>NC_139462.1:213622500-213927500 GCF_057233095.1 Heloderma suspectum | reverse complement strand
AGTGAAGCTGTTTGAACAAGGGAGTTGCACACTCCCTTCCTTGTAACCAGCCCCAGCAGTCTGGCCACAGCAGTCTGGACCAACTGAAGTTTCTGAACAGATTTCAAAGGCAGCCCCAGGCAGAGTGTGTTACAGTAGTCCAAACAGGCTCCAAGTCAATTACTCTGTATGTCAGAATAATTGACATACAGAAGCAGTAGGACTTGTGAAACATTTTGTGAGACATCTCTGCCCCCCATTACAGCTTCCTCAGTTTACAAGGCTTTGGAATAAATACAGTTTGGAGCAGAGCAGATCCACAATTTCCTGTCTATTGGCTTGTTGCATGTTACTTGGGCATGTGTGAGAAGACGATGACCATGGTGGGTGGCAGGTAGGTGGGTGAGAGAATCATCCAGCCAAAGTGTGAACCATATCTCAGGATAAAGTATGTGAGAGGAGATACAGGCCAGAACATAAAGAGCTGTGTTAGGAATGCCCCAGGGCATGTGTGTGCCCCGTGGGGTTTCTGCCTTCCTCCCCACTTTCAAGGTTAGACTTCCATGCACTGTGTTCAAGACTCTCCAAAGTTTCAGAAGTGATTTGTCCTGCAATGCAGGGAGCTGCTGTGTTTCTTGAACAAATCCAAAGCTGGCTTGGATGCATGGAACTAACTGCACGGTTCCTAGGATACTGGCAGTGGTCACTTTCTCAGAACTCTGAAGTGTTGCTAGCTTCTACAGCTGCGCGGATGCTGCATTGTGTTTGCATCCCTGTGTGGCTACTCAGCTGTGGCCATTTGACAGTAAAGTGCGAAAACACATGATGGAAAACAATGATGATAATCTGCTTACACACGGGAAGCTTCTTTGTGGGCATGTATCATCAGTTCACAATGCATGATGGCTTATCAGTGGAAGTAGTACTCTGATCGTATAGATATGCAAAGCCAGGACAGGAAAACAGAGCTATGGCCTCATCATATGTACAAGCTAGGGATAGAATTTTGTTTCAATTTGTTTTTGATATGAACTTCCCAAAATTCACAAAGTTCTCCACATTCAGGACCCAAATAATTCATTAAAAAAAAAAATCAAATGTGGGAGAAACTGAAACTGAGAGATTTGTTCATCCAGGCCCGAGGCTTTGAGTACTTAGCTCTTGGAGGTCTGGGTTTGAATCCCTGTGGTGGACTGAATTAGGGCGACCACCTTTTTTTTTTTCTTTTCCTTGACCGGCTCCTCATCTTTAACTATTACATAACAGGCAGGCACAACACGGACCTCTTCGTGCTGGGAATAGCTGCAACTATTGCATTTGTCTGGTGAAGTTGGTAAGCTGATTTTTTAAAATAAGAATTTACCAAAACTTGCAAAATTCTTCATATTCAGGAGAGAAAGAATTTGAGGTTTTGTTTTTTTTAAAATGTGTGCTGGAGAAAGCAAATTGATTTGCCCATTCCTAGCGCAAACCACCAGGAACAGCAAGTCTCTGTTGACTACAGTTCCCTGAGTGCAATCTCTCTGGAAAACCAACCTAGGGCTGGATGTGCCTGATCTCGTTTGATCTCGGAAGCTAAGCAGGGTCAGCCCTGGTTAGTACTTGGATGGGGGAACCGCCAGGGAATCAGGCCTCCTGCACTGAGCAGGGGTCTTGTAGGCCCCTTCCAACCCTATGATTCTATGATCCTATGACCCTCTCTCAAGTGCTCAGGTCAATGCACCGCATTGGCCACAATGCATTTGGGAAGCCATGGAGATGGCCATCCAAGCTGCACAACCCCCCTGCCACACTGATTGTCCCAGATTAGTTTTGCACAACAACGCTGCACCTGCTGGCAGTGATACAGCAGTCTATGCTGGTGCATCACATAATGCCACAGACCAGCTGCCCAGTACCCTTGTCATGTTCTTCTGCTGGCAAAGACTGCTGACGCACCACTTCCTAAGCATTTCTTGGCTGCTTATTGGCTGGAGTGGTAAATGGCACAACGCTGTCCATATGCAAATCGTTCACCATCCCATTTGGTGATTTAGCTCTTATTGGTGCCAGTGCATTTCGAAGCTTGAATTAAGAGCTGGTGGTAGAGAATTTACTTTTACTAGTTTCATGCTCTTTCATCCCAGCATAGCAGCTCTGGTACTGCTGCATGGTTTCCAGTGAATGCACAGAGGCTTCACACCCATTCTTTCCATTGCCATTGCATCCACACCAGCACTGAATGGTGCAGCTCCTCCTCCCATGGAACTATTTATGTGCACCAGAACTCCCGGAGCTTTGGAGCATTTTCAGCATCAGTGACTATCCCTTTGTTCTCCTGCCTTCAGCAAGGAGGAACCCTCAGTTTACCTGCACTACAACTATTCATCTTTTTGTCAGCATAGCTTCAGCCTTACAGTTTCAGGTTTTCCAGGAACACAGAAGTTCTTCCACCATTTGTTATTGATCGTCTTTTAAGAAATCATTTTGACAAAAAGCACACATGTTCTAGCTGAGGGCATTAGCACCCCTCCCCCCCAACACCCGCCTGCACATACACACACACACACACACACACACACAATCAAACGTCTCTCTGCTTTCCACATTATTTTTCATTCAAGTCTTGCTACAAGTGAACATTTTTGTTGCTTTTTCGCTCAAGGCAGCAAACTTGCTATGACATCCATTGAGCTGACTGACGAGTCTCTGTTCATCATACCAATTACATTTTTGAAGCCTAAATTAATCATAATTGTACATGTAATAATATTAAAAAAAACAGCAAGCAAGCAAACCCTCCAATATCCTGCCTAGAAGTAGAAATTAAAGTCCAAATGGTATCAGCTGCCAAATGATTTGACACATTCATACTAAAGGTGTATTATTTTGCAAAACCACAGAGATTGTGAGCCTGAGAGAAATTAACAGACTGTTGTGTTTCATCCGTCACTGCAACTTGCTTTTCATAGTACCTGCTAGGTTGTCAGTGTTTTAAACAAAGCAAGCAGACAGAAAAGATCAGATAAAGGAGGAATGCAAGCCCTTTATTTTCTATATCAGAAACCATGCAACTTTCATAGGGCTTTACATGGGGAAGTGGAAAAGATCATCCCAGGCCCTTCTAGAATGATGGATCTCCCAACATCTACCAAGCTTCCTTTTTGTCCTGATAACTAATCATATATACATGCACACCAAACTTGTAAACAGTCTGGAAAACTGTAGAGATAACTGGTTATAAATCCAGGAAAGAATTCAAGTTTCTTGCTGGTCACGTAGCCTGGATAATCCTGGAGAGGGTAGTTTAAGCTGGTTAAAGAATTTACTTTTGCCTTGAATTTAGTTATTTGCAGTTATTTTGCAAATATGCAATGTCTCTCTTCTATAAAAGGTGTCATGTTACTGATTTCTGTGTCCTGGATCAGGAACAAAGGGATATAATAATGGCTGATTCCTGTGTTCTGGAGCAGGAACAAAGGGGTGTAGTATGAATTTAGGGTGGGAAATAGATGGGGGCACCTTGTGGGATGGAGGGTGATGTTTAAGAAGGACACATCTTCTAGATCAATAGTATTAGTCACAAACATGTCTTTATTCCATTAACCCTATTGTTAATAGAAAGCACTTCTGTACAACTCATAAAACCTCATAAAGACTTAATAGGAAAAAGAGAGAATGCGTGTTATTTCTTGCTGCAAAAATATTTTTAAAAACCAATTCTCCCTCATTTTTTCAATGCATGCAGACCTAAAGAGGAATATAGGTGAGCAAACCCATGAAGATTTCCCTTAATATGGTCTGGATGTTTCATTAAGCATTTTCACATGACCTTTTTTTTTTTCTTTTTCTTTTTTTAATGCAGCTTTTCACATGCTCAGGCAGTCCCATCGCCTAGTCTTTTAAATACTCAATTCATCTCAATTAACAAGCGAACTGTGCCTGCCTGAGTGGCCAGGACTTGGGTGGAAATGAGAGATTTCAGCTGATTCAAGAGGAATGATCCATTTGGAAACAGCGCATAATCATTCCCTGCATTTGGATACTTTTAAGTACCAAGGGCATACGCAATTCTGACCAGCGGAAAAACAAAAACAAACCCCGCAAGAAACACGATCAAATTTATTTCAAAAATAAAATACAACAGTTCACCAGGTAGAACAGTCAAAGTAATCGAGTAAGTTGTCAACACCTTACACGTTTACAACTCAAGCATCTTTCTGTTAATATTGGAGTGTTTCATTTTACTGCTCTCTCTTCCACCCAATCCAGCCTTCTCCATTTGGGTATTTTTGTTAGAAAGAGGCAGCTCTGCTCTTCATGCCATGCTCCACCACTGTGTAGATACGGAGTTGTGAATTCCATAATTTCTCCCTCATTCTAAATTTAAGCTCAGCCATCACAGCTAATGCCCTTGATGGAATCTCAAATTGCTGTCATTACCACGGATCACTAGAAATCAGAGGTAATTGTAAAAAAGGAAGTGGGGGGGGGAGAAGGAAGAAAAGAAACTCCAAATAAGATGATGGATATTAAGTTTTAATCAATTTAATATTTTTATCTACAAATTCAATACTTTCTCTCAAGCTGGCAGGGGGTAAGATAAGCAATATACATCCTGAACCATGACACCAGCCTATTGCAGGGAAGAACGTTTATCCATGAATCCAGATCAACATGGAACACACTCATTTATTCCATTGATATTATGGGGAGAACACATTGTGGTAATCCACACTGGCTTAACATGGTCTCACAATTTCATTAATTTTCACAAAAAATTCATTATGCTAAAATCTCATTCTCTCTCTCTCTCTCTCACACCCACACCCACACACATTTGCTGTGCATATTTTGTTTGTTTTGCTCCACCAACGTTACCCTCGGCCATATTGTAGCATTTAACTTTGAGTTTTTACTTCTCTTGCTGGAAGTGCCTCAGATGTAGGGAAACTTGCATGCAACCAACGAGTCGGCCTAATTGCTCTTGGTGAACTAGCCAACAAGGAAAAAAATTACAACCCCACAAGGAAAAATTACAACCCCACAACTACATTTTAAGGATATTTGGCAGGGGGCGGGGGTCACATTTGCTTCTAACCAGTGTCTGAAAATCTCTGTATACTTGCATATCTACACCGTAGTCATTTGTCTCTTTAAAGAAGTCCTCATAGTTATGCCCAATTTTGTACAACATGTACTCTATCATTTCTTATTATGCGTCTCAAATTCTATTACATTTTAGACCCATGGTTAATAATGAAAATAAAGCCAGGTGTTCAAAAACAAACAAACAAAAAAGCCATTACATACTAAAGTGTGAATTCTTCACTCAGTGTAGCTCATGCCACAGATGGACATTAAAATAACAGGCTGCTGAAAAAAATTACAATGATATAAACTATAAATCTAGCATTTTGGAATTCATTTGTTTTAGATGGTTTCTGAGAAAGGATAACCTATGCTTAGAAGCTCCGCCCTCCCCCCCAGAATAATAGTGCAAATATATTGCATGTTTAGAATCATTTGCCAATAGCTCTACAGAGAATATTTTTGCCTGGCAGCAAGTAGCGTCCTGACCCTAAACATGTAGCTCCTTGGAAATGCTATTGAAATCAACAGAATTTTCTTTCAAATCATGGCCTTAGAAATCAGATATAAGTGGATAGACACTTGCATGCAATCTATGTGTGGACTGGAAGGGTCATTTGGTAATGTTTTGAATTTTAATATCTCCAGAAATTTTCAGAGTTATTATTTCATTTACCATAAAACAACAGCAGCTGCAGCAACCCACAAAGGGCATCATACAGCTCAAATCATACACTTTTAATTCTAATTGATTATAGTAAGAGAAAGTTACATGTATGGGACTTAAGAGCTTAACTTTGCCTGGATAATGCTGCAAGTCCAAAGCAATACTATTTAGGACTGTTGAAATCAAGCAATAGACTTTGTCATTCAATTAGGCACCCAAGTTAAGAGATTTCTGCATCAGATCCTTTAATTCCAAATTTATCTTGATTTTTAATTATTCCAGCCAATGCAACTTCACCATCACGGTTTAACTCTTCCTGAGCAAATTAGTAATTGCAAAGAGATTCTAAGAAGAAGCAAGTACTCAGATGCTATACATTTCAAATTAACTTAAATAAAATCTAACACTGAACCGTGTAACTAGATCCTAGGAAGTAAGTTGCAAGGGGTGGGGGGGACAAGAGAAAACAGTATTATCAATTGAATATCAATAATTTTAGTCCCACATTGGTATTTAAATAAAAATCACATCTTTGCAACATAGTACGCCAATTCATCGCATAGGCATTTTAGGTAAAATACTCGCCTTTCCATATATAATCGCTGCACATTCATCAACTGAACAGTGAGCTGAGATGGGCATTTTATTTTATTATTACATTGTTCAAAGCCAGACTTAGATTTATCAATACCACGAGCATTTCTTGGACTGTGTAAGGAAGTTGACATAAACATCTCTGAAGGCGTTTTGCACTTTAAAAGTAGATCTATTGAAGGCAGTAAAATAGACCCTGCAGAACCATTAGAAACATTTTAAGAACATTTTTTTCCTGATATGATTAGAAAAACACTATGAGACCTAGAACAGCATTTTTTTTTCCATGTGGATGCTTTACAAAATTCATCCATTTATGCAGCTGATAGAGGTATCTGCTCTTTCTTGCCATTTATACAGTTATTGCTAAATAAACCACTTCTTAATCTGACCTGAGTGTTTAACTCTAAGTAGCAGCATTCACTATTATCAAGCTATCAAATTCAACAAGTTGAATACCAGGTGTTTGAGATATAAGTTTGTGTGTGTGTGTGTGTGTGTGTGTGTATAATGTGCTCTATGGGTCTTCAGAAAGAGACCTGATTGTCAAAGCAGCCCTTGCTACCAGCATACCCAAAAGGCTTATATGGCTTATTGAAATACACATTCTAGAACATGATTTTAAGCAGTTCAGTCTAATAATGCCCTAATATGGTGATTGATACACTTGCATTATTTGGCCCTGAAGTAGGTAATGCTTGACAAACTTACTCTTTTCAAGAATAATTCTTCTTCCCACCCTCCACCCCCTTTGCTGCAGATAACACTCAGTGAGATGGTGAAGAAAGCATAAGAATGAAATGAATGATTTTTTTCATTACAGATTTTTCAAACTTATTGGCTTAGAAACAGAGTGACCTGGTGGAATTTGCATGCAAAGCAATCTTAACATAGAGATCTTGGCTGAAATGAATTATTGATTTGTTTCAAAAGACAAATTTAGAATGCCACTAAGTTTTACATTCCTAGAAAGCAGACATAACTTAACAGAAGTTCCCTGTGACAGAACTACAGATGGAAGACGTAGAACATGAAATGCTGACTTACTGGCATGTAATTTGAAAGGTTTAACAACAGAAAGAAACTCCCTTATTGAATGGTTTTTAGTACAAATTAATAAATTATGCCAGATTTTCCTCCTACTTGATACTTCATACACTCCTACGTGATACCTGATTTTTCTCCTACTTGATACTTCAAACGTAAGACACTTCCAAAGTCTCTGTTTATAACAGAAATTACAAATAAATGTTTCTTTTAAAGCAACAGAGTAAAAGAAGAAGACATACATAATATTGTTTTATTCATTTGCCTTCTTATGGACACACTTGAAAATTTAATTTGTTCCTGGGTCTCTGCTGGGGAAAGTCCAATCAGAAAGCAGACACTGTATATATACCCCAGAAACAAGCAAATTAAGGAAGGCTTGGATCATTTAACTTTTGGTTTCTAAGCCTCTCTCAGAACCTATCCAGTCACACATGCTGTGGATTTTATATGCACAAGGTAATAATTACACCCTAACTTGTGCAATCCGTATTTTTAGGCCTCTGACAGTCAGACTGCTTGAATGCCTAATATGGAAGGAACATTTCTATCCCAGCTGCAAAAAAGATCAGTCCAGAGGTGATTGAGTGAGCTGACAGAAACTTATCCAAGGCCTCCATAATAATGACAACTATAGACTGGGTGGAATGTACTGTTCCGATAAGAGTCTCTGGGTTGAGCATCTTTGCAGCATAACGCTCTTCACTGAGTTGAGGTTCTGGATTACTTTGCGCTTGTCATACTTATTTGACTTTCAACTATTTCACAATATCTTAATGGTAACTGTGGAGATGCAGCATTAGCAATCCACCGGTGACGTCTCATCCTTCCTTTATGAGGAAACAGAAACAGCTTTGGGAAAACCTTTAATCTCAGGCAGACTTTCAGCTTTCTATGACCTCAGAAGTTTCACCCCTTTCTTTTTTGGATTAGGATAATTATTCACCTACCATTTATAGAAATCTGGTCTCCTTAGAGAATTGGAGCAGCATTAATGCACTCCCTAACTTTGAAACACAACAGATCTGGGCAACTATGAAAGATAAATAGACTAACAAGAGAGTAATTTCAAAATATATTTAGAGCTAAATGTTTACACATACATACACACAACAAGGTATAGAAATGACAGCTTGCCAAGTGCAACCTGTCACCAAACTGGGCTCTTTTCTTTCTCCCCCCCCCTCGTGTTTATCCCCACCCCAACTGCACAAAGAGTGCCTCATCCCTGTAAGATAAATCTCCAATAGATAAGACATAATTCTGCGCACACCTTAATTTTATCTGCTTTACAGAACAGAAATGATCACGTGTAAAGCCACTTATCCCCATCACAATTCAGCTGTGATGGAGATAATTGGTAACCGGGAGACGCACACACAAAAACCCGCTCAGCGGCTGGATTCCTTTTGGAGTCTTGGAATACTTCATCTATCCCCCACCCTTCAACCCATTACAAATCGTGTGAAATTTTACCTCTGACAGGGTCAAAGGAAGGAGGCACCTGCTAGAAATGCTTCGCCTGTGTGCTGTGGTATCTGGCTATTTTGATTCTCCAGCACATGGGAGGGAGGGTGGGTAGGAAGACAGGGTCCCCCCCCCGCCCCGCCACAGTCCCCTGGGTTTTAGACCTCTATACATAATCTCCCACATAAATATAATCCCCCTTTTACAACCTCTCTCTCTTTCTCTGGCTTCCAAGTGTTACCTGTCTGCGTGGATTTCTGAGGGAAAGGCGTGTTTGACAAGAATACTCCCCCCCCTCCCCTCAAACTGATGCTCTGTCTGAAAAAAAGAGTGCGGAAATAAATAGGCACAATTCTTTCTACCAAACAAATAAGTCCGCACAAGCGCGAAGCAGCCCGAAAGAGAAGGAGGAAGGCAGATGCAGAAGGATGCAGGGTGGTTGGTCAAGACTAGAGGCGAAAGGAAGGAGCGAAATCGCTAGGAGATCCAAATAATTTTTTAAAAAAATAATAATTCAGAGCTTACCTTTCCTCTTTGATCGTCTCCTTCTCCTCCTCTTGGACCTGCATTTCGGTTGGCTACTTGGCGCTCCGGGCGCTCTGCTGTTCCCCAGGACGGATGTCATCGCTGTAGTTCAGTAAACAAGAGGGAGCGTGTGGGCTCGGATGTGGGTGCGCGCTGGGGAGAGACCGGGGCGGGCGGGGGGGGGGGGGGATAAAGTCTTTGCCTGCTCGGACGCCCCTCCTTCTCCTTTCGGTCTCGCCGCCGCTTTCGAGGTCTAGAGAGCCGGGGCGAATACCCTTCTTCTTTTTATTTTTAAGGCTGTGCGTAGCGAGGATGGTGCATCAACGGGACGCAAGGGATCTCCAGCGCTGGCACGCTTTAAAAGCTGCTGCTGCTGCCGGCGGCGATGGAGAGGGAGAAGAGAACGAGAGCCGCGAACAGGTACAGGCGGACTTAAAATAATAAGGAAGAAGAAATCGAATAAATTAAAGGGGCCGATCGGGAACTCCTGCTGCCCCCATCGCTGCTTGCTTTCTCCTCGGCCGTTCTCACTCGCTCACTCCCGCGCAGGGTGCCGTGTTTTATCAGGGGCTGGAAATGCGGGGCTCTTACTTTTTTTCTTTCTCTCTCTCTCTCCCCCCCTCTTTTTTGCACCTCTGCTAGTTGTTTGGCACCACCAGCCACTTTGAAGCCAATCATGCAGGGAGCGTGTCTATTTGCTGCTGCAAAGTCTAATTAGATCCAATCACAACTGTCTCCCAGCTCTGACATCAGCAGCAGCAACCCCTTCTCTCTCTCTCTCTCTCTCTCCATCCATCCATCCCTTGTCAGCTTGGAAACTCAGCTGCCCAGGACCCGGGCCGGGGGGAAAAGAAGGCAGAACTCCACCAGCGGAGGGGGATTGGGCGATGATGATGCGGAGGTGTGTGCGAGAATCCGCTCTGGGTTGCAGTCAGAACTCGAAAGGGGCTATCCAAGGGGCTGAACCCTGTCCCCAAAATTGGTGCCGTGCCTTGGATCGCTCCGTTATTAGTCCGAGCGGTTCTGACTGAAACCCAGAGCGGACTCTCTGCCCCGCTGACATCGGAGCCACCAGCCTCCACTGGTCTCAAGGAATGAAATAAAACCAAAGCCACCACGCCAGATCTAGCAAAAATAGACAGGACAGTTCTCCTTCTTCTTCTTCTTCTTCTTCTTCTTCTAATAATAATAATAATAATAATTCATATTAATGCAGCCCGATCAGAAAGAAGTTTTCCATCTGGGAGTCCAGGCGGTGGGAACCTACTTTCGAGTAAGCAGGCATGCAGAGGAAACCTCCCCCGCCCCGCCCCGCCCCGCCCCGCCCCGCCTGGTGGCCCTCTAGATGTTTTGGGCTACCACTCCCAGCATCCCTGGCATGCTGGCTGCGGCTGATGGGCCTTGACTTCCCAAACATCTGGAGAGCGCCAAATCGATGCAGAGGGTTTTCCAGCCCAGCCGGGATGCACGGTGCGCTGCGTGCTATGGGATTTACTCTCGCGTAAGAGCAGCCTTAGAAAGGATAGTGCCAACTGTCTAACTAAGGGCGGAATCCCATGGATGTTTTGAGAAAAGAGAAAAAAGAAGTCCTGCAAATCCTAGCTTTGCTGGATGGGGAATGCTGGGAGTTGTAGGACTTTTTTTTCTGTGTAAACATGCATAGGATTGTGCCCTAAATAAGTAAATCAATACATAGAATTTGCGGGGGGCACTTCCCCCAAAGCTCCGACTCTGTTATGCAAACTGCTATACGGTGTTCACCCGGACGTCCTACTATATTCAGTGAGTCCTTACTATCATGTTAAAGAGTGCAGAATAAGTAGAAACAAAGTAGCGAAAAGTTGCGTTTCTCCCTTCCCCCGCCCCAAATCTCCAACAGTGTTTACTCCTGTGCATGTTGACCCAGAAGTAAGCTCCGCTATGTTAATCGGGATTTAGAATCACAGAGGTGAGATTTCCTCCCATGTAAAAAATGCAGAACAAGGATGGTATGAAAAAAAAAAATGTATTCTTTCCCTCATCCACCCCCGCCCCTAATTACTCCTATACAGGTTTACTCAAAAGTAAACTGCAATGTCATCAAGGGAGCTTTCTTATCAGGTAAGGGTGTCTCTGGGACGGCAGCCCTAGGACAGCATACCATGTTAGTCCTACACAGAGTAGACCCACCCACCAACTGAAATCTCACTTCCCATCTTGCAGTAGAAATGGAGAAGAGGGAAGAGACAGTTACTTGTGAGTAGCATCCAATATTAGCCCTACGGAGAGTAGACCCATTGAAATGAATGGGATTTAAGTTAGCCATGACTTAAGTCCTATTCATTTCAATGGGTCTACTCTGTGTAGGACTCATATTGCATACTACCCCTAGTTCCTTTTTATTTTGTCTCTTGAAACGCAGCACAAGAAATAATGCAGTTAATGACTCTGGCAAGAGAGGAGGGGCTCGCTTTGTACTGTTCTGTGCGGAACAGGGAGATCCGGTAGTGGTGCAGAGAAGGACAAGGGCTCCTTTACCTTTAATGGCCTAGCAGATGCCACTGGTCATGCAAGGGCGAGAAAAGCAGCACCTGCTGAAATCTCTCTCTGGAAATCTCTCTCTCTCTCTCTCTCTCTCTCCCCCCCCCCCCCATGCAGGAACTCAGGGCTCCCACCCAGACCATTCATAGTTGGGTAGAAGGGGGGATTTCCACAAGGGATGCTTCTCTCACCCCTTATATGACAAGGGGATGCCCCTCCCTGCTGGATTTCCCCCCCACCACACCACTGTCTTAAATCCATATAGCGTAATACTTTTACGAGGACAACTGCAAGATTCTACCCTAGCTCTGCCCAGTGTGCAAGCTTTCGAGATCTCTTCATAAGGCAAGATCTTCCCCAAAGTAGGTGGCAGTGGGGAATAGGAGGAAGAAAATGAAAGGCTGACTGGACATCTGCATAGTCAAGGTGTCTGCATGGTTTATCTTGATGATATGGAGGAGGAGTCGTCCTTGCAGACATTCATATTGGGTTTTGCCAGGTAACGGGATGGTTTCAGCGGCCAGTTTGAATGTCTGAACCTTCCTCTTCCATACTGACTCTTGACTGTGCACACTCTGACTACAATATCCCATCAGCCTCTTCCCTGCACCCTATCCCTGCTTCTTTGTAACCTCTTGCCTGATGAAGAGATCTGAAGATCACAAAAGCTTGCACATTTGTGTGATCTCTTGAGTTGGCCCAATAAAGGTATTCCACTAATACAGATTTTGGATTTTTTCTTATGGACAACACAGCAGCCTTCGTTTTCTTTCTTAAAGGTACCGGAGTCCTTTGCTTTCTTTTAGAATAGATCATCTATGCCTTCTGTGTTATGGTGAACGGAATGACAAGGACTCTGTACCTTTAATAAAGGTCTGGAAGTAATTTCAGCAGGTACAGCTGTACTCACTCCTTGCAAGGGTTAAACTTCACTGCTGGATCTCTCCACCTCTACAGAACTCTTAAAGGTGTAGGGCAGCCTTCCCCAACCTGGCTCTCTCCAGGTGTGTTGGACTGCAATTCCCATAATTCCCAGCCAGAACCCATACTGGCTGGGAATTATGGGAGTTGCAGTCCAACACATCTGGTGGGCAACAGGTTGGAGAAAGCTGGTGTGTGAGCAACCTTTGCATCTCTGGGCAGTCTATCAATCTGTGTAGAACCTGCCCTAACCTGAGGCCCTCCAGATGTTTTGGCAATGAAGGCTGGTGGCTCCAATGTCCGTGAGGCAGTGAATCCGCTCTGGGTGTCAGTCATAACCAGTCGGAGCACTAAAGATGCTGAACCTATTTTGGGGATGGGGTTCAGTCCCTTGGACAGCTCCTTTAGAGTTCTGACTGGTTGTGACTGAAACCCAGAGCAGATTCACCGCCCGATGACATCGGAACCACCAGCTTCCACTGTGTTCCAGACTATAACCCCCACCATCCCCAGCCAGAACAGCTGATGGAAAGGGATTATGGGAGTTGCAGTCCAAGACATCTGGGCAGCCCTAGGTTGGCGATGGCTGGTGTAGAAGAAATAATCATAACTGGCAAAGAATGATGCTGTTATTTTTTTCTCCTCCCTATCAGTAGTAGCCATTAACTAATTTCTGACACTGTGTTAAGAAGGACAATAAAAATACATATATTGCATGTAGGATTAAAATAATAACAAATCCTAATCTAGAATAAAGCTTGACTATGTTTCCATAATCCACTGTTCATCAGATATTTTTTCTTAGTTTACAAGGAAGGAAGGGGAAAAAAAATGGGAGAGGAGGAGCTTAGGAACTGCTGTGTTTAGGAAACCATGTCTTGAAGTGATGGGTAGAGGGAGACTTAAGGAAGCCAAGAAAGCAGGAGTTAAAAAAAGAGAAAAAGCTGCAAACAGCTGTCTGCAGTGCTGAAACTCAGAAACCATGAAATATAAACGTAGGCAAAACAAAACTTGGTGAAAAGATTTAAGGGCACATGGAATAACAAAATCCCCTTCTACCATCCTGCCATGCCACCACTCTCAGAAAGCATGCTTCCAGGCACAGAGGGGCTTTGAGAGCTGAATGTTTGCAGCTCAAATTTGCTTTCCAAAATAATTTAACCCCCTCCCCCCCCCACACACAGACTTTTATATGGATACTGTTGGATTTAGGAATGTTAGGAAAACAAGGGGCTCAGTCCACCAAAATATAAATACATTGTTGTCGTATTAACTGCAATTGCATATGCATAATTTTCTGATAGTAATAAATCAGGCTTGCAACATGCTATGCTCTGGCTGGATTGTGCCTGAGGTGTATAAGCACTGACTTAGGCAAGCTGATACATAACTGCCTAAAATTCATCACTAAAAGTTAAGATCTCCATTTTTTAAAAAAACAAAAAAAAAACAAAACCTGATCCCATGAAGTGTTTTTTTTAATTTATCTATGTTGTATTTTGCCATGTATGTATGTATGCATGTATGTATGTATGTAATATATATTTACATTTGTATCCCCTACCTTTTCCTCCAAGGAGCCCAAGGGAGCATCCATGATCCCCCTCCTCTCCATTTTATCCTCACAACAAGACTGTGAGGTAGGGTGGGCTGAAAGTCAGTGACTGGCCCAAAGTCAGCCAGTGAGCGTCATGGTCAGAAGATGAGAACCAGAACCCAGATCTCCTGAGTCCCAGTCCAGCACTTTAACCATTATGCCACACTGCCTTTCAACATGGGCCTGTTGCTATGTTTGACTAAGCTGGTGGGATGCCATAAAATATTTACAACCATTCTAACTTGGGGAGCAAAGGAGTCAGAATGTTTGCAGAACAAGGAAAGTGATCAATTTGGCAACGAGTTTATTAAGGCATCATACAAGACCTAGAGATAAGAATAGTTTTGAGGGGCAGGTGGATGACTAAGAAGTGGTCCCAGCAGGCAGAAAAGATAAGGACTTGGTGTCCTGAGGCAAAATGGCTGCTGGAGGGGAGCAAAGTAGAGAATGAAGAGAGAAAATAGGACATTAAGGGAAGTGTAGGGGAAAGAGAAAGATGTCTGGGGGCAAGGGCAGAGGGGATGGACAACTGAGGCAAAGTCGCATATTGATTTGAGCTCATTGGTCAACACTTGGTTTTCACTTCCTTATAAGAATAAGAAATTATTCTTATTTTGCAATTTGAAGAATGGAGAAAATGCAGTCAAGTTGCTATGGCACAACACGGCAGAAATAAATCCATCCTTGCAAAACAGCCATATAAAATATATTGAGAGTCATACCTGATTTAACCACCCAGATCCCATGAAGCTGAACCTGCAAGGCAACATTTTAAGTTTCAAGTTTTTTAAAAAGTAGACTTTGGAATGGTGAAATTCTTCCAATGTTTGAATTTGTAAAACATTTTTAATTTCAGCTCTAAGGGATTCTCACCTGCATTACTGATGGTGAATACAGTAATGTATTCACTGCAACAGAAGTGCAGATGTTGGTTATCCTGATTAACATGAAGTACAAGGGTATGCTCCTGCAATATTAACTGTCCCCCCCCCCATTTTTATTAAGTTGTTTTTCTGGTAGTACAATCATGGTGAAACTTTGTGTGTGTGAATATTAATGCTTTCATTTCCCTGGGAAGAGGCCCTATATCAGCTGCTTAACATGCAAAGATTTAGCAGGGAAAGCTTTTCTCTTAACTTCGTCACCATGCCAGCAAAAGTTTCCCTGGTTCAATTTCTGCATGTCAAGCAGTTATAAAAAGTACAGCATTCCCTCCCTTGAATATTACATACATGCCCATAACATATATATACGTGCGCTATGCATACTTACTTGGGGGTAAAACATGAGATTTACTTCTGAGTAAACATGCACAGAATTGCGCTGCAGATCACAAAGTGCCTTTCCGAGTAGTTCTTTACCCATCATCTTATTAAGGGATATTATTATCAGAAGCAAAACTACTGACACAGAGCCAAGAAAAAGTGAAGGAGAAAAAATTATGCTAAATTATTCATGTCTTGATTAATCTCTGCTTCCATCTGCACTCAGCAAGGCCCTGTATGTTGGAACCCCTTTAATCTAAAAATAAATAAATAAAGCCCAAATGCTCTTTCCAGTCTCAATCTAGGTTATCTCCCCTGCTGTGTGAAATGGTTTACTCTCTCTAACTTTCCCAATTATTATGAACTTGGTATATCAAGTACTCCACAGCCCGAAACTTCATTGGGTTCGTTCTACCCTTGCATGCACTTTAATAAATAATACTTAAAAAAAAAAACCCTCCCAGAAGATGGTACTCATGTAGCATTGAGAGGCTGCTGGTGGTGCTGTTTGCATCAAAGCAGATTGAACCTATCCATGCTTACTCAGAAGTAAATCCTATTGATTTCAGGGCCAAAGTAAATGAGGCATATGTGCTTTTAATAAAATGTAGTTGGTGTAAGTGCAAATTTGACTGGAGCCCCTATGTGAGAAAAGGGGTGCTTCACTCTTTCCCTGTGGCCTCCTTTTTCTGATCAAAATAGCAACTCCAGAGAGAAAAAAAATGTGGGGACCCTGTATCCTTTCCCCTGTAGGTAGAAGAGCAGCTGTAAGGGGTAATTTGATTTGATTTTTGTGTGTGTGTGGGGGAAGCATGAAGCACTGTCTTTCCCCAAACACTGTTCTAATCAAGTTCACATCTTCCCATCTCCTAATTGTATTTTGTTAAAAACCAGCTCTAGCATGATTCTGTTCACCTGTTTAGTTTGGCCTAGCCCTGACTCCCAAGTTTGTGGGAAGAACTACTAGGGATGAGTGAGAATTTTGTTTGGTCAATTTTTAAAATAAGAACTCAACAAAATCTGCTGTATTCTTCATATTTGGGATGGAAAGAACTTGAGATTTTTTTTTTAAAAATAATAATGTGGGAGAAACAGAAACTGACAGATTTATCCATCCAGGCTCTGAGCTTTGAATATTTAGTTCTTAAAAGTCTGGGTTTCAATCCCTGTGTACTCAACCATGGCCCCATCTACGTGGCACCGCTTTCACCCCCGACCCCATCAGAACTGCACAGCATTTCAGCTTCGAAGTAGCTTCTGGTGTATACACTCGCGATTTACTGCACACTACCCTAACAGATTCCGCCGTGCCCTTTTTTTGCCATTATACTTAAATGTGCAGCTCTGCAGTCCCCTGAGTGTGGGCATGCAACACTTCAGTGGCTGTTTTGTATTTTAGGGTCTTTGCTGTGTCTTTCTGTCCCTCGTTAGGTAAAAAATGGTTGTTCTGTGCTCCTTCATTTCCACGCCATCTGTTTGTCAGTTCCCCAGCCCGAGATTCTTGCAGTGGTTCGCATTCACAATTTCACAAGCATGAGTGGTACGTGCCTACCCATCGCTTTGAAATGGTGGCTGGAGTGAAGATGGTCCTCCCTCAAGACCCCCCCCCCCAGCCCTTGGGCCCTGAGTCCAAAAGCAGCCATTGAGAAGATACGAAGCTGCAAAAACATGCGAAAGTGTGATTAAATAACTGAAAATGCCTTCCTGTGCCTCTGTAACCACGCAGCTGCGAAGGGATAGGGGAAGTAAAGGGGGGGTGTCACAGAGCAATGCAAACACTATGCATGCCTACAACATGCCCACCGCAAAATAAGCAGTTGGTTCGGGAAGGGACAGACAGCCTGAAACTGCAGCAAACCCCCCAAATCGCAGCAAAAATGGCACCTCAGAAATCCGCAGTTTCCGGGAGAAAACCACGGGTGGCTGTGAAGTGGCGACTGCCTCGTCTAATCAAAAGGACCTCGACTAGCACCCACCCTGGAGTAAAAGGCTCAAGTAGATGGCCCCTATGTCCTGAATTAGGTTTGCACCTCATTTTTCCTGGCAGGCTCCTCATCTTTCACAGTTAGGAGCATACGAAGCGTCCTTATTCTAAGTCAGACCCTTGGTCCACCTAGCCCAGTATTGTGGACACTGGCCAACACCAGCTCCCCACCCAGGGGCTCAGGCAAGAGGTGCCCCCACCCCAGATGCCAGGACTGAACCTGGGACCTCCTGCATGCAAAGCAGCTGCTCTACCACTGAGCTACAGCCCCTCACAGTTACATAGCAGACAGGCACAACATGGATCTTTTCACGCTGGGAAGAGCTGGTACCTTTTGAATTTGGCTGGTACACTTGGTAGCTTCATTTTTTAAAAATAAGAATTTACTAAAATGTGCAATTTCTTCAGAAATGGAACAGAAAGAACTTGAGGTGTGTGTGTGTGTTTTTTTAATATGGAAGAAAGCAAAACGAACAGATTCATTCACATCCTGAGACCAATTCACCTCCCAAATCTTGATTATAACAGCAGTGTGTTAAGACTAGAGCTGTGTACAAATAGCCTCTTGAAATTCTCCACCTTATTTGTATGTAGGCAGAGAAATTTGGGAGCCAATTTTGCTGAATTTCTCCATGGGGAGAGAGCTTCGGCTATTGGGCGGTATAGAAATAAATAAATAAATAAATAAAATAAATTATCCAGTTTCTTCCAGGTAGGGCTCCCCATTGGCAAGGCTTGCAGCACAACTTCTTTCTTTTTTGGTAACAGTTCTGGGGGGTTTCGTGCTCCAACAGCATCAACTGTCTTGGCAGGCTGGCCCCCAGTTTGCACCCACTGCAGTTCAGGTGGGGGTAGTGTTGTGTCCAGCTCCAGGGATGAGCGGGAGCTAGTGCTCTGCCAAAATCTGCCCTCCAATTTCCTGAAAGTCTTTTCCCCCCATGAAAGAGGCTTCTATTGTTCTGCTCATTCAGGATGCTTTATAATTTATTTTTGTGGTGTTTTTGAGCTTACCTAATCACAGCTATGAGGGTGAAAGAGGAGAGTGCAAAAAAAAAAAAAGCTGGTTTGAAACTCAACATTAAAAAAACTAAGATCATGGCATCTGGCCCCATCACTTCCTGGCATGTAGAAGGGGAAGAAATGGAAGCAGTGACAGATTTTATTTTCTTGGGCTCCAAGATCACCGCAGACAGTGACTGCAGCCATGAAATTAAAAGATGCTTGCTCCCTGGGAGGAAAGCTATGGCAAACCTAGACAGCACAGTAAGAAGCAGGTCCATCTAATCAAAGCTATGGTTTTCCCAATAGTAATGTATGGCTGAGAGAGCTGGACTATAAGGAAGGCTGAGCGCCGAAGAATTGATGCATTCGAACTGTGGTGCTGGAGAAGATTCTTACGAGTCCCCTGGACTGCAAGGAGGTCAAATCAGTCAATCCTAAAGGAAATCAACCTTGACTGCTCATTGGAAGGACAGATACTGAAGCTCAAATATTTTGGGCACCTGGCTAATGCGACGAGAAAAGTCACTGGAAAAGACCCTGATCCTGGGAAAGATTGAAGGCAAAAGGAGAAGGGGATGGCAGAGGATGAGATGGCTAGATAGCATCACCGATGCAATGAATATGGACTTGAGCACACTCCGGGAGAGAGCGCAGGACAGGAAGGCCTGGCATGCTATGGTCCATGGGGTCACGAAGAGTCGGACACAACTGAACGACTGAACAACAACAAGTTAAGACGCTCCAATATGTGGCTTTGAAGAACTATGCAAACTTAGGCAAGTCTAATGCTGTTGAAACTATAGGCTTAGGTGGTCTTCCTAATCCTGCATTGGATCAATTTATCCACACAAGAAAAACTTACCCACCAAATGAAAAGTGAGCAATCCCTTTTCTGCAAAGGGTTGCAAACTTTCTACTGGGCCACTATAGTTCAGCTGTTAAGAGCAGCTTGATAAGCAGACATTACAGTATGATTCTGTTTATCACCATGCAGTGAAAAGCTTCACCTGCTGATTTTGGCATGCTGAGCGGCCTGATAAAGGCTAGGTGGCCACGTCTGGTCACTTTTAACTCATATTTAAGATGAATACACTCACCCCAATTCATTGGATGCAGCATAAGCAATCCATGAACAGAACTAGGGTGTTCATGTGTCCTACTTTACAGTCCTCTGTTTGAAAATTTTTCTTTAAATTGGACTTGGATCAGATAAAGAAGCATACGAAGGGAGAGCAGATGGTAGGAATGTGCGACCCACCCCCGTCCAGGTTCTCCTGACACCCGTCCAGCCCCTGCCCCTGCTTGCCGGTCCTTGGACCACATTCAAGCTACTCCTATGCTCGGTGAGCAGCCCGCACTCACCCCAGCAGCCTCACTGAGCTCCACAGTTGCCATTTTTAAAAAATAAAATAAAATGGTGATTGCAATAATGCACATGTCTTTGTATGCAGGAAAATGCATATTTTGTGAATGTGCATATCTGTGTGCGTGTGAAAAAGCATATTTTTGAAAAAAAGTGCATTTTTGCACTTACGTGAATACCCACATTGGCAAAAATGCACATTTTCGCCTGTGCGCTGATATGTGCATTTTATGATCACCATTTTATTTCTCAAAAATTGGTGACCATGAAGCTCAATGAGGCCACTGGGGTGAGAGTGCAGGCCATTCGCTGAGTGCAGGCAAAGGCCGAGCAGGGGCAGGGGCTTGGCGAGCGGGGCTTGGGGGTACGGGCAGGGGTGGTTCTGCCAGATTTCTGGACTGAATCAGGTGCCTGAGCCATCCCTACCAGACGGGCCCTTGAAGTTGCCCATCAACACTCATCATCTGGACAACACACTGAGCAGCCACACAGGTCACCTGGACTATGCATTTAGGGTGAGATGTATTAGTGATGCAGCAAAGTCTGGAGCTGGCGGCCAAAGTCTAAGGCCCCAAATGTCCACCCAGAGAATGGCAGATGATGAGGGCAGCAGAAGCAAACTCTTATTTTATTCCTATAGCTGTGATGGTGCTATGATTTAATCCAGTTTAAAATGCAAAACTGCACATGCTCCAAATGTCTGTCTGTCTGTCTGTCTCTATCTCAGGGTTAGCAAACAGTTTTGTTGTTGTTATTGTTCTAACATATCAGGAATGTAGAAGCAGTTGTAAAGCATGGAATGGTGGCTGGGGAGAGGCGCAGATAACTGTTAGTTGCATGTTTCACAACTGAAGTAATATGCCTGGGCATCTGAAAGGGCCCCCCAGAAGACCATTATGTCCAGGGTCTAAAATTACCCAGCTGCACCACTGGATGTCACTGGCTGTATTATATTTCTGTTTGAATTATAGTAGTCCTCTTCTGTGCTCTTTTTTGGTGATGGATTTTTTTCTTATGGGGGTGGGGAGGGGAATGTTTAACAAGGCACAAGAGCAGGCCTGCATGTTGGCAAACCTACTCCCACATGGCCATTTTGTGCTTTGGGACTTAGGTGATAAGAGTGCAAAATGTTGGGCCTAACAACTGTTGGGAAGTCATATGCCTTCCCTGTCTTAAGGCCCTTCTCTAGAGTGCCAGAAATGAAAGGGTGAATTGTAGTTGCTTGTCTGAAGCACTCCCTCCCTTCAGTTTTACTGTTGCCTGGGGTGGGGGGTGGGAACTCAGGTCTCTAGACTTTGAGCGATAAAAGATGCTAAGAGCACTGAAGCAGGACACCGATGCAGTCCTGAGCTCATACAGGTGAGGCACCAGAGCTTCCTGCTGCAAAATTCCTGCATTAATCCACTCTTGCCCTACTTTCAAGGAAGAGCTGCTGACAGTATGACTATTTGCAGAGAGACTATAGCTTGGGAGGCCAGAGAACCAAGGGTTTTGCGGGGGGCGGGGAGAGAGAAAGAAGGAAGCAGATCCAGTTAACATTTGTCATCTCGAAGAAGAGAAGAAATCACTCTGTGCAAAAACCAAGCCAGTCTCTTCCTTTGAAACAGATTTTGCACATCAAGTAGTATCGTCAGGTCCTCCCCTGTCTTTTTCTTTTTCTTTTTTGGCAGCTGCAGCAATTGCAGTTTGCAGATTTTGAGGCTGTGTGAACTCTCATTAACCCCCCAAGCAGAATCCAAAGAGTAGTGGTTGCCAGAGGTGCAGCAACAGGGCAGGTTTTAAACTCTGCAGTAATCTGACCCCTTCTGCAGAATGAAAGCTTTGTGATTTCCTTGGCCTCCCGCTCCCTACTCTAAAATAGAAAAGGGACAGTACCGTCTACAAAAGAAGCTAAGATCCAAGTACAGACCCTGCAGCCAGAGTTATGCACTTTGCATTGGGAAGCCCCAATAATTTCATTCTAACATGATATTGAACTGGGGCTGGAAGGAGCACAATGTATGGAAGGATGAGCCAGAAACTATAAACCACCTTGAAATGGCTACTGCTTCATAGCTTCCCACATCCCAAGTGGTTGGAAGTTCCAGGTGGAGCAGACTGTTACACAATGTTCATTTTCTTTTAAGGGCAACGTATGGGAGTCTTAGGGTGCAATCCTATCCAGATAGGTGGCCGCCTCCGAACTCGGAGGCAACCGCCTATCCAAAGCAGGGCAGGAGAAGCACGGAGTGGATTGTTCCCTCTGCGCTTCTCCTGCCCTGCATTTGTGGCTAGACAGATGATTGCAGCTGTCTAGCCACGGGAGGAGGGAGGAGGGGAGAAGGCTGCTGTACAACACATTGGATGTGTCATACAGGTATTTCCACTCTCCTCGCCCCGGAACGCCCCCAGCCACGCCCCTTTTCAGCTGCTCCGTGCTACTCTTGCAAGCGCAGAAGTGGGGGAGGTCAGTTCTCTGGGAACCGACCTTGGAGCGCAGGCTGCAAGGTCGGTTCCTGGGAAACAAGATACCCTATGGCCATCTAGCCGCTGTCTAGCAGCCATAGGATTGCTCCCTTATGGAATTTTAAAATGTCGGTTTATTTACAAGTACATTAACTGAGCACATGGGAGTTGGTGAGTGCCCACACAGGCAGACAGTAGCCTTTCAAACAATCCGTCAAACTCCCCAAAAAACAAACTCGGCGTAACGATGGCACCCCCACCATCGTTGTGCATCTAGGGCTGAACTTTAGCCCAAAGTCCACAGCCTAGCCCACCCAGCCCTAATGACCACCCAGAGAGTGGCAGATACAGAGGAACGCTCCTGTTTATATATATTCTTGTAGTCATTATGGTGACTATAATGATGGTGTAGTCATTTCAGCACCAAGTTAAAACATGGCTTTCTACCAGTGCATGCCCTAAAGTTGCACATTGTTTTAACTGTTTCATTGTTTTAGATTTTAATTGGTATTAGCTTGTTTAATGGTTTAATTTGTTTTTAGCTGTTTACATTATTAATTTTTTTTGACTGTTTAAATTGATGTTATCTGTATGCCGCCCTGAGACCTTAATGATATAGGGCGGGATACAAATGTTTTAAATAAATGAAAATAAAAATGGTGCTGTGATTTGTTTAAAATAAATACATTCTTAGTATTCTTTTTTTCTTGTCAGGGTTGGAAAACAGTTTTGTTTTTGTTTTAACATATCAGGAACGTAGAAGCAGTTCTAAAGCATGGAATGGGAGCGGGGGAAATGTTTTTCTTTTCTATTCTTTCTTCCTAGAATATTGTAATATTCGAAACTGAGGATTTTAGAGTATATCATTATATTTTTTATTTTTTTTGGTTTTGTTATATTTTTTATTTGTTTTGTTAAAACTCACAATAAAAAATTGAAAAAAAAGGTTAATTGTGTGCTTTAAGGTGCAATCCTATGCATATTTAGATGGAAAGAAGTCCTATGATTCCCAGCATTCCCCATCCAGCATGGCTGCCTGGGGAATGGAAGGAGCTGTAGAACTTTTTTCTGTCCAAGCTTGTATAGGATTACACTGTAAAGGTGACCAAACCAAAACAGGAGATATCTCCAACCCCTAGAAATATAGCAACAAAAAAACTGGGCTGGGCTTATTGGTGAAAATAAATATAAATAGAACCAAATCTAATAAAGTTTTTTTTTTTAATCTAGGTAGTTAAAATATAGACATACAAACAATAAGAGAGAATATACTGTTATTGTGCTGTAAAGAGTCATACATCAAAACAATTAGAGATAATACAATGTTGCTGTGTTATTATTTGTTTATTTATTTCATTTCTATAATGCCCAATAGCCAAAGCTCTCTGGGCGGTTATAAAAGCTTAACCATACCAGAAATAACCAATACCAAATGCGTTTCAACATACAGTCTTCCTCATTAGGCTAGTATAAGGGCTAGGGTCTAGTATATAAGTATGCCCCAAACATATGTTTACAGACACACTGTATATAACACATAGAGCACAATTACCAACATAGGACCCTGCAGTGTTTTGACTTGTGGAAATACAAACAATATTATGTTTTAAAATAGTTTAAGTATAATTAAAAACTGTTACTTATATTGAAATATGCCAAAAAGGTTTTGTTAAAAAGTTAGAAACTCACTAAGGGAGCAATCCTATGGCCACTAGACACTATCTAGAGGACCATAGGATACGCTTCTTTCCGGGAACAGACCTCGGAGCCCGCACTCCGAGGTCGGTTCCTGGAAATCCGACCTCCTCCCTCGTCCATGCTGCCTTGGAGGCAGCGTGGAGAAGCCCATCCTCTACGCTCGGAAGAGGAGCGCAGACCGCAGAGTGACTGAAAGGGGGCGGGCTGGGGGTGTTTCAGGGTGGGGAGAGCGGAGCTGCGCATACGACACATCCAATGTGTCATACAGCAGCTTCCGCTCTCGGTCGGCCCCCCTGCTGCTAGAGAGCCGAAAACGGCTGTCTAGTGAAAAAGAGGAAGGCAGGAGAGGTGCGGAGGGAATGAACCCCCCGTGCCTCTCCTGCCTTGCTTTGGATAGGTGGTCGCCTCTGAGGTCAGAGCCAGAGGCGGCCGCCTATCTAGTTCGGATTGTGCCCTAATTTACTAACCTTGCCAATCTGTCCTCTAGACATGTACCAGCAAAAGAGTGTACATGTTATGATGATAATAAATTAACTGCAAAGGGGTGGTGGGTGGGCAAAGGCTGTGCAGATAACGTGAAAGCTCCTGATTGGGCAGCATTCAGAGCTCCTTTACTTTCTTATCAGTCTACTGTATGTATGTGAGTATGTGGTTTTACATATCTGTACTTTGTAATTTATTTTACTTCTTCAAATTGCTCTTTATTCTTAAACAATTGCTTTTAGGACTACTGCAGTTCCTTGCCATCCTCAGAAACAGATATTTATAGTGGAGTCTTTTCTTCCCTTGCAGTTTATTAATCTAAAGGACCCCTCCAAATGACCATTACATCCAACCAGGGCCTAAAATTAGGGTGGGCTGCACCACTGCCCCCACTGCAATGCAAAACCACGGGGCTCCTTCTTCGCTGTCTACATTCAAACTGCCAGAAGTGTCTTCCTTCAGCCCCCACCCAGGGTGTGTGACAAAGGACTCTAGCTGGTAGCCACCCACCATCAGTGCTCATTAAAGAAACAGCTAGCCATCAGTGAGGAAACACTTTTAGCTGTGAGTAAACCAAAGGTTTAAGACAGAGGTCTGTCTCTTCCTTGGCGACAGGTAAGCAAGCGAAATAACTTTCAGCTCATCAGTTGCACTCCCTGGAGGCTGAGTATATGAAATAGGTAGGAGAGATTTCTGTTTGTTGATTCCAACCAGGGTCTACAGGAAGCAGGTCAGCAAAATGCCATGGTCAACTGTATCAAAGGCAGCTGGCAGGTCAACAAGAATATATAGAGACACCTATTTTCAAAGTGTGGATTGCAGCTGAAACTTAATCTACCTTTAGAGTTTTCTCTGTTAATTTATTTATTCAACTTGTGAGTTGCTGAAACCCTTGGGGAAACATACCTGGGTACAAAATATAAAACACAGTTAAAATTAAATGCAATTAAAACAACAACAACAACAACAACAAAGGGTAGGCATAAAGACAATTTAAAAGCCAAGACTAAAATATCAAAACCAACCAATACTAGAAAGATTGAAAAAAAAATATCCACGGAGATAAAAGTAACTCTAACGGACTCGACCTTGGGGGAGCTGGGGGTGGCGACGGCCGACAGGAAGCTCTGGCGTGGGCTGGTCCATGAAGTCACGAAGAGTCGGAAGCGACTGACCGAATAAACAGCAACAAAAAAGGTACAACTTTAGGATAGTTTTGGGCAGTAGAGCATGTAGAAAGTTAAAAGGCTTGAGAAAATAAAAGTCTTTGAGTGGCAAAGAAGGTACCAGCCATAGCTCACTGGGGAAGGGATAACTGGGGGGCTGCCACTGAAAAGGCCTGCTCAGGAGTAGCCACCCACCAAATCTCAGTGTGTGGTGCACTTGGAGCAGGGCCTCTGATGATGAGGCCAAGTCTCTGGCAGTGGCATAGGCGGACAGCTGCTGAACACCCAGTTACCCCGGAAGGCCCATTGTTGTCCCCGAGTCTGCTGCTGCAGCTACCACCCTCCTCCTCCTCCCTCTTCCTTCCTGCTCACCTGGCAAAAACACTTGCTCCACAGCCCAGCCTGCAGGCCCCACAGCACCCCATTTTAATAGCTTTTTTAAACTCACGTTTTGAGTAGCAGCAATCTCAACCACGCAGCGTGCTGCCTTTGACAGGACACAGCCAAAGGGAGTACAGGGGGGCCTTTGTATAGCTGCTGTGCCCTTGTTGGCTGAGTGGCCCACTGCAAAGGCAACAACCCAATAGTTCAGATTGCTGCAGTGTAAAAATGTAAGTTACAAAAAAGTCTTTTAAAATCCTGAGTAGAGCTTGCGGGCTTGTCTGGCTGGGTGCTCCAGGACTTTGCCAGCAGGGCCGGCCAGCTGAGGAGGAGAAGCCTCCCAGGTTTTTTTTTTTTAAATAATGGATGGGTGGGTGGAGGGCTCTGGCGGCAGTAACAATGTGAGAAGGAACAAGGGGTTCCACAGTAGGCAGGCAGGACGATGGGCAAGGGGCTTTGAGGGCAGGGAGATGGCTACGGGAGCTAAAGCCTTTGGCAGTAGGCAGCAGCCGGTGAGCAAGAGGCTTTGGTTGTTGGGTGGTCACATGGGTGGGTAAGGGGGAGAGGGCCTTCAGTGGTGGCAGGGCAGGTGAGTGGGTGAGGGGCTTCGGTGGTGGCAGCGGTGCCGGCAGATGAGGGCAGGAGAGGGTCTTCTACAGCACTGGTGTCAGGCAAGGGTACTTCTTCAGTGGAGGGTACTTCTTCAATGGTTGCAGACAGGTGGTGGGGGCTTTGGGGCCAGATGGGTGGGCGGCTGCAGCTGCATGGGAGGTAGTGGTCATGGCCCGGTGGCAGCAATACACCAAGGGTCCTGTGTAGGCCCCCCGTAGTCTCCCACCAGCCTTGCTGCTGCTGATCTCCATGGGTGGAAGGAGGGGGAAACCTGGAATGTTTTGGAAATCTCCAAACTAATATTTTTCTAAAAAGAGAATGTATCACATTGATATTACATCCTACCTCCACGATGGTCCTGGCAACATACCCGGAATGATCTCCTTTAATCTTCACAGTAATCCTGTCAGCCAGGGAGCAAGAGAGGTTGGAAAATAGGTCCAACGAATTGTTCTTGTTGCAAATGTATTTTTGATGTGCTGAGTACAAGCCTATTGAGTTCTGGCTCAGAACCCTTAGGCTATGAGGGTTTGATCTATGAATAGCTATCCAATATGGCTGTCCATTATTGTGTGTCTTTCCTGACTGAAATTACTTCAGAGTGCAACACAAGGGATTGGATCCAGGCTTAGTCAATGGGCCTGAAGTTAGTCATGACTCATTTAAATCCCATTCATTGAGCCTACTCTAAAGGTGCAATCCTATGCATGTTTAGACAGAAAAAAGTCCTACAACCATGCCCCAGAGACATTCTGCTTTTTACCAATTGTATTCATTTTGAAAAGATCTTTAAAAAGGAATATATTTGATACTTTTTAGTGCATAAAAGAATAAACATCCAGGACAGAAATTCATGATATTTACTACTGACCAGCAAAAGTATTAAATACCTGCAGGGGCAGTTTGGGCTCCTCTGGGTATCTTACAAATTTTATAGATATTTGGGAGGTATGGGTCAGACAAGCAATGTGATCCACCCATCTCCTTGCACAAAGGTCCAGGAGCACACTGGGTTCTGGCTTGGTGTTTGCCTCTTTATTTCCTTCCCCCTAAATCAGGTTAGGCAACCTTTTTTTTTTTAGTCCAAGGGGCAAATTCCAATCTGGAAAAGGTCTAGGGGGGCCCTTTGTGGGAAGGGCTAAAGGCCAAGAGGGTGAGGCCAATATATGATTCTTACCGATTTTAATACTACTCAGAAGTAAGCAGGACAAGCCTCTGCATGTCTACTCAGAAGTAAGCAGGACAAGCCTCTGCATGTCTATGCAGAAGTAAGCGGGAGTGAATCACCCAGCAACACATTCAAATAGCATCCCAAAGATGAAGCTTCTGCATGTCTACATAAACATGAGCTGTATGTCTACCCACAAGCAAGCAGGACAGGCCTCAGACTTAATACGGAATGAATTATTCATAGAATCATAGGGTTGCAAGGGGCCTGCAAGACCATCAAGTCCATCCCCTTGCTCAGTGCAGGAAGCCTGATTCCCAGGTGATCTCCCATCCAAGTACTAACCAGGGCTGACCCTGCTTAGCTTCCAAGATCAGATGAGATCAGGCACATGCAGCCCTTTGTTTGCTTCCTCCCTAGGCCCCACCCAATATCCCTGGCAGGGAACAGCTCTTATCTTCATCAGCAGCTGATTGGAAATAAGAGCTTTTCACTGCTGAGTGCTGAGAAAGGGAGCTTATAATAAGAAGTGTTAAGAGCTTTTCCCTGCTGAGAGAGCAGTCTGGCCAGAAGTTCGCCATCCTTGTCCTAAATGACTGTTTCGGTAATTCAGCACGTGAGATAGGCAATGGCTCTAAATAGCTTTGAAGGTGCTAAATTATGCAGAAAATCCATTTTGCTATAGATTTCATGAAATGGCAGTTCTTATGGATGGATATGTACATACCTATAACTCTAAGAAATTATGTTGCAAGTTGAGTTTTTTCCTTGCTTCTGTATGTCTCTATGCTATGGTCTGTAGTATTTCTTTTGGAAGTCCTTTCCTTTGCACACATTCTTGATTAGAGGCATAATATTGACATGTTGAACCCTCAAAGTAGTTATAATCAAGAAATGCATACATAGCAACATCGAAGAGGGATCATATTGAATATCTATTCATAGATCCAATTACCCAAGGGTTATTAAGTAACACGTGATGGATTCATAACAAAAACATATAACAAAAACAATCTAAGCTTACTTATACATATTTTCCAAGCCCCAAATCAGTCTTTTGAATCTATATGCTGGCTAAGTTTGGATGTTAGTCCCTGATTTCTTAAACCATGGTTTATGAAACCAGTTCACTGTGTACTTCTCTCTTGTTGCCCCCTCTTAAGCCAACTTTGGCATGGAGATCCTGGCTTGCATTAAGCTGGAGTTCCTCATTACGCCCAAACCAGGGAACTCTGGTTACATGTTGGTTAGCAAACCAGAATACTAAGGCAGGCTCTAACTGACATTAAATCAGAGCTCCCTGGTTTGGATGTTATGGGGAACGTTGGCTTAATGAGAACCAGGATCTCTATGCTGAAGCTGGGGAGTGGAGGGAAATGGGCAAAGAACATGTGGCCATGGCATTTGTCCTGGTTTCCTACACTATGGTTTAGGAAGCTAGGGATATACATCTGAATCTGGCCTATGACTCAGTTCAGACAAAACACTAAACCATGTTTTGTCATTATGTTCACAAACAGCGATGAGCCTTGGGCTTCTGCAATCCCTGCTCTCCATCCCTAGGGCACAAGGAGAAATGAGAAGCTTCCACTTCTGGTTGGTGGCCAACCATTGTTTCCTGTTGTGCCTGAACAGGCAAACAATGGTTTGCTCAAATCATAGTTTTTTGCCAGCAAACGAGGAAGGATCCCAAACACACAGCCATTGCTTTTCTCCCAGCTGGGGTTTCAATAGGGGTGGACGAAAGTCACTTACCTTTTCTTGCAGCTTGTTCGCGGTGGGGGGGAGTGCTTCGCTGCTCCCCCTGCGAAGTTCAGGCCGGGGGGGGGAGGCTTCCCGCCTCGCCCGGCTGAAATTCAGGCCGGGGAGGAGGCTTCCCGCCTCGCCCAGCCGCGAACACGAAAGTTAAAAAAAAAAAAAAAAATGTCCCCTGATAGGCTACGTGACTATTCACGTAGCCTATCGTGGCTAGATCTGGAAAGTCAGCCATGATAGGCTACATGAATCGTCACGTAGCCTATCACGGGTGACTTAAAAAAAAAAAAAAAAAGCGCGTACGCGAATGGCGGCCCCCATAGGGAGCCGCCATTCGCGTTCCTTATTTAGTTGCTGTAGTCTACGTAAACATTTACGTAGACTACAGCGACCAAATAAGGAACGGGAATGGCGGCTCCCTATGGGGGCCGCCATTATCCGTACACACTTTTTTTTTTTTTTTAAAGTCACCCGTGATAGGCTACGTGACGATTCACGTAGCCTATCACGGCTGACTTTGCAAATCTAGCCGTGATAGGCTACGTGAATCGTCACGTAGCCTATCAGGGGACATTTTTTTTTTCTTTGATTGCAATGGTGGGGGCGGCAGCCGGTCGAAATACCGGCTGCCGTTCCCGCCCCGCTTGAACACCGGACGAACCACCAGCCGGACCCGCCGCCGGGAGGGACATTCAGGGAAGGTAAGTCCCGTCCCGGGGGGGGGCGGGGGGGCAGAGGATTTCTCCCCGAAACTTGTTCGGGGGGCCGAACACGTTGGCGCTCGGCCCCCCGAAGTTTCGGGGAGAAATTCTCCGCCATCCCGAGGTTTCAGATACAATACAAACAATACAGGAGAGCCAGGGCCTGCAGAAGAGGCCACCACCATCACTGGGGAAGAGGCACGCCTGCTGCTGCTGGGCCTGCGGTGGCGGCAGTGGCGGCAGCTGCTGCTGCTGCTGCCACCACCACCACCACCTGGCCTTCCCTGTGGACTCCGGCCTGGCATTATTTTTAAGGGGATTTTTAATTGTTGTGTGTGTGTGTGTGTTTTCTTTTTCTTGGGGGATTTTGTTGTGGTTTTAGGGGTGGGTAGCCTGCCTGATAGGCGGGAGCGAGGGGGCATGTGTCCACCTGATGGAGGCAGTGGGGGGAGTGTTGGGGGCCAGAAGATACCGAGGCTGGGCGGCAGGCGCTGGCGGAGCGCTAGGGGCAGGCCATGCCAGGTAAAGGGAACAAGGGAGAGATGTGTAGTATCTGTCCCCTGCTCCGGGCCTGTCCAGAGCCAAAGGATGGCTGGGGGAGGCGTGACCCCATCTTCTGGCCTTGGTTTGCTGCTCTGCAATGCCAGGTCTGTTACCCAGAAAACCTCCCTCATCCATGACATGATCCTGGATGAGGGTGCAGACCTGGCATGTATTACGGAGACCTGGCTGGCCGAGGCTGCTGCTCCAACCCTTGCAGCCATGTGTCCAGCTGGATTTTCGTATGCACAGCAGCCGAGGGCTGGGGATCAGGGAGGGGGAGTGGCTGTTATCTACCGAGAGTCCTTGGTCTTCACCAGACCCCCTCTCCGGGAGACCAAGGTTGTTGAGTGCATGTACTGGAGGTTGGGCCCGAAGGGCAGTCTGGGGATTCTGCTCGTGTACCGTCCACCCCGCTGCACGACTGACTCCCTGGCGAAGGTGCTTGAGGTGGTCTCTGATGTGCGTGTGCAGTCCCCTAACTTACTGGTGTTGGGGGACTTCAACGTACATTCGGAGGCCATCCTCACAGGAGCACCTCGGGACTTCATGGAGACCATGGCCTCCTGGGAGCTGCACCATATTCTAACCGGGCCCACCCATGTAGCCGGTCATGCACTAGACCTTGTGTTTGTTTCTGGAGAAGTGGGGAGTGATCTGGAAGTCGGGGGTATATCCACCACCCCCTTGTCATGGTCAGATCACTATCTGGTGACATTGGACTTCTCGGTTCCACAACCCCTCCGCAGGGGTGGAGGACCCATTAAAATGGTCCGCCCCAGGTGTCTTATGGATCCAAATGGATTCCTGAACGGCTTGGGGATTCTCTGGGGCATGCCAACGGCCACTCGGTCGAGACCCTGGTGGGTGGCTGGAATGCCACAATCACTGGGGCATTAGATCAGGTGGCTCCGAAATGCCCTCTTCCCCTGAACAGGGCTCGGACTGCACCATGGTTCAATCTGCGGTTATGAGCTCTGAAACAGGAGGTGAGACGGCTAGAGCGCCGGTGGCGGAAGTCTCGCTCCAAAGACGATCAGACACGGGCTAGAGCTGTATCTTCAGCCTATCACGTCGTGGTGAAGGCAGCAAAAAAGGAATATTATGCTGCCTCCATCGCGTCTGCAGAGTGCTGTCCCAGGAGGCTGTTCCAAGTGGTCCGGAGCCTGGTCGGTCCTGTGGCTCCGGAACCACTGAAGCATTCTAAGGCCTCCTGTGGGGCCTTGGCAAGGCACTTTGCAGATAAAATTGATCAGATTAGGTGTGTTACTCTGCATGCTGTGGATACGGTTAGTGAGCAACAGGCGGCCTGTGGCAAACCGGTTTTGTGGGATCGGTTCCAGCTTCTTCCTCCTGATGAAGTGGGCAAGGTGCTTTCATCTGTAAGGCCGACCACCTGCTTACTTGATCCTTGCCCATCTTGGCTCATTATGAGCTGCAGAGAGAGACTGGGTGAGGGGATCAGGGCAGTGGTGAACGCCTCCCTTGAGGAGGGAGTGATGCCATCAGCCCTCAAGGAGGCAGTGATAAGACCGCTCTTAAAGAAGCCCTCCTTGGATCCTCAAGTTTTGAACAACTTTCGCCCAGTCTCAAATCTGCCATTTTTGGGCAAGGTGGTTGAGCGGGTGGTGGCGGTGCAGTTGAAGGCACACTTGGAAGAAACTGATTATCTAGACCCATTTCAGTCGGGCTTCAGGCCTGGGCATGGGACAGAAATGGCCTTGGTCGCCTTGGTAGATGATATGAGGAGGGCTCTGGATAGGGGTGAATGCTCCTTCCTTGTTCTCCTTGACCTCTCAGTGGCTTTCGATACCATTGACCACGGTATCCTCTTGGACCGCCTGGAGGGGTTGGGCATTGGGGACACCGTATTGTGGTGGTTCCGGTCCTTCCTCTCTGGCAGGTACCAGAGGGTAGCACTGGGAGAGGAGGTTTCGGACCTGTGGCCACTTACTTGTGGGGTGCCACAGGGTTCCATCCTCTCCCCGATGCTATTTAACATCTATGTGAAGCCACTGGGGGCTATCATCAGGAGGTTTGGGGTGCAGTGTCATCAATATGCAGATGACACACAGCTCTACCTCTCGTTTAAATCTTCACCAAGGTTGGCCGTAGAATCCCTGTCCAAATGTCTGGAGACGGTGAGCGGCTGGATGGGGAGGAATAGGCTAAAGCTGAACCCTGACAAGACCGAGGTACTTTTGGTGGGAGACAAGAGGAGGCTGGGGGATGTTGACCTGGTGTTGAATGGGGTACGGCTACCCTTGAAAGATCAGGTCCGCAGCCTGGGGGTCATTTTGGACTCCCAGCTGTCCATGGAGGCTCAGGTGTCAGCTGTGAGCCGGACAGCGCTGTATCAACTCCATCTGATACGGCGGCTGCGCCCCTTCCTTCCGGACCATCTGCTCCCATCGGTAGTACATGCCCTGGTCTCCTCTCGTTTAGACTACTGTAATGCGCTCTACGTGGGGCTACCCTTGAAGACAGTTCGGAAACCGCAGCTGGTACAGAACGCGGCAGCTCGCCTGATTAAAGGCAGTCGCCGGCGAGATCACATCACTCCAGTGCTGAAGGAGTTGCACTGGTTACCAGTTGTTTTCCGGGCCAAATTCAAGGTGTTGGTTTTGACCTTTAAAACCCTATATGGTTCCGGCCCAGCCTATCTTAAGGAGCGCCTCCAGCAGCACCAGACAGGCCGCTTAACAAGATCAGCCTCGGATGGCCTTCTCTCTGTCCCATCAGCCAGGACAGCTAGACTGGTGGGGACGAGGGAGAGGGCCTTTTCTGTGGTGGCCCCCACTCTGTGGAACTCCCTCCCTAGGGAACTCCGTCATGCCCCCTCTTTAATGAGCTTCCGTCGTGCATTAAAAACGTGGTTGTTCAGGCAGGCATTTGGGGTGGGTTAGGGTATTTTAGAAGATGTTTTTATTGTAGAATTTTATTGTTTTAAACTGTTTTTATTGTATGTTGTACATCGCCCAGAGTGGCTGGGTGACCAGCCAGATGGGAAATAAATAAATAAATAAATAAATAAAAAAAACACAGCTCTGGAACCCTAGATGAGGTGAGTTGCAGGGGGAATGTGGCAGTCTCCACTCGCCAACTGCTTCTCATCTAAAAACCATCCCTTTCCAATTCCACCTTGCAAGACAGAAGTCATGACAGGGCTTGGATATGCAAGTTGGATGCTCTGTGTAATTCTGGCCTTAGGAGCAACTACATGCACACACATTTCACAGATTATGAGCTTTTCAAATGATGAATGTATGTCTGTCATAGATTTCTTTCCAGACCTCCACAGCTAGGGATGGATGAACCCCCCAATGTCTGGTCCCTGCTCTGGGATTTCCCCGGAGCCCTGGCACATCCACCAGAGTTCATGGGGTGGCTCTCCAAATGGTGCGATAAGCTAATGGCAGCCACCATTAGCCTACCATGGGAAAATGATAGCCATAAGCTGTGTAGTTTTATGGCATTTGCAGCTGTAAAGCACTAACTTCTCTGTAAATTACAGCTGTAAATGTAAATACCGCAAATGTAAAACTACGCAATTTACAGCCATACTTTTCCTGTGGTAGGCTAATGGCAACTTCCATTAGCCTGCCATGCCATTTAGACAGCTGGAGAGCTTCCCCACGAACCCTGGCGGATGCACCAGGTAAGGGGGAGGTGCTCCTTTGTGGACTCCAGAGATCAGATTCTTGGGAATCAAGCCTTACTGGAGTCCACCACAGATTTCTCCAACATCCCTACTCACAGCTAGGACCATGACACCCTGTATGTATGTATGTATGTATGTATTACATTTATATTCCGCCTTTTTTCCTCTTTAAGGAATGAGGCAGTGTACATAATCCTCCTCCTCCTCTCCATTTCATCCTCACAACAACAGCCGCATGAGGTAGGTTGGGCTGAGAGGCAGTGACTGGCCCAAAGTCACCCAGTGAGCTTCCATGGCTGAGTGGGGACTAGAACCCGGATCTCCCGACTCCCAGTCCAACACTCTAGCCACTGCACCACACTGGCTTTATGTGGAAGCAAGCCTGTGTTTGCTGCTAAGTAGTCCACCAGGCCTGGTTCCAAACAGATGATTGTCTCAGTCACACTTTATATTGTTCGTGCACGCATTAAAAAAATACCTCCCCCCCCCTTTGTGCTTTGAACACATAATGTGTGAAGTGGCCCTTAAATGAAAAGATAAACTGGAGAGACTCAAGTCAGGGTCAGGTCAGGAGAAAATGATTCACAGAACTCTGCCAACCAAAGGTTTGTTGTTGTTGTTGTCCAACATGGTTTTCATAATTTCCCCCCTTTATACTAAATCAACTTCATTAGTAATCCTTCAGGATTACTAGCTAAAGCACTTTCAGGAAAACCAAATTCTACATCAGTGCTCAACTCAATTTTTGCCCATTTGTCATGCAAGGGATGTATTAGTATCTTACATAAAAATGCCTTATTTAGAATCTAAAATTTATTTTATGCCTTCCTCTTGACAACCTGAGGCACTGGGTGGGGAAAAAATAGCTGAACAAAGGGTCTCCTGTAGATATTTCATGTCTCCTGACTCACTACATCATCACCCATGACATTGAATTATTGGTTTCAGCCAAGTACACCGAAATACGAGGAGAAAGCTTTTCTTCTCTTTTATCTTCAGTCATTGTTCTTGGCTTTAAATGACTCTCAACTTTCAAGAAAACAAACAAACAAAAAAACAACCCCTCCCCCCACCACAAAACCCTACATATGCTCAGAGGGATAAAAGTACATTTGAGGGTAGGATGTCCTGTACTGGAGGCAGCTTTAATTATTCTATAAGAGAAAGGCTTGAAAACATCTGGCGTCAGGCCTTGAACTACTTGAACATGCATTCTTTGGTTTATCAAAGTCCATTGAGATAAATAGTGATTGCATCTCATAATGTATATATTGAAATACTGTGTCCATGCCGGGGGAAGAATCTACTCTTCTTCTCCCTTCCCAATCCGAAGGGATAATTTGCTCCAGGCCCCAGTAAAAGAGGAAAGGGAGTGAAACTCCCCTCCTGGCTTCCACCGTCTGGCAAGATGGAGGCTGTGTCTCCCTTGGCGAATCCCTGTAGCACCTTGATGAGCTTGTGCGTCTCACATCAGTGACAAGGTGACACTGTATTGCCAACCTCTTGTTCCCCAGCACCCCCTAAATGCTCCCTGCCACATGCATACACACCTCTCTTGTTCCCCAGAACCCCCTCTAACTCCTCCAATGCTCCCTGCCACCCCAGCATAACTTTTTCTTTTTTTCTGGGCGGCTAGACATGCTTCAAAACAAACACTGGTCTGCAGCCACCCACCATTTTGCTTTCTAGGATTGCGTCTGGGGCTCCAGTGGAGCTCAGAGGCATTCTTGGAAGTAAAGATGGCATTGGAGACCATGAGAAGTGTCTGTGGGCAATTGGTGTCTTTGGGGACCCCTGGGCTAAGATGTGGCTAATCAAAGACAGTACAGAGGGAGGAAGAAATGATGGTAGAGAAGAATGACTAGCCAAGAGCACACCCTCCATTTTCAGAAATATTTTACCATGTACTGGGTGGATAAGAAGCAAGGATACACATATTTCTGTAAAACTCATCATGTAGTACACATTGTCAAAGTAAAGCATGTGCTGTGAGCTACAGAAGCCACTGTTATATATGTAATTGAACAGATCACACTGGAACTGTCTGTCAGCACTCAGCCATAGTCTGTCAAACTGAATTTATATCCCTGCATGACTCAGACCAAACCTGGATGGAGCACGGGGAAGATCTGCAGCAGTGTGAATGGAGAAGTCCGTCCAAAGTTGGTCTGAAATGAGCAGCAGTGATACAAACTGTTCCACTACCTGAAACAGGAGAACCCACTGCTTCCTCCGCCACCTTGCTGCCTCTGCCCTCCATGCATCACTCTGAGGGGTTCTGTGCTGCTGTTACATAGGTAGTCTCCAGGGTTAGCTCATCCACAATGCCTCGCTCTGAGGAAGGACCCCTCAGAGCAAAGCCTTTGGGCCTGGATGGCTCTCTGGAGAGCTGTGCCAGAGGCTTTCCGGTGGAAGTATTTTTACCTGTCCATGGAGTCATTGGGCCAGCCTCTCTGGAAAGCTGCAGCATTTGCCACAGAAGGAAAGCATCTGGTGGGGTCTCTGGAGCACCTGCCCAGCCAATGCGTCATTCACAGAGGTCCTTCCTCAGAGCAAAGCATTGGACCCAGCTAGCAGTGGCAGGGTCAGTCCTCCAAGCAGTGGGGGGTGAGGAGCATGATCTGCTGCCCCTCCCAATCCTGCTTCATGGGAAGGCTGTCCCTGGGAATGAGGATTTAGGAATGTTAGGGTTCCACCTTATGACCTGGACTCCCTGAGCAATTCCTTAAGGACCTCTTTCCTCCTTAAAGGTCCCACCTTCCTTCTTTTAAACTTCCCTGACCCAGTAACACAGGATTAGGCTGTAGACATGGGGTGATTGATGCTCTAGACACAGGGTTTAACCACAACAGTTTACAGGTAAATTAAAACAAGCAAATCACAACTAAATATATTTACACAATAAAGCTGAGTGAGACAACAGACATTAAGAGAATATAAAGGTTGCAAAATGCATGTTCCTTTACCCTAGCTGTACTTAGACTTCCCCAGGCTGCTTCTACCTGCTCCTTCTTCAGGCTCTGTTCTCCCTGACTCTGCTCTTACAGTTCTGGTCTTTCTGACTCTCTCTCTCTCTCTCTCTTTCTCTCTCTCTCCCTCTCTCTCTCCCCTCCTCCCCCCAAACTGAGTGTACCGTTTCAAACCTGAAGAAATGGAATTTAACTGGGAAAATGAAACTGAAACTTAACCAGGGAAATGAAACTACTCTTCTCAGGCGTACTCCCCCCCAACAACCCCCCCCCAGGCCTCTAACCCTGACCTTTGTTCCATTTGCCTCTGTAGGCCTCAAACCTTCACAAGGAAAATGGATAGGGAAGCTGGCATATTGCAGTGGAGACTGGTGGCTCTGCTGTCATTGGGGTGTGATTTTGCTAGGGATGGTGGAGAATTCCGCCATGGACTACAATAAGGCCGGATTCTAAGAATCCGGCTCCCCGGAGTCTGTTGTGGAACAACAGAGTCACCTCCGCCACCCGGGGGAATCGGCGCCGACCAGATCCTACCTGCTGCCAGCTGCCCACTGCCATCCACTGCTGCCTGTCTTCAGATGCAAATGGTGTCCGGCGTAGCAGACACCATTTTACCATGTAAAGATTTACGTAGCCTATCATGGCAAAGAGCAGGGACTCAAATAGCGCCCGCTATGCCAGTTGTGTCCCTGCTCTTTGCCGTAAATCTTAAAGATTTACGTAGCCTATCATGGCAAAAAGCAGGGATGCAAATGGTGTCCGCTATGTAGGGATGTCAGAGAATTTCGCCACGAATCTCAGGGAGGCCGAATGTCAGTGCATTCGGCCCCCCGAAATTGGTGGCAAAACGGTCTGCCCCCCTGCCCCCCCGCGACGGGACTTACCTTGGGCGAATCCTCCTGGTGGTGGCGGCTGTGGCGGCGGTTTGGCGGCGGTTCAGTGGTGGCGGTGGCGGTGGCGGCAGCTGGTCTTCCGACCGGCTGCCGCCGCCGCCATTTCCAGTAAAAAACAACAACAACAAAAAGTGATAAGCTACGTAAAGATTTACGTAGCCTATCACGGCTAGATTTTTAAAAAATACCGTGATAGGCTACATAAATGTTTACGTAGCCTATCACGGCTGAGTAAAAAAAAAAAAAGCGCGTACGCAAATGGCGGCGCCCATGGGTGCCGCCATTTGCGTTCCTTATTTTGGCACCTCTAGTCTACGTAAACATTTACGTAGACTATGGCGAAAATAAGGGGAACGCAAATAGCGTAGCATCTACGCTATTTGTGTTCCCCTTATTTTCACCGTAGTCTACGTAAATGTTTACGTAGACTAGATGTGCCAAAATAAGGAACGCAAATGGCGGCGCCCATGGGTGCCGCCATTTGCGTACACGCTTTTTTTTTACTCAGCCATGATAGGCTACGTAAACATTTACGTAGCCTACTACAGCTGACTGCAGGGACGCAAACGGCGGTGGCTACAGCCGCCACCATTTGCGGGCCCGGCCGGCCAGGATTCGGGGGTGGAGGGACGGAGCGCCTCCCCCCCTGCCAGAATTTTGGGGGGAGGGACAGAGCACCTCCCCCCACCGCGAATCAAATTTCGTTAAAGGTAAGTGACTTTCGTACATCCTACCGCTATGCTGGACACCATTTGCGTCCTCAGACTGGCTGTGGCCAGAAGTCTGGCAGCGGCCAAAGCTGGCTGGCAGCTCCATGGACTTGCCATGGAGTGGAGCTGGCTGGGGAGGATTCTGGGGGGAGGACCCAGATCGTCTCCCCCCCCCCCGTGGACCCACGGGCGGACGAGGGTTAGTACAATCCGTACACCCCTAGATTCTACTCTAGGTTTCAGCGAGAACTCTAAAGCAGATATCCAAGGTACCAAACCAATTTGGGGGCTTGGGTTCAGCACCTTGGATAGCTCCTTTAAAGTAATGACTGGTTCCCAGAGCAGATTCGCAGGCTCACTGACATCAGAGCCACCAATCTCCACTGGCATATTGGAAAGGGAGCAGGTATGTAGGCTGTCAGGCAGCCCCCTGGCACAGGCTAAGCAGCCACATAAGCAAGGCCAGGATCTGCCTGCTACCAGGAAAAAAAGGCCTGATTCAGAAGTGTTTATAGGTAAGTCAGGTCAACAGGATCCAATAGGCTGCCTGGAGGTGGAGCTATGCTGGGCCGTGGGAAGACAACCCTGCCTATCCTTCTGCTCAGTATCCTCAAGTAGTGCATCACAAAGAGCACCAGAGTGCACAAAGGAGGGGTTCTTGGTTTGATTCCGAATTGGGCTGGAATTTCCCAGGAACTAATAAGAGCAGTACATTTTCTTGGGAGCTTTGGACCCTGATGCCCAAACGTAGCAAAACCCTTTGAACAAGTGATTTTCGATATTGCCGATGGCAGGTAGAAAAGCCAAAGAGCACCTTCTTGACCTTTGGTAGCCTTAAGCAACTTCACAAATAATTTGGCAAACAGCAGGGAAGAGAGTGACACCTTGACATTTTGGGCAAAGCAAGAGCCAGCGTCGAGTTTGATGAACAGTGGCGTATTTGCTGATGGTGGTGCTTAGAGTCACATTGGTTTCCAGCAGACAGTTTGTTGTGCCTCTGAGGTCCCCAGGAGAAAGCTGACGACTCTTCTGAAGGGATATCAGTTTGGTTTGGTTTTTCTTTTTTCCTTTTTCCAGAGGACAGTCACAAGTGATCCATGTAAATTGCTGTTTGAGTGCAATCAATAGATGTGACAAGTAACCCGATGCTGGCAACCGGGGACATAATGAAGGTGTGACTGTGTATGCGGCTAACAGATAACAATGCTATAGCAAATTATAGGGCAGTGGCGTATTGAATAAGTGCAGTGCACAATGAGCTGCGCCATGCAGGTCATGCTTTTCCCCACTGCCAAAGTGTCTTTTGCACTTGTCCTTTGTAATTGCAAGTGGCAGCAGGGCCCGGCTGACTATGATGGGGGGCAGGTGGTCAACCCTCATTGATTCTGCATTGCAATGCAATTCATGCTGTTAACCACTCATCCGGCATGTGACTGACCACCTCCCAAGTGGGCAAGACACCAAATCTCATTTAAATAAAAAATTCCCCCAGTTGGATGACTTGAAATAGGCCAAATTATTCCATTCTGTGCAATTTTGACACAAACCGGGGAGGAAACAGATCCTTTCTACCTTCAAATAAGGCTCCTTTGAACATTTACCTATATCTATATCTGTATCTATACATACCCCATCCTTCCCTCATGCAAATGGCGAGACACACCCCTAGCCAAGAATGCTAACAAGGTTATTAACTCGATTGGTACATATGCTCATTAAGTTAATGATTTCTGCCAACAAAAATGAAGGTTCTAAGGAATGCTAATAGATACTTATTGTGATTCTATAGCATCTTACATTACATTATCATTTGTTTGTTAGGACAGCCCACTGGCTGTAGACTTTTTAGTTGATTAAATGCCTTTTTAATTGACTAATCAATTAATGAATTGATTAAATGTATATGTTCATATATTCTCAAAAACTCAATATGGATGTCTTTTTGAGATATTGAAGGTAGCATTAACAGTTCCTTAGAATTTAATAACCAGATGCTACTACTAGGGATGGGGGAGAAATCCACTGCAGACTCAAATAAGGCCAAATTCCCAAGAATCCAACCCACAGGATCCACAGCGGACTGGTTCCCCTTAGCAACATGCCCACCTGACTCCACACAGGATGGCTTCCAGGTTTTAAAAAGACAAGGTCTGCGACTGGCAGCTGCTGTTCACAGACCTTGTGAAAATCACGGCTATAAAGTGTGTATTTTTAAGCTATTTGCCACCATAAAGCACTTACATCTGTAAACTGTGGCTGTAAAAGGCCGCAAATGGTGTAAAATATGCAATTTATGGCTGTACTTTTCCCAAGACCCGTGAATGGCAGCTGCCATTCACAGACCTTGGCTTTTTAAAAACAGAAAGGCACCCCACAAAATCTGGCACAAAATCTGGCAGAGATGGAGGACTCTGGGCAGATCTGGTGAGCTCAAGAGGCCCAGATTTCTCCGCAGTGGACCCCCGCTCCCCAGACCAGACTTCAGGAGATTCACCCATCCCTAGCTATTCCTCTTCATTAGATAGAAACATCATCACCCCCTATATAAGTGGGTATGTACCATACAAGCCAAGATGATTGGAAGCAAAGACAGGCTCCTTCGTATCCTCATAAACAAATTGCAGAGCCCCAGAGATAGTCAGCAAGTACTGTAGATGCATAGAAACTAAAATATGATCACTAACCAAGCTACAATTGGCTTAAATTTGTGGGTGCATTTCTATGGTAAGAAGGTGAGATATATTTGTAGTTACAGGCAGTGTAGGAGATATATATCTCATATATATATATATATATATATATATATATCCCCTTAAAAATTCATTAAGCAAAAAGTACTCAAACATACCTATTGATTCCTAATATTATTTATGAAAACAGCCCCATGAGAACCCTTTCTTTATTTCTGGACTGACGTTGGAATCAAACATCAGCAGTTCTTTTCTGAAATCTCAGCTCCCGCAGCCTTTTTGGCTGGATTCCCATTTATAGGTTTACGGATTAAGTTTAACATTTGAACCTGATCAAAACAGAGGAGGAAAACTTAAGGCACTCTGTGGACTTAGCTGATATTTCATTATCATTGATCAATACTGCCTGCCATTTATGAGTTTATTTTCCCCCCTTTCAAATGTCAGGTATTTTTATTTATGGTTTTCTCTATCCATCTTAACCATGATATGTGGTGTATGTTTTGTCCATTTAAAACTTGTTTAAAAGGCCATTTCTCAACTAATTTTTAAACTAAATGACTAAAAAGCCCTTCAGTGTTTTAAGACGTATTTTCTGTCACTGTGTACCATTCCTATTAGAGCATGGAAAAATAACCTCAACAATCGTTGAAAATAAGCAGTCTAATTAGGGGGGGCATGTGTCCTTCTTTACAGAGGTCAGTCCTCTATTTAAAGTTGTCCTCTAGTTGAAGGGTTGACTGGTCCAAATGTGTTTCACCCATAGGAAGGGAGAGCGGGAACCATTTAGTTGCTGATCAACAGTTCACAGCTAGGGATGTCAGAGAATTCCATGACGGATCTCGGTGAGGCCAAATGCCAGTGCATTCGGCCCCCCAAAATCTGTGGTGGAACGAAGCCCAAACGCCTCCCCCACCCCGTGAAATGGGCCCGGAACAGAGCACGTGGCTGACTTGCGAATGGCGGCCACGTCTGTGGCGGCCATGTCTGTGGCCACCATTTGCTTCTTCCATATAGCCGTGATAGGCTACGTAAATACTTACGTAGCCTATCACGGCTAACGCAGGGATGCCATTTGCGTCCCTGTGGAAGCCTTGATAGGCTACGTAAGTATTTACGTAGCCCATCATGGCAAAACTAAGGGAATGCAAATGGCGGTGGCTACGGCGGCCGCCATTTGCGTTCCCTTTTTTTTTTTTTGGCCATTTTAGCTTACATAAATATTTATGTAGGCTATTACGGCAAAAAAAAAAAAAAAAAGGAACGCAAATGGCATTTGAACGAAATTTGCGTTTGCTGTTTTTTTAAAAAATATTTATGTAGCCTATCACGGCAAAATACAGGGACGCAAATGGCGGTGGCTACGGAGCTGGCCAGAGAGAATATCAGGGGGAGGGACGGAGCACCTCCTCCCCACCACGAATGTCACCCTTCAAAAAGGTAAGTGACTTTTGTACATCCCTATTCACAGCTGGACAGCAGACAGAGCAGGCACACAAGTCATGAGATTACACGGGCTGTTGTTGTTCAGTTGTTAAGTCATGTCTGACTCTTCATGACCCCATGGACCATAGCACGCCAGGCCTTCCTGTCCTCCGCTCTCTCCCGGAGCGTGCTCAAGTTAGGGTTGGCAGAGAATTTCTCCCCGAAACTTGGGGGGCCAAGCGCCAACGTGTTCAGCCCCCCGAACAAGTTCCGGAGAGAAATTCTCCGCACCCCCCCGCCCCCCGCACCCCCCCTGGGACGGGACTTACCTTTCCTGAATGTCCCTCCCGGCGGCGGGTCCTGGCGGCGGTTCGTCGATCTTTCGACCGGCTGCCACCGCCGCCATTCCAATAAAACTAAAAAAACCCCGCCCCCGTGATAGGCTACGTGACGATTAACGTAGCCTATCACGGCTAGATTTGCAAAGTCAGCCGTGATAGGCTACGTAAATTGTCACGTAGCCTATCACGGGTGACTTAAAAAAAAAAAAAAGTGCGTATGGATAATGGCAGCCCCCATAGGGAGCCGCCATTCCCGTTCCTTATTTGGTTGCTGTAGTCTACGTAAAGATTACGTAGACTACGGCGAAAATAAGGGCAACGCTATGGGGGATGCCATTTGCGTACGCGCTTTTTTTTTTTAAAGTCACCCGTGATAGGCTACGTGACGATTTACGTAGCCTATCACTGCTGACTTTGCAGATCTAGCCGTGATAGGCTACATTAATCGTCACGTAGCCTATCACAGGGGCGTTTTTTTTTTAACTTTTAATTTCGCGGCCGGGCGAGGCGAGGCGCCTCCTCCCCGGCCTGAATTTCGGGGGGAGAGCAGCGAAGCGCCTCCCCCCCACCGCAAAAAGCTGCGAGACCAGGTAAGTGGGTTTCGTGCACCCCTAGCTCAAGTTGATACTCATTCCACTGGTGATGCTATCTAGCCATCTCATCCTCTGCCGTCCCCTTCTCCTTTTGCCTTCAGTCTTTCCCAGCATCAGGGTCTTTTCCAGAGAGTTTTCTCTTCGCATTAGGTGGCCAAAATATTTCAGCTTCAGTTTCAGTATCTGTCCTTCCAATGAGTAGCAGTCAGGGTTGATTTCCTTTAGGATGGACTGATTTGACCTCCTTGCAGTCCAGGGCACTCGTAAGAGTCTTCTCCAGCACCACAGTTTGAAAGCATCAATTCTTCAGCCCTCAGCCTTCCTTATAGTCCAACTCTCACAGCCATACATTACTACTGGAAAACCATAGCTTTGATTATATGGACCTTTGTCGGCAAGGTGATGTCTCTGCTTCTTCCTATGCTGTCTAGGTTTGCCATAGCTTTCCTCCCAAGGAGCAAGCATCTTTTAATTTCATGGCTACAGTCACTGTCTGCAGTGATCTTGGAGCCCAAGAAAATAATATCTGTCACTGCTTCCATTTCTTTCCCTTCTCTATGCCAGGAAGTGATAGGGCCAGATGTCATGATCTTAGTTTTTTTAATGTTGAGTTTCAAACCAGCTTTTGCACTGTCCTCTTTCATCCTCAACAAGAGGCTCTTTAGATCCTCTTCGCTTTCTGCCATTAGGATGGTATCGTCTGCGTATCGGAGGTTGTTGATAATTCTCCCGGCAATCTTAATTCTGACCTGTGATTCATCCAACCCGGCGTTTCTCATGATGTACTCTGCATATAAGTTAAATAAGCAGGGCGACAATATGCAGCCTTGTCGTACTCCTTTCCCAATTTTGAACCAATCAGTTGTTCCATGTCTGGTTCTTATTGTTGCTTCCTAACCCTCGTACAGGTTTCTCAGGAGACAGGTAAGGTGGTCTGGTACTCCCATCACTTTCAGAATTTGCCACAGTTTGTTGTGATCCACACAATCAAAGGCTTTAGCATAGTCAATGAAGCAGAAAGAGATGTTTTTCTGGAAGTCTCTTGCTTTCTCTATGATCCAGCGAATGTTGGCGATTTGATCTCTAGTTCCTCTGCCTCTTCGGAACCCAGCTTGTGCTTCCGGTAGTTCTCGGTTCACATACTGATGAAGCCTAGCTTGTAGGATTTTGAGCATCACCTTGCTGGCATGTGAAATGAGCGCAATTGTACGGTAGTTTGAACACTCTTTGGCATTGCCTTTTTTTGGAATTGGAATGTAAACTGACCTTTTCCAGTCTTGTGGCCGCTGTTGAGTGTTCCAAATTTGTTGGCATATTGAGTGCAGCACTTTAACAGCATCATCTTTTAGGATTTTAAATAGCTCAGCTGGAATACTGTCATCTCCGCTAGCTTTGTTGTTAGTAATGCTTCCTAAGGCCCACTTGACTTCACTCTCGAGGATGTCGGGCTCAAGTTCAGTGACCGCACTATCATGGCTATCAGGGACATTAAGATCTTTCCTGTACAGTTCTTCTGTGTATTCTTTCCACCTCTTCTGAATCTCATCTGCTTCTGTTAGGTCCCTGCCTTCTTTGTCCTTTATCATGCCTGTCTTTGCACAAAATGTTCCCTTGATATCTCCAATTTTCTTGAAGAGATCTCCAGTCTTTCCCATTCTGTTGTTTTCCTCGATTTCTTTGCATTGTTCTTTAAAAAGGCCTTCTTGTCTCTCTTTGCTATTCTCTGGAACTCTGCATTCAGTTGGATATATCTTCCCCTTTCTCCCTTGCTTTTCACTTCCCTTCTTTCCTCAGCTACTTGTAAAGCCTCATCAGACAGCCACTATGCTTTCTTGCATTTCTTTTTCTTTAGGATGGATTTCGTTGCTGCCTCCTGAACAATGTTACGGACCTCCGTCCATAGTTCCTCAGGCACTCTGTCTATCAGGTCTAATCCCTTAAATCTATTCCTCACCTCCACTGTATGTTCATAAGGGATATGATTTAGGTCATACCTGAATGGTTTAGTGGTTTTCCCTACATTCTTCAATTTAAGCTGAAATTTTGCAAGAAGCAGCTCATGATCTGAGCCACAGTCAGCTCCAGGTCTTGTTTTTACTGACTTTATGGAGCTTCTCCATCTTTGGCTGCAAAGGACATAATCAATCTGATTTCGATATTGATAGGGATGGCAGAGAATTTCTCCCCGAAACTTCGGGGGGCCGAGCGTCAACGTGTTCAGCCCCCCAAACAAGTTTCGGGGAGAAATTCTCCGCACCCCCCTGCCCCTGCACCCCCCCCGGGACGGGACTTACCTTTGGTGAATGTCCCTCCCGGCAGCGGGTCCGGCCGGCGGTTCGTCGGGTCTTCGTCAGGGGCGGGGGCGGCAGCCGATCTTTCGATCGGCTGCCGCCGCTGCCATTGCAATAAAAGAAAAAAAAAAAGGCCCCCGTGATAGGCTACGTGACGATTAACGTAGCCTATCATGGCTAGATTTGCAAAGTCAGCCATGATAGGCTACGTAAATCGTCACTTAGCCTATCACGGGTGACTTTAAAAAAAAAAAAGCGCGTACGGATAATGGCGGCCCCCATAGGGAGCCGCCATTCCCGTTCCTTATTTGGTTGCTGTAGTCTACGTAAAAGTTTACATAGACTACGGCGAAAATAAGGGCAACGCTATTTGCGTTGTCCTTATTTTCGCCTTAGTTTACGTAAAGATTTACGTAGACTACAGCAACCAAATAAGGAACGCAAATGGTGGCTCCCTATGGGGGCCGCCATTTGCGTACGTGCTTTTTTTTTTTTAAAGTCACCCGTGATAGACTACGTGATGATTTACATAGCCTATCACGGCTGACTTTGCAAATCTAGCCGTGATAGGCTACGTTAATCGTCACATAGCCTATCACGGGGGCCTTTTTGTTTTTTTTAACTGTTTATTTCGCGGCTGGGCAAGGCGAGGCGCCGCCTCCCCGGCCTGAATTTCGGCCGGGCGAGGCGGGAAGCCTCCCCCCTGGCCTGAACTTCACGGGGGGAGCAACGAAGCGCCTCCCCCCCACCTCGGGAAATCTTCGAGGACAGGTAAGTGACTTTCGTCCACCCCTAGATATTGACCATCTGGTGATGTCCATGTGTAGAGTCGCTCTTGTGCTGTTGGAAAAGAGTGTTTGCTATGATCAGCGTGTTCTCTTGGCAAAACTCTATTAGCCTTTGTCCTGCTTCATTTTGTACACCAAGGCCATGCTTGCCTGTTATCCTGGTGATTTCTTGCCTTCCTACTTTAGCATTCCAATTCCCTATGATGAAGAGGACATCTTGTTTTGGTGTGAGTTCTAGAAGGTGTTGTATGTCTTCATAGAACCGATCAACCTTAGCTTCTTTGGCCTCAGTGGTTGGGGCATAGACTTGAATTCCTGTGATGTTGAATAGTTTGCTTTGGATTCGTACTGAGATCATTCTATCGTTTTTGAGATTGTACCCCAGTACTGCTTTTCCCACCCTTTTGTTGACTGTGAGTGCCACTCCATTTCTTCTAAGGGACTTTGCCCACAGTAGTAGATATGATGGTCACCTGAATTAAATTTGCCCATGCTTGTCCATTTTAGTTCACTGATTCCCAAGATGTCAATGTTCAATCTTGCCATCTCATGTTTGACCACCTCTAGCTTACCTTGATTCATTGATCTTACATTCCAGGTTCCTACACAATATTGTTCTTAGGGATGGCAGGGAATTCTGCCATAGATTCCAGTGAGGCCGAATGCACTGGCATTCGGCCCCCCAGAATCCGTGGCGGAACGGCCTCCTGCCCCCCCGCCTGCCCCATGGAACCCCCCAGGACGGCACTTACCTGGGGCGGATGCGGTGGATGCGGTGGCGGCTTTGGCAGCGGGTGTGGTGGCGATGGTGCAGTGACGGCGGTGCGGCATCGGCGGCGGAAGGTGTGGCGGCGGCGGGGGTGGCGGAAGGTGCGGCGGCAGGTGCGGTGGTAGAGGAAGATGTGGCGGTGGTGGGGGCGGCAGGTGCTGCAGTGGGGGGCGGTGGCGGGGGTGGCGGCAGGGGCGGCAGGTGCAATGGGAGCGGCTGCGGTGGTGGAAGGTGCGGCTGCGGCGGAAGGTGCGGTGGCGGCAGCGGCAGCCGCAGAAGGTGCAGGGTCGGGGGCGGCAGTTGTGGTGGTGGGGGTGGCAGTTGTGGTGGCGGCGGGTGTGGGGGCAGCGCGGGCAGGGGCGGCAGCAGCGGTGGGCACAGGGGTGGCGGCAGCTGGTCTCCTGGCTGGCTGTGGCTGGGCACAGTGTACGCAAATGGCGGTTACCGCGGCCGCCATTTGCGTTCACTATTTTTAGCCGTTCTAGCCTATGTAAATCTTTACATAGGCTAGAACGGCAAAAAATAGCGAATGCAAATGGCGGCTGCCGTAGCTGCCACCATTTGCGTACGCGTTTTTTTTTTTACTTTGCCGTGATAGGCTACGTAAATATTTCCATAGCCTATCACAGTTAAGTACAGGGACGCAAACGGCGGGGGCCATGGCCCCCGCCATTTGCGTCCCTGCTGCCCAGTGGCCGGATGTCTGGCTGCTGGTGGAGCCAGCCGGCGGCTCCACAGAATCCCAGCGGAGCCGGCTGGGCAGGATTCCAGGGGGAGGGACGGAACGCCTCCCCCCATCGAGGATTCCGGGGGGAGGGACAGAGCACCTCCCCCCTCCACCGCGAAGCAGATCCGCAAAACGGTAAGTGACTTTCGTACATCCCTAACTGTTCTTTACAGCATCGGATTTTCTTTTCACCACCAGACACATCCACAGATGAGTGTCCTTTTGGCTTTGGCCCAGCCACTTCACTCTTTCTGGTGCTACTTGGAAAGTCCCTCTGCTCTTCCCCAGTAGTATATTGGACACCTTCTGACCTGAGGGGCTCATCTTCCGGCATCATCTTTTTTAGCCTTGTGATATGTTCCATGGGGTTTTCTTGGCAAGAATACTGGAGTGGGTTGCCATTTCCTTCTCCAGTGGACCACATTTTCTCAGAACTCTCCGCCATGACCTGTCCGTCTTGGGTGGCCCTGCACGGCTTAGCTTATGGCTTCTCTGAGTTACGCAAGCCCCTTCGCCACAACAAAGCAGTGATCCATGAAGGGGATTACATGGGTAGCCAATGTCTATTCATCGTCTAGGAAAAGAATGGGAAACATGTGGCCCTTCTGTTGTTATTGGACTACAACTTCTATCATCCATCATGATTGGGTATACTAGCTAGGGCTGATGGAGCTGCAGTCTGCCAACATCTGGAGGGCCACACCTTCCCCATCTCTGATCTAGGCAGTGGTCTGGGGGATGGAAGTGTACTTTTCTGCACAACCCGACCTCTCACAGCTGATCGAACCCCGTGATAAAGCCGGCTCCTCAGTCCTTACAGCTTAGAAACATTTTTTATTTTCAGCTTAAGGTCCAACAGCAGGCAGCCTTGGTCCAAATCTAATACTTAACATTGATCTAAGATTCAAAATGCAACTTCCCATTTGTTGTGCCTCTGTCACAGAGGCCTTTCCTTCCCCGCCCCCTTCCACATTTGCCTAATGAGGAAAACTAGGGATGTACGAAAGTTCTGCCACAGATCTCGGGGAGGCCGAATGCCAGCGCATTCATCCCCCCTGAAATCAGTGGCGGAACGGCCCCCCGCCCCCTTGGGATGGGAGTTACCTTAGGCGGATCTTTCTGGCGCGGCGGCTCCGGCGGTGGTTCGGCGGTGGCGGCGGCCGGTCTTCCGACCGGCTGCCACCGCCGCTATTTCCAGGTAAAAAAAAACAAAAAACAAAAAAAGTGATAGGCTACATAAAGATTTGCGTAGCCTATCATGGCTAGATTTTAAAAAAACACCGTGATAGGCTACATAAATGTTTTTTTACCCATGGGCGCCGCCATTTGCGTACGCGCGTTTTTGTTTTTGTTTTAAATCAGCCGTGATAGGCTACGTGAACATTTACATAGCCTATCACGGCTGACTTCAGGGACGCAAACGGCAGCAGCTATGGCTGCCGCCATTTGCGTCCCTGCTAGCCAGCAGCCGGATGTCCGGCTGCTGGCGGAGCCGTCTGGCGGCTCCGCAGAATCCCTGCGGAGCGGAGCCGTCCAGCCAGGATTCCGGGAGGGAGGAACGGAGCACCTCCCCCCCTGCTAGGATTCTGGGGGGAAGGACGGAACACCTCCCCCCCCCAACATCAGCATAATCCGCGGAAAGGTAAGTACCTTTCGTACATCCCTAAGGAAAACCCAGTGGCAGAATCCTGAGTTTTCCTCCTAATGTATAGTTCTGCCCTGTTGACATGTAAGGGGAGATATTTCCAGAAGCCCTTAAGGACAAATCCTCAAGGCCCAGCTTTGTCAGCCATTTCTGATGACCTCAATTTCTGGAACAGAATGACCAGAGTAAAGCACAACTCCATATTGAATGAATATGGGCCAGCTAAGCATGATAAGCCATCTACTTGGAACTCCCATTTCTTTTTCTAGCTGCTCTTGTACACAGCTGGTGTTGAGGGAGCAAATGCCACACCCTCTTTATTCAATTTGGGGGTACTAATTGAATGTTAGTAACCAACCCCCCTCCCCCCAGAGTAGGGATGTACGAAAATCACTTACCTGTTCGCGGATTATGCTGATGGTGTGTGTGGGGGGAGGCGTTCCGTCCCTCCCCCCGGAATCCTGGATGGGGGGGATGCGCTCCGTTCTTCCCCCCCGGAATCCTCCTTGGCTGGCTGTGCTCTGCGGTGGCTCTGTGGAGCAGCTGGCCAGGCCCAGCCAGGCCAGAGCTGTCCGCAGCCGGATTTCCGGCCGCGGAGGGCTCTGGGGAAAAAGCAAAACAAAACTGCGTACACAAATGGCAGCGGCTACGGTAGGGATGTCAGAGAATTTCCCCATGAATCTTGGGGAGGCCGAATGCCAGCACATTCGGCCCCCCTGAAATCGGAGGAGAAACGGTCTGCCCCCCTGACCCCCCGGGATGGGACTTACCTTGGGCGAATCTCCCTGGCGGCGGTGGGTCCGGCGGTGGTTCGGCGGCGGCAGCGGAGGCTGGTCTTCCGACTGGCAGCTGCTGCCGCCATTTCCAAGTTTAAAAAAAAAGAAAAAGTGATAGGCTATGTAAAGATTTACGTAGCCTATCATGGCTAGATTTTTAAAAAATACCATGATAGGCTATGTAAATGTTTACGTAGCCTATCACGGCTGAGTTAAAAAACAAAACAAAACTGCACGTACGCAAATGGCGGCGCCCATGTGCGCTGCCATTTGCGTTCCTTATTTTGGCACGTCTAGTCTACGTAAACATCTACGCTATTTGCGTTCCCCTTATTTTCGCTGTAGTCTACGTAAATGTTTACGTAGACTAGATGTGCCAAAATAAGGAACGCAAATGGCGGCGCCCATGGGCACCGCCATTTGCGTACGCGCGGTTGTTGTTGTTTTTTTAACTCAGCCATGATAGGGTACGTAAACATTTACATAGCCTATCATGGCTAACTTCAGGGACGCAAATGGCAGCTACGGCCGCCGCCATTTGCAGACCCGGCCGGCCAGGATTCGCGCTGGGAGGGACGGGGCGCCTTCCCCCCGGCTAGAATTTCAGGGGGGAGGGACGGGGTGCCTCCCCCCTGGCCAGAATTTTGGGGGGAGGGACGGAGCGCCTCCCCCCCACCGCAAATCAAATTTCGTAAAAGGTAGTGACTTTTGTACATTCGTAGGCTACGGCCGCCGTCATTGGCGTTCCTTATTTTTGACGTCTTAATCTTCGTAAATATTTACGTAGACTAAGACGGCGAAAATAAGGGGAACGCAAATAGCGTAGTGGACACTATTTGCGTTCCCCTTATTTTCGCCGTCTTAGTCGATGTAATTATTTATGTAGACTAAGACGGCCCACAATAAGGAACGCAAATGGTGGTGGCCGTAGCCGCTGCCATTTCCGTACGCCTTTTTTTTTTTTTTTTACCCAGACGTTTTAGGCTATGTAAAAACTTATGTAGCCTATCACGTCGGTGTAACCCCCCCAAAAAACCTGTAAATGGCAGCGGCAGCAGCCGATTGGAAGACCAGCCGCCGCTGCTGCCGCCACACTGCCGCCGCCTGGAATATCCGCCCCAGGTAAGTCTCGTCCCGGGGGGATCTGCGGGGGGGGGGGGCGGGGGGGCAGGCCGTTCCGCCAGAGATTTCGGGGGGCTGAATGCACTGGCATTCGGCCTCCCTGAGATCCGTGGCGGAATTCTCTGCCATCCCTACCCCAGAGCTTGTATGATTGTGGTGCGAAGCTCAGCAGCCTCCTGGAATTTGGGCATCATTTCCTATGGGAAATGCAGGTGGTCAAGCAGGCTGTGAGAACCTCACTAAAATACAAATGGTAAAAAATATAGAGTACTGTCCCACTGGAGCCTTGTGTGCGCAGCCACAATGTTCATGGTCCCAACGTAGCACTTCTGGGGGCAAGCCCTGAAATTAGTGAAAGCGCTCATTTCTGGAAAGGGTGTGACATGCCCCTTCCAGAAACGAGCATTTCAGGTCATTTTGGGGCCTGTCCTCAGAAGCGCTACATCATGGCTGCGTACAGCCAGGGCCTGCAGGGCTGGGCATGCACAGACTGGAGACAGCAGGGCTGGCCACACGCGCAAGGCTGCAGTTGGATACTACCCATAAGTAAGGATGTACGGATTGTGTAAAATCCACTCCATTTGTGTTTTGCAGATTGCCAGGTGCCTTCTGTTCTGTCATCCACCCACAGACGGATGTGGATAACTTTTTTTTCATCATGCAGAAAAATCCGCAAATAATGACGTAAGTATTTATGTAAGTATTTACATAATTTACCTTGGTACGTAACGTTTAGCGTATTGTCCTCCATTCCATTCAACATTTCCTCAGCAGAAACTTACATTTTTTCCTACGAATATATATGAGTAAATTTTGGGAAAGTAAAAAAAAATCATCTGAAAGTCCACGGGCTCCACACGTGTTCAGCTGGTGTGGAGGGAGCAAATGTCACACCCCCTTTTTTCAATTTGGGGGTACTAAGTTTCCCATCCCTGGGCCACACTGACTGGCTGCACCCTTTCAGGTTTCAGACAGGTGTCTTTTCTGGACCCACCTATAGATGCAGGGGATTGAATCTTGTCTATCACTGACCCATGAACCTTCTCTGGGTTGTTTTAGCCAGGCCCTTTGACAAGGGTCATCAGATCAGGTGCGAGGGAGGAAAGGGCTCCTATGTACATAACAATTGTGCAGAAGAGGACATTTTGCAAAAATAGCACCTACTAAAATTCCCTTTCCTAGGATCCCTGACATCTTTGCTGCTGGACATCCTTGTTTTTCACACATCTTTCTCGCCAGTCCTAACTAGTCTGCAAAAAGTGATTAACGATGCTCTAATAACTGTCACACTGCTCGTCAAATTGAACCCTGGTGAGATGGCTATACATCCAAGGACCCATACCATCTGGAATTTAAAACATTGGTGGGATAACAAAAGAATTGCATTTATGGTTGAAAACTGATCACACCTATTAGTTCAGAACATGTGCGAGTTCAACCATCCTCCTTTCCTATTTAAGGATCTCTCACAAAATCCATTCTATTCCGTGTAATACAGCAGAGCTTCATGATATTAATCATGCCATTCCACAGATTGGAAATAAGAATTATGCCACTTTTCTTGAGAAAATTAAATTTTTGACATTTGAAATAATATATTTACCAAGGTACTGGAAAAAGGCTGTCACTGAAGCTATTTTCTGTCTGTTAAAAGCCATGCTTTAGTGTAAAAAATTGGTTTTGTCTCCAGCGTCACAGAAGTGTGGCCAACATTGATTCTATTTAACATTTTATCAACTGAACTGGAGAAGAGATATTACCTCTTTGAGTACCAGCCAAAGGTCATGTGGCTAATGTTGACCTCTGTCAAACGTTACACATTGTACAGGAAGGATTGACAATTATTGTTCTACTTTTTGCCAGACACCAGGGGTCATAGCAATAGAACTGTTATGTTGTACCTCAGCAATAATTCAATGCTTGTTTGCCTGTGCTGTGCACAACGCTGCTAAGGTCAAATGTAACTGCTGTGTTTGGCTATGGATGAAAATGGTAAGGATCTGGGGGAGCTGATTGGTTTGACTGGCTGTTTTTATTTTACATTTTTAATTTAGTAAGGTGTGAGCTCATACATGGGGCATATTTAGGGATAGCTGTCGCAGGGAAATCTGGTCTTTTTTAGACTTGGCAGATCTTTCCAAAGCCCCCAGCTTGGCTTGAATTGGCGAGCTGATCCATGGGTTTTTCTTGAAACGCGGAAACTCTTCTCAGGTTTTTTTTTGCCCCCTTAAATTTACATTTATGCAAATTGCAGCTGCAATTTCCATAATTTGTGCAAATTGCAGCTGTGATTTGCATCATCTGTGCACATTGCAGCTGTAATTTGCTCAAATTTCAACTGTCATTTGCTTAATTTGTGCAAATTGTGGTCATAATATGCTTAATTTGTGCAAATTGTGCCTGTAATTTCTGGAATTTGCAGATGCAATTTGTGCAAATTTAACATATTACAGCTGCAATATGTGAAAATTAAGGAACTTAGGGTGAAAATTTGCACAAATTACACAAATAGTTATAGAGTGAGTTATAAAGTCTCATGGATGATGCAGAAATATGTGTAGTAGCATTTGGACATTGTTGTGATGGTGGTGGGGGATTCACTGGCTCTCCACATGGCACACAAGGGACTCTGGTCACTTTAACAACAGGCCTCTTTATTTTGTCCAGACATAAGAAACACTAAAGCCCTGTTGTACCTAAACAAGAAATCTGAAACTGTGCAGGGGAAATGAGGCCATGCATGCTGCCTCAACTGACAACATCCCTGTCCCACCTACCCTGTTCCCACCCTTGCTGCACTGAGTGGTGAGGTGTCATGCCTCTGCTGGAGGAGTCCTCATCTGAGGAGAACCTAGAGCTCCGAGAAACAGACAACGCCAAGGAGCCACCCATGTCAGGAGATCTGGGGGAGCTTGGGCCCTCAGGGGAGATCACTGCTAGGAGGAGGAGAGTTCCACCTCTGAGGTGGAGGCTGGGTGACCAACTAGCCCCTGAGAGAATCATCACCTCAAGAGGCAGGCCAATAGGGCTTCTTTGAGAAGAAGTACTCGATTACAAAGGATGACTCCTCTGGAAGAAAGGAATCCTCAGGAGGAAGGGCTTCTTCCTGAGTAGGACTTTTTCCAGAGGGCCTGTGATGCACTGCAGCTGAGTCCAGCGTGGGGCTCAGGAAGCTCTGGCTATATAAGCCTTCAGTTTTAGGCTAGCTAGTGCTGGAATAACATTGTTCTTTCAGTTTCAGTGCCTTGTACCTTGGTTTTTGGACTTTGCCTTGTGACTGACCCGCTGTGCTACTGATCCATGGACCCGTGTTTGAATCTGCTTCTGGACTGTGTATTGTATCTGACTGCTTAACTGTACTTTGACCTTTGCTTGTATCTTGACCACTTCTGCTCTAGCCTGATTCCATATTGGACTGAAACTTGTGCTTGACCATTTGCCTATTTTGTTGACTTCCCTTTTGGATTGCCCCATAATTTGCTGCAACATTGAGTCTGATTCAGCCATAAAGGTAAAAAAAAGGTGTCCCCAACCAGTAGGGATGGACGAAAGGGACTTACCTTGTCCTGCAGCTTGCTTCACGGTGGGGGGGAGGCGCTTCGGTTCTCCCCCCAAAGTTCAGGCAAGGGGGGGAGGCGCCCCGCTTCGCGCGGCCGAAATTCATGCGTTCCCTTATTTTCGCCGTAGTCTACGTAAATCTTTACGTAGACTAGACGTGCCAAACTAAGGAACACAAATTTGCGTACGCGCTTTTTTTTTCAAAGTCACCTGTGATAGGCTATGTGACGATTTACGTTGCCTATCATGGCTGACTTTGGAAATCTAGCCGTGATAGGCTACGTAAATCGTTACGTAGCCTATCATGGGTGTGTGTGTTTTTTTTACTTTCCTTTTTTATTTTGCAATGGCGGCGGCGTCAGCCGGTCAGAAGACCGGCCGCCGAACCACCGCCGAACCGCCGCCGGGACCCTCCGCTGAGAGGGACATTCGCACGAGGTAAGTCCCATCCCGGGGGGGGCGGGGGGGCCGGCGGAGAATTTCACCACCAATTTCAGGGGGCCGAATGCGTTGGCATTCAGCCTCCCAGAGATTCGTGGAGAAATTCTCCGCCATCCCTACCAACCAGTCGTGTCCGACTCTAGGGTGTGGTGCTCATCTCCATTTCTAAGCTGAAGAGCCAGCGCTGTCCGAAGACGCTTCCGTGGTCATGTGGCCGGCATGACTGAACACCGAGGTGCATGGAACGCTGTTACCTTTCCCGCCGAAGCGGTACCTATTTATCTACTTGCAATTTCTTGCTTTCGAACTGCTAGGTTGGCACTGATTCAGCCATAGCAGGCCACAATGTCTGAAGGTGACTTTGACTTGTGTTCATTTGTTCAAAGCCCAGCTTCTTCATGACAACAGCAAGCAAACACTTGTTAAAGAAACAGCAAACTCCTTTATTACAGTAGTACTCAAACACAAGCACTTCACCAGAGTCCATGGATCAGAGTCCTTTGTGAGCCAAGTTCAAAGAAAAATTAGATTATCCAGTAGGAGCTGGAAACAGAATCTTAAGTCCAGTGGTATAATCTAGTGCAGAATCCCAAGGCACAGGATTTAAGGCATACAAAAGTTCAGGGTTCAAGAATAGTCCAGCAAAGGCAGTATCTAGAATCAGTGACACTGTATCCACAAGCTCTTGTGCCTCTGCTCTAGCTGTTATGCAGGGCGGGGCAAGTAGAGTTCTTCACTTGTCATTCTAACCCTACAGGGGATATTAATCTGAAGTCAAGAACTGCATCTCCTTCTCCCTTTTCAGCCACCAGCATCGGCTTGGAGACAGTGTTAAGCATGCCCCTTCTTTGGCAAGGTCTACATTCTATGGTGGGGGGAATTTAGTTGTTTTTTTTCCACCGGCTAGCTCTGGCTGGAGGGAAGGAGGAGCAGTGGCTTCCCCCTTATTGCAGTGTACAGTGAAACCAGGGAGAGATGAATTCCCAGCACCTTGGCACCTTCCCAGAGAACATTCATAACTATAGGCCGGTGGCCGACATCCCCTTCCTGGGCAAAGTGCTGGAGCGGGTGGTTGCAGGACAACTCCAGGCACTCTTGAATGAAATGGATTATCTAGATCCATTTCAATCAGCTTCAGGCCTGGTTTTGGAACGGAAACTGCCTTGGTCGCCCTGGGATGACCTCTGCTGGAGAGGGACAGGGGAAGTGCAACCCTGTTGATTCTTGTGGACCTCTCAGCAGCTTTCGGTACCATCGACCATGGTATCCTTCTGGATAGGCTGTCTGGGTTGGGAGTTGGAGGCACTGTGCTGAAGTGGTTCCACTCCTACTTGGATGGCCAACTCCAGAAGGTGGTGCTGGGGGATTATTGCTCTGTGCCTTGGCAATTATGCCACAGGGCTCTATTTTATACCCTATGCTGTTCAACATATACATGAAACCGCTGGGGGTGGGGGGTTATCCTGAAGTGGGGGCTGAGGAACAATCAATATGCAGATGACACCCAGCTCTACCTCTCTTTTTCATCAAACCCAGGTGAGGAAGTGGCCATTCTGAATCAGTGCCTGGGCATGGTAATGGACTGGATGAGGGCCAATAAACTGAGATTCAATCCAGACAAGACAGAGGTACTGTTAGTGGGTGGTTTGTCTGCCTGGCTAGGTGATGTACAACTTCGTAGTTTGGGGGTGTTCTTGGACCCAGAAGTGCCACTTGAGGCACAGGTGAACTCAGTGGCATGGAACACTTTTTATCAGCTTAGGCTGGTATACCAGCTACTAGGGATGGCAGAGAATTCCACCACAGATCTCGGTGAGGCCCCCCAAACTCCGTGGCGGAATGGCCTGACACCCCCCCACCCCCCCGTGGATCCCCCCCGGGACGAGACTTACCTGGGGCGGATCTTCCGGGCGGCGGCGGCTCCGGTGGCGGTGGCTGTGGCGGCTGCAGCGGCTGGTCTTCCGACCGGCTGACGCCACCGCCATTTCCAGTGTTAAAAAAGAAAAGAAAAGACGTGATAGGCTATGTAAAGATTTACGTAGCCTATCATGGCTAGGTTAAAAACAAAAAAACAAATGATGTGATAGGCTACGTAAATCTTTACATAGCCTATCACGTCTGACTTAAAAAACAAAAACAAAACGTGCGTACACAAATGGCGGCAGCTACGGCTGCCGCCATTTGCGTTCCTTATTTGATCCTGGTAGTCTACGTAAAGATTTACATAGACTACAGCATAGTCTACATAAATCTTTATGTAGACTATCGGGACCAAATAAGGAACGCAAATGGCGGCGCCCATAGGCCGCCGCCATTTGCATACGCGCTTTTTTTTCCCAAAGCCACCCGTGATAGGCTACGTAAATCGTTACGTAGCCTATCACGTTTTTTTTTTTTAACACTTTGTTTCATGGCCTGGGAGACGGGCGCTTCTCCCCGGCCTGAATTTCGGCCGGGCGAGGCAGGAAGCCTCCCCCCCGGCCTGAATTTCGGCCGGGTGAGGCGGGATGGCTCCCCCCCTCGCCTGAACTTCGGGGGGAGAAGCGAAGCGCCTCCCCCCCACCGCGAAGCACCCCTGCGAAAAGGTAAGTGACTTTCGTACATCCCTAGGCATTTGGGGTGGGTTAGGGTACTTTAAAATAACATTTTAATGTATAATTTTACTGTTTTAAATTGTACCGTTGTACATTGCCCAGAGTGGCTGGGTGACCGGCCAGATGGGCGATTAAGAAATTCAATCAATCAATCAATCAATAGACGTGTCATCCTGTGCCCCTTACAGCAGTTCAGATTTCCTGTTGTGGAACATCGCAAACTGAGAGGAGAAGCACACTGCCTCAGCTCCAGGGCCAGCATTACTGATCCCTCCCCACACTAGGCCTTGAGGAGGGAAGATAAGCTAACTCTTGCTGTACCCCAGCCTTTCCCACTCTGGTGCCATCCAGATGTTTCAGACTACAACTCTCGGGGTTCCTGACCATTGCCCATGCTGGCTAGAGCTAGGGATGTTGGAGTAATCTGGTTTGGGGGTGGAGCTTGGTGAGTTTTTACTAACTCAACCCTCCAGAGGCCAGCTTGCAGATCCCTGAGCTTCCCCGACTTGGCGCATGCCACGTCAGGCAAGCTTGCAGTTTCCCACTTTTTTCTGAGTCGCCATTTTGCACAAAATCATGGGTAAGCTATTTACGGAAATGGCAATTTTGCACAAAATGGTGGCCGTAAATAGCATGATTTGTGCAAAATTGCAGGCATAAATGGTCTAACAAGACTATTTACACCTGAAATTTTGCACAAATCACACTACTTATGGCAGCCATTTTGTGCAAAATTGTGATTTCCACAAATACCTTAACTGCGATTTTGTGGAAAATGGTGGCTCCTGAAAAAGTGGGAAACTGAGTTCTCTCTGGGTGCCCGCAGACCATCTGGTGGTTCTCCCCATGTGCCCAACAGGTGTCTGGTGAGTGGCGTGCAAGCAGGATGCGGGGGAGTTCATCCATCCCTACCTGGCGCTGATGGGAGTTAGTCCAAAAGATATAGAATCACCAGGGTGGGAAAGGCTACTGTACACACATACCTAGTGCTATCTATTACGGGAAGCAGTGGGGAGTAGGGATGGACGAAAGTCCCTTACCTGGTCCCGCAGCTTGCTTCGTGGTGGGGGGGAGGCGCTCCGTTCCTCCCCCCAAAATTCTTGGTGGGGGGAGGCGCCCCATCCCTCCAGCCGAAATTCTGGCCGGGGGGGAGGCGCCCCGTCCCTCTGGCCGTGAATCCTCTGCTCCTGCCAGGTTGAAAATGGCAGCTGCTGTAGCCACCGCCATTTGCGTCCCTGCAGTCAGCCGTGATAGGCTACGTAAATCCTTACATAGCCTATCACGGCTGACTTTGGGGGGGAAAAAAAAGCGCGTATGCAAATGGCGGCACCCATGGGCGCTGCCATTTGCGTTCCTTATTTGGGCACGTGTAGTCTACGTAGACATTTACTTAGACTACGGCGAAAATAAGGGCAACGCAAATAGCGTTGCCCTTGTTTTCGCCGTAGTCTACGTAAATGTTTACGTAGACTACATGTGCCCAAATAAGGAACGCAAATGGCGGCGCCCATGGGCGCCGACATTTGCGTACGCGCTTTCCCCCCACATAGTCAGCCGTGATAGGCTACGTAAGGATTTACGTAGCCTATCACTGTGTTTTTTTGAAAATCTAGCCGTGATAGGCTACGTAAATCTTTACGTAGCCTATCACCTTTGTTTCGTTTTGTTTTCTTTTAACTGGGAAATGGCAACGGCGGCAGCCTGTCAGAAGACCGGCCGCCGCCGCTGAACCGCCGCCGCTGAACCACCGCTGAACTGCTGCTGGGAGTCGCCAGCACCAGGGACATTTGACAGAGGTAAGTCCCATTCCGGGGGGGGGGCGGGGGGGCGGACCTTTTCTCCACCAATTTCAGGGGGCCGAATGTGTTGGCATTCGGCCTCCCGGAGATTCGTGGAGAAATTCTCTGCCATCCCTAGTGGGGAGGACAGGGGGGTCATCAGACAGAAGCACTTTCAAATGGTAATGTGTAGACTAGGGATGTACGAAAGTCACCTTTTCACCGGGGTGATTCGCGGTGGGGGGGAGGCTCTTCGCTTCTCCCCCTGAAGTTCAGGCGAGGGGGGGGAGGCACCCCGCCTCGCCTGGCCGAAATTCAGGCCAGGGAGAAGCGCCCCGTCTCCCTGGCCGCGAAAGAAAAAGTAAAAAAAAACCAACAACCCCATGATAGGCTACGTAACGATTAACGTAGCCTATCACGGGTGACTTTGGAAGAAAAAAAAAAGCGGATACGCAAATGGCAGTGGCCCATGGGCGCCGCCATTTGCGTTCCTTATTTTGGCACGTCTAGAAAGATTTATGTAGACTACGGCGAAAATAAGGGCAACGCAAATAGCGTTCCCTTATTTTTGCCGTAGTTGACGTAAATCTTTACGTAGACTCGACGTGCCAAAATAAGGAACGCAAATGGCGGCACCCATGGGCCGCCGCCATTTGCATACGCGCTTTTTTCCCCCCCAAAGTTACCCGTGATAGGCTACGTGACGATTTACGTAGCCTATCACGGCTGACTTTGGAAATCTAGCCATGATAGGCTACGTAAATCATCATGTAGCCTATCACGGGTGTGTGTGTCTGTGTGTGTGTTTTACTTTTTTATTTTGTAATGGCAGCAGCGGCAGCCAGTCGGGAGACCGGCTGCCGCCTCCGCCCCCGCCAAACCGCCGCCGAACCGCCGCCGGGACCTGCCGCCGAGAGGGACATTCGGCCACGGTAAGTCCCATCCTGGGGGGGGGGCAGGGGGCCGGCGGAGAATTTCCCCAGCACTTTCGGGGGGCCAAATGCCTCGGTGCTCAGCCTCCTGAAGATTCATGGAGAAATTCTCCGCCATCCCTAGTGTAGACTAGGCCTCATTCTACCTCTGCCCAATATAACAGGCACCCTGCATTTATGGATCAGCTTTAGCTGCCACAGGGAGGGCTGTAGCTTTCACCTTGAAAGCTAAAACCATATCCAATCGCTGATAACAAATGAGGTGGTTTTAGACACTGGCTCCTGCAGGAACAATAATTAGGGTCTTTGGAGGAGGCCTATTCAGTCCTGAATTCAGCTCACATTTTCTATGCCATTATGCAGGGCACCCACCGGATGCCTATTTTCTATTCCGATTGGCTGGGAATCAAAAATAGAGGTGCATGAGAAATTCATTTCAGTTCATTTTTGATCAGGATTTACCCAGTTCACATTAAAGCCCATATATTTCCAAGGCTGCAATGTGATTTGTGTACACCCCCCCCCAATGTGTTTTGACAACAAGTGTACATTTGTTTGGCTATCACTACTTGAAAGATCCCTTGTTCTGTCTTGTGTTCATAACAGATTACAATCTTTGGGGTGGGTGGGTTCCTTTTTGTGCATATTTTCCCTGATGTATACATCCATTGTGCACATCTTTGAAATGTACTACTTCTTCTCCCATTGATAAGGCATGTTTTAGCCTATCTCCAAACGTATGCTTAAATGTACACTTCTGGATCATGTCTAACCCTCAGGTCTGAAGATGAAAACAATTGTACATTTAGGCATGCATTTGGAGATAGGCAAAAACATGCCTTATCAATGGAAGAAGAATGAGTACATTTCAAAGATGTGCACAATGGATGTATACACCAGGGAAAACATGCACAAAAGGGAAAAAACCCAAACCCCAGAGATTGTAATCTGATATGAACACAAGACAGAACAAGGGATCTTTCAAGTGATAGACAAACAAATGATGTTTGAGATTGCTAGGACTCTTCAAATATCTTCTTGCAGCTTGTCTCACATCCAATTCCTGCTCACATTTCGGATCACTGCTTACTTTGGAAAACTGTGCAAATCGTGTTCCGATCGAATGTGAAATTCGTGTACATTTTCCCAAATGTGTGCAAATGTCCTAATTTGTGCAACTTTCCTCCATAGACTAACATGTGGCTGATTCAGTCTATGGGGGAAATTTGCACAAGTTAGGGAAATGTGCAAATCAAACTGGGACATTTGTGCAAATTGAACACACGTGCATGTTTGGCAATTTAGGCATTTTTTGACGGACACGTGCTCACACTTGCAGTTGAGTTCAGGGCTTCAAACAGGGCATGTTCTCATGTTTTACAAGCAAAAACAAAGTCCTTATACACATCCTAAGGTGGAATATGGAGAACTTCAACAAGCTTGTATGCACATCCCTAGCCATAAGCCCTTCTGGATCATGTCTAACCCTCAGGTCTGAAGATGAAAACACCCTTCATGCTTTGCTCAGCTCTGCTTGGACTCGTGTGATGTCCCCTTCATCCTAGTAAAGTGTGAAGAGGGCTAGACAGAATAGAAAAAGGGCACTTGCTGCCCTGTGACTGCGCTGTGATCTCTTTTGCGTTAACGTCTGTCTCTAGCATACCAGTTAGGGATGTACGAAACACCTACCTGGCTCCATGCCGGGCAATCCGTGTGGGGGGGAGACGCTCCGTTCCTCCCCCCGGAATTCTCGATGGGGGGGAGGCAATCCGGTCCTCCCCTCCGGAATCCTGCCTGGCCAGCTCTGCTCCGCAGCCAAGCCGCGGAGCCGCCGGCTGTCTCCGGCCACCCGCAGCCGGACATCCAGCCACTGGGCAGCCCTGCAGGGACGCAAATGGTGGCTGTTGTAGCCACCGCCATTTTCGTCCCCGTATTGAGCCGTGATAGGCTACGTAAATACTTACGTAGCCTATCACAGCAGCGGGAAAATATCCCAGCATATGCAAATGGTGGTAGCTGCCACCATTTGCGTATGCTGGGTTCCCCCCCCCCCCCGCCATGATAGGCTACGTAAATACTTACATAGCCTATCACGGCCTCCGCAGGGACAAAGCAAATGGCGGCCGCAGGACGGCCGCCATTCGCAAAGCAGCGCGGACAGGAGCAGGTAAGTGGTCCGTTTCGCACGCCTTTTGTGGGTTGGGGGCGGCGGGGACTTTGTCCCTTCCAACTTTCGTGGGTTGGGGGGGGCTTCATTCCGCAACAGATTTTGGGGGGCTGAATGCACGGGCATTCGGCCTCACTGAGATCCATCACGGAATTCTCTGACTTCCCTAATACCAGTGAATCAAATGATGATGCATCATCTTAGTCATTCCCACTTGCTCACCAGCCTGGGCCCTATTGCTACCGCTCCCTCCCCATCCTTCTTGTGGGAAGTAAAGCCCCTCTTTGCTGGATTCCTCAGAGGGAGGCAGCACAATCCCTTCCCATCTCAGACACCGAGCCGCTGGGTGCTTTGTACCCTAGCGGGAGGAGGTGGTGGAGGAGAAAAAGCAGAAGTGATGGCAGAAGTATCATCCAGGTGGTGCTGTATGATACTGATCATTTGGATTCTTCCCAATTTGGTTCACCACCTGGTTTGGGACCAGAAACGGCCTTGGTTGCCCTGGTGGATGACTTAATGCCAACATATGGATGAGAGGAGTGCAACTTTGTTTATTCTCCTGGACCTCTCAGTGGCTTTTGATACCATCAACTGTGGTATGAGTCTGGAATGCCTAGCTTATGTAGGAGTGTGGGGGCAAAGTGTTAGAGTGTCTCCAGTCTCTTCTGGAGGGATTGTCCCATAAAATGATGTTAGGGGACTCCAGCTCTGCCCCAGGGCCATTGACCTTCTATCTTGTCTCCTATGCCTTTAACCTCAACATGGGAGAGAAATAATCTGGTGGTTTGGGCAGGGGTGCAGAACCCATGGCCTGCCAGGATCCCCAATCTGCCATGCAGAGCCTTCTTGGTTCTTCCAGGTAGCATGGCTTGGCCTCCAAGCCCTGTCTTCTGGAGGAATCCCCCCAGAGAGAATCCCTGCTGTTATCTCCAATCCGAGAATGGAAATAACTGTGGGGATTCTTCTGTATGTTGATCTCCCTTCTCTTGGGAGAAGTGGCACACATGGAATCCCCACCATAGCTGTGGGTGGTGGGGGGACTCACCTGGCAGTGGGAAGATCAGCTGCAAGACAGAATTTGGAGAAAGCGTATAGACATATAATTGCATTTTGATCTGACTGAATATCTATTTTGGAAATGCAAATTAGGTATATTCTCATTAAAATGTGATCTGAACAATTCCCCCTGCCCCCATGCCTAGTCTCAGCCTCTAGCCATGAAGCCCAGACACAGGATTCACTGGTAAATCACAGGATTGGGCAGTTAAGCTATGGCAGGAACTCAGGAAAGTTGTAGGTGCTACTAGTTCCTTGAACACGTGAAAGACCTCAAGATACAATATAAAAGGCTGGGGGTGGGAATAAAAATAGAGAATAAAAGACATCTGCTAAGAACAATAGTCTCTAAACTGGCTGATAGAGGAGAGCAGAATCGCTTATCACAATGAAGCCCTCTGCTATTTTTAAAGCAACTTAATTACTACTTTGGATGGAGAAGTATAAAAAGAAAAATACAAATCTTTTGTAATGCAATGTGTTTTCTCATGTGCCCATGTCTGAAATAATGGGCCACTGTGAGATAAACACATTTTAATTAATGCTGATATTTATTCTGTGTCAGTAGTGAGATCATAAAGAAGACGAGAGCTTTTCTTTTTTTAAAAAAATATAATTTAAAATATATACTGTGATCGTTTATCAATAAACTCCACAGAATACAAGATGAGATGCAGTAGCGTTAAGCTGTAAACATTGACCAGCAAATTAAAGTTATAAAATATGTACAAACTATGCAACCACTCATGATTATTGAACCATGCATGTCCTTGCCAGCTAAGCTGCCAGTAAATATTTTATCAGACACACACATTTAAGCTGGGTGCAATTAAAGTTTAAAAAACACTTAATCAACACACTGTTACATCTGGCTGGAAAACAAAACTAACAGCAATTATCATTTTAAGATACACTGTGCAGTGTATGACATTCCAGCAAGTGGAACTGGTGTCAGAAAATCAGATGGCTCCATGGTTGTCACTCCAGCAAGAAAGAAAATGTCGGCTTTGGTAATTAAAACTGCAATGATTACTGTAGCTTCCAGTGTGGTGTAGTGGTGAGAGTGTTGGACTGGGAGCTGGGAGATCCGGGTTCTAATCCTCACTCGGCCATGGAAGCTCACTGGGTGACTTTGGGCCAGTCACAGACTCTAAGCCCAACCTACCTCACAGGGTTGTTGTTGTGAGGATAAAATGGAGAGGAGGCGGATAATCTAAGCTGCCTTGGGTTCCTTGGATTTTTCCTTGAGGAAAAAAAAAGTGGGATATAAAGACAATAAACATAATAAACATAATAAACATAATAAATAAATAAATAAATAAATAAATAGTAATGACTACTGTAGCTTCAGTTTTAGTGCCTAAAACGGAATTTTAAATAGAATATTTGTCTTTCTTTTCAGCTACAGCATTAGGCTAGGCTAGCTGTCCCAAACCTAGTGCCCTCCAGATAGTTTGGACTTCAACTCCCATCAGCCCAAGCAAGCATGGCCAATGGTTAGGAATGCTGGGAACTGTAGTCCAAAATTATCTGGAGGGCACCAGGTTGGTGAAGGCTGTGCTAGGCACCACATGGAATATAGATGCAATGTAGAACTTTAGTTTACGCTCTAAAGTCAAAGGACTGATCTACATGCTGAGGAATAGAATATGGTTCAGCTGTTCCTTCACTGTCACTTCAGTCTGCATTTGAATTAGGGATGTATGAGAATTCTGTTTTGGGGGTGCAAACTCAAAGGATTTTTCTGGTTCAGCCCTGGTGGATTTCGTTCCATTTCTCCCCACTGCCGTCGACCTGTAGCAAGTCGATCCAATAGGCAGATTCTGTTATTTTTTAATGGCAACAATTTGCACAAATTGGATCTTTTTTTGCAGGGAGGGGGGAAATCATTAAATTTGCACAAATGGGTTTGTAGTTTTGTAAAAATATTTTTTATTGGCAGTCGTGCACAAATGTGCATGATCACAACTCTGCCTGCCTGCTACGTAGTCCCGCAGAGGCATATTCCTCTCTTGTAAATATTCTTGTCAGTTTCGTCCTCACCACACCCTACTCCAGAGCTTTCCAAACTTTTTATGTTGGTGACACACTTTTTAGACATGCATCATTTGGTGACACAGTAATTCAGTTTTACTAGCAAACCGGAGGTTAAACTAAACCGTTATAAGAGATACGGACACATACATAAATTGTAGGGGTGGACGAAAGTCCCTTACCTTTCGCCGAAGCTTGTTAGCGGTGGGGGGGAGGCGCTTCGCTGCTCCCCCTGCGAAGTTCAGGCCGGGGGGGAGGCTTCCCGCCTCGCCCGGCTGAAATTCAGGCCGGGGAGGAGGCTTCCCGCCTCGCCTGGCCGCGAACGTGAAAGTTAAAATAAACAAAAACAAACGCCCCCTGATAGGCTACGTGACGATTAACGTAGCCTATCACGGGTAGATTTGCAAAGTCAGCCATGATAGGCTACGTTAATCGTCATGTAGCCTATCACGGGTGACTTAAAAAAAAAAAAAAGCGCGTACGCTAATGGCGGCCCCCATAGGGAGCCGCCATTCGCGTTCCTTATTTGGTCGCTGTAGTCTACGTAAATCTTTACATAGACTACGGTGAAAATAAGGGCAATGCAAATAGCGTTGCCCTTATTTTCGCCGTAGTCTACGTAAATCTTTACGTAGACTACAGCGACCAAATAAGGAACGGGAATGGCGGCTCCCTATGGGGGCCGCCATTATCCGTACACACTTTTTTTTTTTTTTTTAAAGTCACCCGTGATAGGCTACGTGATGATTGACGTAGCCTATCACGGCTGACTTTGCAAATCTAGCCGTGATAGGCTACGTTAATCGTCACGTAGCCTAACAGGGGGCGTTTTTTTTTCTTTTATTGCAATGGCGGCGGCGGCAGCCAGTCGAAAGACCGGCTGCTGCTTCCGCCCTGCTCGAACACCCGCCGAACCGCCGGCCGGACCCGCCGCTGGGAGGGACATTCGGCGAAGGTAAGTCCCGTCCCGGGGGGGGTGCGGGGTGCGGGGGGGGTGCGGAGGATTTCTCCCCGAAACTTGTTTGGGGGGCCGAACATGTTGGCACTCGCCCCCCCGAAGTTTCGGGGAGAAATTCTCCGCCATCCCTAATAAATTGTAATAACGAAATGTATGGGGATACAACATATCTCATGAAAACCTTTCATTTATATTTTTAAAAATATATGATTTGTAGATAATAACATACATTGTTGTCATTTATGAGTAAAAGTATGTAAATATGTGGAAGAATTTTAAAAAGTTGAATAACACCAATAACTACTTACCATTTTAATGGGATGTATGAGGTTGATGGGATGAACACAGCTTTTCAATATTTGGTGGAATATTAGATAAAGACACTCGCATTTCGTCATCAAGCATTTTTGGGTCCTTGTTTTTAGCAATTATTTGAGCAACCAAGTAACTTGCCTTTTGAGCTTTCTCTGATGTCTTCATTCTCTATGTGAATGATGCAGACTGTTTTTTTATAGATTTTGAAAGCTCAATAAAGTATTCTACTGGTTTTTCTGACAAATGGTAGTGTTTTGAGGTAAAATGACGCTTTAATTTATTTGGTACCATACTTTCATTTGCAAGTATATCCCCACAAACTAAACACTGGGGACAAGGATTGTTTTCATTACCAGAAAATGTGAACCCCAGTTTCATATAATCTTTACTGTATAAACGAGGCTTGGAAATTGTTCCTTTACACTTCTTACGTCCTAATACATACGGTTCAACAGTTGATTCTTGCATAGTTTCCTCTATAGCGGCTACATTTTCTTCATTGCAAACATCATCTTCACCAGCTTTCCTTTTCTTAATTAGAAAGGTATCCATTTTATGGGTAATTCAACTGCAATTTAATGAATAAATCTATGCGAAATTATTTCTAGGTTTTAGCATTAACTACATATGAAAATAACAGGACTGTTTTTAGCGCTTATCTTCCTCTGTTTTTTCCTTATGAAATTAACAGCACCTGAGCTCCACTCCCACAGTGATAAGGTGAGATAAAGATAGGAATCAGGACCAGGAGAAAATGTGAAAAATAAACAAAATTAACTAAAGTATTTACAGTACATATTAGGACACATAGGCCCAGGTAGGAGCTCAGCTGCAAAAACACATGAAGTAGAGAAGCAAAAGTCCAACAAAAATGGTGTAAATATATATGTCTCACTACAAGGCTATACCGCTGTAAATATTTGCAATGCCTATGTCCAGAGCCCAGTTCCAGCACTCTCCAGTGGTACACTGCCAGTGGGTGATTAATCCACAATTACAGCAGAGTAAAAATAAAAATAAATGGCAGAAATCAACTGAGCTCCGTTCTGACTGGCCAAGATGGCAGACGGCCCACTTGGTGCAGTCTCAGGAGGCGTTTCCACCTGCGTGTTACTCTGGTCTGGCTGCGCAGCAGCGCGGTGCAGAAGTCTGCGAGGGGCACGCCCAAAACCCCGCAGGGCTGGTGGCCGCTGCCACTTCTCTGCGCCAGCGTCGGCCGAGTTCTGCTCCCAGGGCAGTGCCTCCCTTCCCCTCTCTTGGCCCCGTGCCTCTACCTTTCTGGGGAGCACAGGCTCGAAGCTCCTCGCCTGCCCGGTGCAGCCCTCCCTGCTCTGGGGGCATCCAGCAGGCTGTTCTCCCCCACTGCCCTGCAGCCGCACCGAGGACGCGGGGAAACCTCTTGCCCAAGCTCAGTGCAAATTGCTCGACTAATTGCTCCGCTAACTTCGAATTCTCCACACTCCTCGTGCAGCCAGCATTACCACACTCCTCGCCGTACGGCTCCAACATCGCCAATCACGTGTGTCCTACATCAAGACGCCATGTGATCCTAAAGCAGCTAATGTTAAAACACCTAAGCCTTAGCAGCTAAGCTGCTTTAACATTAGCTGCTTTAGGAAGTTCCGGGGCAGGGGCCAAGGGAAGCAAACATGAGTAAGGGAGCTCCGCAGTGCCCTTCCACACAATTTTCTGCATTTCGCGCGACACACCTACACACTGCTGCCGACACACTAATGTGTCGTGGCACACAGTTTGGAAAGCTCTGCCCTACTCCCTATAGCCTACCAGGGCCATATTCTGTACTTCTTAATGACCTTGTCAATTCTACCCCTCCTCCCCTTTGCTCTAAAGCCCTGAAGTGGTGGATGAAATTGACAAGCTCTTTGACAAGTACAAGCTAGGGCTCTGCTGTGCTGGGCTAAACAAAGTAGTGTGTGGAGAGGATGAAACTGACCAAGATTCTCTTTCATCGTTTCTACTGCCTCCTTGCTTGACAGGCAGAGAGCCAGTGAACAAGCAGGCCATGGCATCTACTGCTCCTCCTCCTCACCACAGCCATTGTATGGCCAGAGCAAGAGGCAGGTGAACAAGCAGGTTGCTATGGTGAGGAGGAGGAGCAGGTCCAGGTAGGGATGTCCGAGAATTCCGCCACAGACCCCAATGAGGCTGGATTTCAAGAATTCGGCCCCATTGGGGCCTGTGGCTGAACAGTGCCCTTGCTCCCCTCGGAATCCGTCCAGGTTGGCTCCCTCCCTGTGGTGATCCTGCGGAGCTGGCCGCCGGCTCTGCAATGCTGGTGATACAGTTGGCTGCCATTGCCGTGCCATATCGCTGTTAAGTATCCGGATGCAAATGGCATATTGGGTGCCATTTGTGGCCATAAAGCTGGTGGATTAGCCTAAATGCAGTCGTAAATGGCTAATCCACCATTTAGGCTAATCCACCAGCTTTACGGCCACAAATGGCACCCAATATGCCATTTGCGTCCGGATACTTAACATAGCAATACGGCACGGCAATGGCAGCTGGCCATGTCGCCAGCATTGCGGAGCTGGCGGCCGGCTCTGCAGGATCATGGCAGAGCAGAGCTGGCCTGGATGGACTCTGGGGGTAGGGATGGATTGCCTCCCCCTGCGGATGCCCCCCCGGACCCGGAGGTAAGGCATCCACCCACCCCTAGGTCCAGGGGGCTGTAGTCAGTGGGGCCCTGCTGGGGTGTGGACTCTCAACAGGTGCCCAATCATGCTGACCCTTGATGCCAGCCCTGATTTTAGGATTGGTGTCTTACACCTGTTTTGTTTTAAGCCACTTTTCATTGGCTTTTAATCAGGTTTTCTACTTGTTTTAATCTCCCCCTCCCCAATATCCCTTGACCGTGCATGATAGGGTGGGCTACAAATTCAAATAAATTAACAGCTGCACTTACAGTCCAAGAACACTTTTCTAATACTGAAAAGCATCCGAGAACGCAAAACAAAACACCCACATTCAAAGATCTTCCTTGAAATAAATATAGATAACATATGAGCTAAGCGCCAGGGAGATCCATTCATTGATATTCTACCAGCAGAAAGAGGGGTTAAATTTGTCAAATTATTCATTGCGATTTATTCATACAGCTCCACTAATCCCTCCAGAGCTCAGCCTTTCCTGTCTTATCTGCTTCTAGAAGTCTGGACTCTATCTTGGTTGTATTTCACCTGATTTGCCATTTGTGTGATTATGGATATATAACCCAGGATGATGTAAAAATCCAGGCCTGTTCACACAACCATTTGCCAGATTACAGATACAAACAAACAGAGAACATGGGTAATAGAATCACAGAATGTTAGAGATGGAAGAGAGTTCATCTTGTTCAACCCTTGCTCAAACATGTCATCAGAGAGGGCATGGCAATTTTAGACATACAGTCTCAAATGGATGAATGGTTATATTGTGAGTAGGGATGTACGAAACTCTTACCTGGCTCTGCGCCAGGCAATCCACAGTGGGGGGGAGGTGCTCCATCCCTCCCCTCAGAATCCTCTCTGGCTGGCTCCGCTCTGCGGCAACTCTGCGGATCCGCCGGCTGGGGCCTCCCGCAGCCGGACATCTGGCCACTGGGCTGCACAGGGACACAAATGGTGGCTGCTGTAGCTGCCGCCATTTGCGTCCATGTCTTTAACTGTGATAGGCTACGTAAATATATATGTAGCCTATCACGGCTAAAGACATGGACGCAAATGGCGGTGGCTACTCCATTTGCGTCCCTGCCCTGAGCCATGATAGGCTGTGTAGATACTTACGTAGCCTATCACGGCTAGGGGTGGACGAAAGTCCCTTACTTGTCCTCGAAGGATGTTCGCGGTGGGGGTGAGGCGCTTTGCTGCTCCCCCCGCGAAGTTCAGGCTGGGGGGGAGGCTTCCCGCCTCACCCCGGCTGAAATTCAGGCCGGGGAGGAGGCTTCCCACCTCGCCCGGCCGCGAACACGAATTTTTTTTTTTTTTTAAAAACGCCCCCTGATAGGCTACGTGACGATTAACGTAGCCTATCATGGCTAGATCTGCAAAGTCAGCCGTGATAGGCTACGTCAATCGTCACGTAGCCTATCACGGGTGACTTAAAAAAAAAAAAAAAGCGCGTACGCTAATGGCAGCCCCCATAGTGAGCCGCCATTCGCGTTCCTTATTTGGTCACTGTAGTCTACGTAAATCTTTACGTAGACTACGGCAAAAATAAGGGCAATGCAAATAGCGTTGCCCTTATTTTCGCCGTAGTCTACGTAAATCTTTACGTAGACTACAGCGACCAAATAAGGAATGGGAATGGCTGCTCCCTTTGGGGGCCGCCATTATCCGTACTCGCTTTTTTTTTTTTTTAAAGTCACCCGTGATAGGCTACGTGACGATTGACGTAGCCTATCATGGCTGACTTTGCAAATCTAGCCGTGATAGGCTACGTTAATCGTCACGTAGCCTATCAGGGGGCGTTTTTTTTTCTTTTTCTTTTATTGCAATAGCGGCGGCGGCAGCCGGTCGAAAGACCGGCTGCCGCTCCCGCCCCGCTCGAACACCCGCCGAACCGCCGGCCGGACCCGCCGCCAGGAGGGACATTTGGCGAAGGTAAGTCCCGTCCCGGGGGGGTGCGGGGGGTGGGGGGGTGCAGAGGATTTCTCCCCGAAACTTGTTCGGGGGGCCGAACACATTGGCGCTCGCCCCCCCGAAGTTTCGGGGAGAAATTCTCTGCCATCCCTAATCACGGCTTGCCAGGGACGCAAATGGCGGCCGGCATAGTGGCTGCCATTTGCGGCCGCAGCCCAGCAGCGGCTGGAGCCGCTGGAGCTGCTGCTGCTGCCACCAGAGCTGCCGCTGCCAGAGCCACCACCGCCACCACTGGAGCTGCCGCTGGAGCCGCAGCCAGGTAGGCTCAGTTTTGCGGGGCTTTTGAGGGGTGGTGGGGTGGGTTGCTCCATTCTGCTATGGATTCCGGGGGGCCGAATTCACTGGAATCTGGACAGCCCTGTCTCAAACAGGATTGCTTAAACAGCATAGATGATCATGAGAATTTCAGTATAGGAACATAAGAACATAAGAAGAGCCCTGCTGGAGCAGACCAAGGGTCCATCTAGTCCAGCATTCTGTTCACACAGTGGCCAACCAGCTGTCGACCAGGAATGCTCAAGCAGGCCATGAGCGCAACAGCACTCTCCCACCCATATTCCCCAGCAACTGGTGTACATAGGCTCATTGCCTTTGGTACTGGAGGTAGCACAGAGCCATCAGGACTAGTAGCCATTGATAGCCATTTCCTCCAGGAATTTGTCCAACCCCCTTTTAAAGCTATCCAAACTGGGGGCCATCACTACTTCCCATGGTAGCGAATTCCATAGTTTAACTATGTGCTGTGTGAAGAAGTACTTCCTTTTATCTGTCCTGAATCTCCCACCAATTGGCTTCATGGGATGACCCTGGGTTCTAGTATTTTGAGAGAGGGAGACAACTGTCTCCCTATCCACATTCTCCACACCATTCATAATTTTGTAGACCTTTATCAAGTCTCCCCTTACCCTTTCTTTTTTCTGAGCTAAACAATCTCGGCTGTTGTAACCTTCTTTCATAGGGGAGATGCTCCAGCGCCTTGATCATTTTAGTTGCCCTTTTATGCCCTTTTTCTAGCTCTACAATATGTTTTTTGAGGTGTGGTGGCCAGAACTGTACACAGTATTTCAAGTGCGGTTGCATCATAGGTTTGTATAGGGACTGTATGATATTGGCAGTTTTATTCTGGATTCCTTTTCTAATTATGCCTAACATGGTGTATGCCATGGAGTATGCTGCACACGGGGTGGACATCTTCATTGAGCTGTCCACCACAACCCCAAGATCTCTTTGTGCCAGAGTATTTGAGAGCGGCTTGTCTCTAGAAATGCAGGTGAACCCAGGGATGTCTGCTTACTTTACCCGTGAGCCTGATGCATGGGGGTACAGCTGAGGGGCTAGCGTAGCAGAGTGATGAAGGGAAGAAACTGTGAACCATAAAACCACAGTCCAAATCTCACTGAAGTCATAACTCACTGGCTGGCCTCAGCCAAGCCATCCTACCTCAGTCTACCTAATCTGTGAAATAGGAATAATAGACTGGTCTGTCTTAGGGCTGTACGAATCCCACTCACCTGTCCATTCCGGGGCATCGGCGGTGGGGGGGAGGTGCTCCGTCCCTCCCCCCGGAATCCTCCCTGGCCAGCTCAGCTCTGTGGGGATTCCATGGAGCCGCTGGCTGGGGTCGGCCACAGCCGGAATTCCGGCTGTGGCCAGGCTGCTGCGGCTGCAAATGGCAGCCGCTACGACAGCCTCCATTTGCATGGCTGCCAAGCCATGATAGGCTACGTATTTATTTATTTATTTAATTTCTATACCGCCCAATAGCCGAAGCTGCTACACCATTTGCACCCCTGCTCTTTGCCGTGATAGGCTACATAAGTATTTACGTAGCCTATCACGACAAAAGGCAGCCATGCAAATGGTGGCCACTATGCCATTTGTATGGCTGCCTTTTGCTGTGATAGGCTATGTAAATACTTACGTAGCCTATTACGGCAAAGAGCAGGGGCGCAAATGGTGTAGCAGCTGCCATTTGCGCCCCTGCTCTTTGCTTTGACAGGCTACGTAAGTATTTACATAGCCTATCATGGCAAAAGGCAGCCATGCAAATGGTGGCCACTACAACAGCCGTCATTTGCAGCCGCAGCAGACTGGCAGTGGCCGGGAGACCAGCTGGAGCCACCGCCACTGCCTCCACCGCCTCCGCCGTTACCTCCACCGCTACCTCCGTTACCTTCTCCACCTCTGCCGCCACATCCGCCACCACATCCACTGCCAGGTAATCTCTGTCCCGGAGGGATTCCGCGGGGTGGCGGGGGGGAGAGGCTGTTCCGCCATGGATTCTGGGGGGCTGGATTCTAAAGAATCTGGCCTCACTGGAGTCCATGGCAGAATTCTCTGACATCCCAAGTCTGTCTAGAAGGATATGAGAATTGCTGACCTAATATGTGCAAAGTGCTTTGGATACTTAGGAAGAGTAACTTCTATTGAGAGAATACTCAGTGGCGTAAATATATACCCCATATATCAGGACTGGGGAACCTCTTTCAACCCATGAGCCAAATTCCATTTCAGAGAAGCTCTCATGGGCATCATTCCAGTGGTGGGTGTGGCCAAAGACAACAGGGGTGGGGCCAAAATACCCCCCAAATACCAACGTATTTTAGCTTAAAGATTTTCTGCCATTAACTAAACCTTGGGAGAGTATTTCAGACTTTTAGAATAGGGGAAAAACTGCACAAAAGCCAGGAGACCGCCAAACCATCAGTGGTAGGAAGAAAGGGGGTGGGACCATATGGGGAACCCTAGAGAACTGGATTGGCACCCCAGGAGGGCCAGGCCTGGTCCCCGGGGCTGAGGTTCTGCAACCTTGCTGTGTATGTTCAGAATCAGGAACATTCTTTATTTTGCAAGTGCCCAAAGTGAGGCCTGCTAAGGTGTGGCTTAAATTAAATAAAGCATGGCCACTTTCTGGGAAAGCAATTGAACATATCCTGTCATGAATGGGGATGCTGCATGAATCTGTGTCTGGGGGTGAAGTCCGAAGCACTCCCCCTCGCCCGCCCTCTGAGACTGAACTTACCGAATGGGTAGGGGTGTCAGAGAATTTCGCCACGAATCTCGGGGAGGCCGAATGCCAGCGCATTCAGCCCCCTGAAATTGGTGGCAAAATGGTCTGCCCCCCCGCCCCCCCGGGACGGGACTTACCTTGTGCGAATGTCCCTGGCGGCAGCGGCTCCGGCGGCGGTTCGGCGGCGGTTCAGCGGCGGCGGCAGCGGCCAGTCTTCCAACCGGCTGCTGCCACCGCCATTTCCAGTAAAAAAACAAAACAAAAATGTGATAGGCTACATAAACATTTACGTAGCCTATCACGGCTAGATTTAAAAAAAATACCGTGATAGGCTACGTAAATGTTTACGTAGCTTATCACGGCTGAGTGAAAAAACAAAACAAAACACCATGCGTACACAAATGGCGGCGCCAATGGGCGCCGCCATTTGTGTACGTGTAGTTTTTTTTTTCACTCAGTCGTGATAGGCTACGTAAACATTTACGTAGCCTATCACGGCTGACTGCAGGGACGCAAACGGCGGCGGCTACGGCCGCCGCCATTTGCGTCCCGGCCGGCAAGGATTCGCGGCGGAAGGGATGGGGCGCCTCACCCCCGGCCAGAATTTCAGGGGGGAGGGATGGGGTGCCTCCCCCCCCGGCCAGAATTTTTTGGGTATTGAATCTAAGGTATTGAATATTCAATACCTAATCTAAGGTATTGAATCCTATCCCCAAAATAGGTTCTGGTCCTTGGATAGCTCATTCCGAGTTCTGGCTGGTTCTGACTGAAACCCAGAATGGATTCACAGCCCCATCAAAATCAGATCCACCAGTCTCTGCTGTTATGAATGGAGATTGCCAAAGCTCAATGCATCTCCCCCCCCCCCCATTCAGATAAGCTCTTCCTTGGGACGCACGCACAAACGCACAAACATTTCTCAAATAAATACTAGGATACCATTTTTATGCATGCTTTTTCACTGACTGCATTTAAAAAGACATCTCAAGTTAATGCATCTTCACTTTCTTTATGGTGCATTTTGTTTTATGCTAAGCAGAAGCCAAAAAAGGCCCTATTAATGAAGATGGTTTAATGCCTATGCATTATTATAATGGCCTCCTTTGTTCTACACTTTCTCTCTGTCTCATAGACTAAGTCATTAATCAATGGGTGCTGAAAAATAATTGTCTAGTTCTTTACAATCATCCATTGTTGAAACATTTGGAATTTTAAGATAAAGATGTACTGTCTACTCTGAAAAAAAAAGTAGTTTAAGATTACCCTTCATGGAAGTGTGGGCATATTGTTAGAAATGCAAAGCAGATGACCTGGTTTTAATGTGTTTTAGAACACTGTTGTTCAATTGCCTATTCAAATTGGGCTAGAAAAGTTGACTTCATTAATGTCATGAAATAATGATTTTGTGTGTTATTTTATTGTACTGGCATGTTAATTAAATAGGAAAGCATCACAGAATTACACAGTGTTTAAAAATAGAAGGATCAGACCTTTCCTCTGGTTTTTTTTTTTTTTTGGTTGTAATAATAATAATGCTGATGATAATAAGTTTTAGCCCACTTCCAACCTGATCCTATGAAGCGTTAAGCATGCCTAGATCCATTGAGATTGATGAGCCATGGTGTGTCCGATTCTGCATAGGACAGCAGCCTTACTATCTTTTAAAAATCATTTGCATTTGGATCTCTGCCTGTGATGCAAGCGATAAACACAGGGGACATATTTCTGAGTGATTACATGACAGCTGGGAACACATGGCTACACAAAACCATTTTAGTGTCCAGACAGGGACGCTTCCCTGACAACCTTAATACTGAAAGAGCAGAGTTTACCGATAACCTGTTTTTATATACAGAGAGACCAGAATTGACTGGGAGCTTGCTTGAATAAGAGATGCCCTAAATGTTTCAAAGCTCCTATAAATCTGTCTGGCCCAGATCCACCTTTGTGCATGCTTAGCTAGGGATGGCAGCAAAATTCATTTTCACATTTTAATGTGAACTTTACTTAATTTTGCATTGTAGCACAATATGCAAACCGAAACTCAGTTGTTCTTCAAAATAACGCAGTACCCTGAATTTTGCAATGGAATTCTCCAGTCAAAAAATGTGTGCAAAATATATCAGGAAAATGTGCAACAAAAATGTGTATATTTGTGAAAATAATATTTGAAATTGCATTATATTAGGAAAATTGTTTTCAAAAATGTGTATATTAGGCAAAATGGTGCACAAAAATACATGCATTAGGAAAAATGAATACGAACATGTATATTAATTTTTATGACAACTTAACCCCCCCCCCCCATCAGGAGGAACAGAACTTAAAAATTGAAAAATGTGAAACCGGGAGAAAACAAAATTGTAGGGATGTATGAAAGGTGCTTACCTTTCGCGAATTATGTTTATGGTTGGGGAGGAGGCGCTCCGTTCCTCTCCCCCTGGAATCCTCGCCGGCTGGCTGTGGTCCGCAGAGATTCTGCGGAGCCGCTGGCCGGCTCTGCCAGCAGCCGGACATCCGGCCGCTGGCTAGCAGGGACGCAAATAGTGGTGGCCGTAGCCGCCGCCGTTTGCGTCCCTGAAGTCAGCCATGATAGGCTATGTAAATGTTTACATAGCCTATCACAGCTGACTTAAAAAACAAAACAAAATGTGCATACGCAAATGGCAGCGGCCACGGCCACCGCTATTTGCGTTCCTTATTTTGGCACATCTTAGTCTACGTAAACATTTACATAGACTAAGACGGCGAAAATAAGGGGAACGCAAATAGCGTAGCGTCTACGCTATTTGCGTTCCCCTTATTTTCGCCGTCTTAGTCTACGTAAATGTTTACATAGACTAAGACGTGCCAAAATAAGGAAAGCAAATGGTGGCAGCCATGGCCACCGCCATTTGCGTACGCGTTTTTTTTTTTTAAAGTCAGCCGTGATAGGCTACGTAAATATTTATGTAGCCTATCACGGTGTTTTTTAAAAATCTAGCCATGATAGGCTACGTAAATCTTTACGTAGCCTATCAAGTTTTTGTTTTATTTAGCTGGAAATGGCGGCGGAGGCAGCCGGTCAGAAGACCGGCCGCCGCAGCTGCCACCGCCGCTGATATAGGGATGTACGAAAGTCACTTACCTTTTACGAAATTTGATTCGCGGTGGGGGGGAGACGTTCAGTCCCTCCCCCTGAAATTCTGGCCAGGGGGGAGGCATCCTACCCCTCTCCCCCAAAATTCTGGCCGGTGGGGAGGCGCCCCGTCCCTCCCGCCACGAATCCCGGCCGGCCGCATCTGCAAATGGTTTGCTTCCCTGCAGTCAGCTGTCACAGGCTACGTAAATGTTTACGTAGCTTATCACAGCTGAGTTAAAAAACAAAACAAAATGGTGCGTACGCAAATGGCGGCACCCATGGGCACCGCCATTTGCGTCCCTTATTTTGGCATGTCTAGTCTACGTAAACATTTACGTAGACTACGGCGAAAATAAGGGGAACGCTACGCTATTTGCGTTCCCCTTATTTTTGCTGTAGTCTATGTAAATGTTTACGTAGACTAGATGTGCCAAAATAAGGAACGCAAATTGCGGCGCCCATGGGTGCTGCCATTTGCGTACGCATGGTTTTTTTTTTTTAAAAAAAACTCAGCCGTGATAGGCTATGTAAACATTTACGTAGCCTATCATGGTGTTTTTTAAAAATCTAGCCATGATAGGCTATGTAAATCTTTACGTAGCCTATCACTTTTTTTTTTTTTAAACTTGGAAATGGCGGCGGCGGCGGCCAGTTGGAAGACCGGCCGCCAGAGCCGCCGCTGCCGAAACGCCGCCGAACCGCTGCCGGAGCCACCGCCACCAGGGAGATTCGCCCAAGGTAGGGATGGCCGCGAATTTCTCCACGAATCTCGGGGAGGCCGAATGCCAACGCATTCGGCCCCTTGAAATTGTTGGTGAAATTCTCCGCCCCCCCGCCCCCCCGGGATGGGACTTACCTCCCTCGAATGTCCCTCTTGGCAGCGGATCCTGGTGGCATTTCGTCGGGGGCGGGGACAGCAGCCGGTCTTCCGACCGGCTGCCGCCGCTGCCATTACAAAATAAAGTAAAAAAATAAAAACACCCGTGATAGGCTACGTAACGATTAACATAGCCTATCACGGCTAGATTTCCAAAGTCAGCCGTGACAGGCTACGTTAATCGTTACGTAGCCTATCATGGGTGACTTTGAAAAAAAAAAGCGCGTAAGCAAATGGCGGCGCCCATAGGCGCCGCCATGTGCATTCCTTATTTGGTCCCGACTAGTCTATGTAAAGATTTACATAGACTACGGCAAAAATTAGGGCAACGCTATTTGCGTTGCCCTTATTTTCGCCGTAGTCTAAGTAAATCTTTACATAAACTACCGGGACCAAATAAGGAACGCAAATGGCGGCCCCCATGGGTGCCGCCATTTGTGTACGCGCTTTTTTTTTTCAAAGTCACCCGTGATAGGCTACGTAACGATTAACGTAGCCTATCACGGCTGACTTTGGAAATCTAGCCGTGATAGGCTGCGAAAATCGTTACGTAGCCTATCACGGGTAGATTTTTTTCACTTTTTATTTCGCAGCCGGGGAGATGGGGCGCCTCACCCCCGGCCTGAATTTTGGCTGGGCGAGGCAGGGCGCCTCCCCCCCCAGCCTGAACTTTGGGGGGAGAACCAAAGCGCCTCCCCCCCACCGCGAAGCAAGCTGCGGGACTAGGTAAGTCCCTTTCGTATATCACTAGCCCAAGGTAAGTCCCGTCCTGGGGGGGGCGGGGGGGCAGACCATTTCGCCACCGATTTCGGGGGGCCAAATGCGCTGGCATTCGGCCTCCCCAAGATTCGTGGTGAAATTCTCTGACATCCCTACCGCTGAACCGCCGCCGAACCGTCGCCGCCGCTGCCGCCGGAGCCACCACCGCCAGGAAGATCAGCCCAAGGTAAGTCCCGTCCCGGGGGGGTGGCAGGCCGCTCTGCCACCAATTTTGGCGGGTCAAATGCGCTGGCATTCGGCCTCCCCAAGATCCATGGCAGAACTTTTGTACATCCCTACAAAACTGACAGATTAATCCATCCCTGTGCATAGCCCGAAAGAAGAAGAAGGATGATGATGGTTATCCCAATCTGTTATTTGGAAAGGTGTTTAGACCCTCTTCCCAAACAACTGATAAATGCAATTATTGTTTTTCTACAAGGTTCCATTAGGGATGGCAGAGAATTCCTCTACGAATCTTCGGGAGGCCAAATGCCAACGCATTCGGCCCCCCGAAATTGGTGGGGAAATTCTATTTGCGTTGCCTTTATTTTCGCCGTAGTCTACGTAAACATTTACGTAGACTACAGCGACTAAATAAGGAACGCGAATGGCGGCTCCCTATGGGGGCTGCCATTATCCGTACGCGCTTTTTTTTTTTTTAAAGTCACCTGTGATAGGCTACGTGATGATTGACATAGCCTATCACGGCTGACTTTGCAGATCTAGCCGTGATAGGCTACGTGAATCGTCACGTAGCCTATCAGGGGGTGTTTTTTTTTTTTTTAAAAAAACTTTCGCGTTCGCGTCCGGGCGAGGCGGGAAGCCTCGGGGCAAGGCGGGAAGCCTCCCCCCCGGCCTGAATTTTGGCCGGGGCGAGGTGGGAAGCCTCCCCCCCCGGCCTGAACTTCGCGGGGGGAGCAGCGAAGCGCCTCCCCCCCACCGCGAACGTCCTTCGACGACAGGTAAGGGACTTTCGTCCACCCCTAATGCCAATTGTGGCCATGCTTTTCATTCACGCGATGGGCTATACAAATATTTGCATAGCCTGTCATGTAAAACAGGGACATAAATGGCTGCATTTATCTTAAACTAAGGCCTTCACAGCCACAAATGGCATCCTGGATGTCATTTGCATCTGCAGTCAAGTCCCCTTCAGCCAGCGATATGGCATGGCGGCCGTATCGCCTGCACTTCGGAGCTGGCTGGTGGCTCCACAGAATCGCTGCAGAGCGGAGCCAGCTGAAGAGGATTCCCGGAGGAGGAACGGATTGCCTCCCCCTTGCAGGTGGATTCCCCATGGACTGGAAGGTAGGGAATCCGCCCATCCCTAAATTTGTATAGCTGTGCAAAAGCTTGCTTCTGTGCACTTGGGACCCCTCTCTGGATTAGGATAGATAGGTCTGACTGCTCTTAAACTGAACTTTTAAGGAACTGCTTTGTAATTTTGTATACTGGTTGTATTTTGACTTTGAATGGTGTTGTTGTTGTTAAAATTCAATTCCTACACAGCACACAGTACCATATAGAGAATAAGCTGCAACCCAGATGCACATGACCAGATTTACATTTTGCACAGGATTTTTTGGCTTGGAAGTTGGCTGGCTGCCCTTCCCAGCCCACATAAGTGCAGCAAATGTAACAAGGCTGCAGTCCTATACCCACTTACCTGGGAATAAGGCTCACCTCAGTGGGACTGACATCTGTATAGACATGTATAGGTTTGCACTACTCTTCCTGTGTTCTTACATATCGGGAGCAACCTCAGTTGACCACATCTGGTGATCTCAAAAGCCTGAAGTATGAGAAGGCCCATGAATATGGTGGACCAGGAATCTTGAACCTGCTGCACTACCTGCTTCCATCCATGTCTTACCTTGCAGGTCTTCAACAGAACTCCTAATTCAGAGTTTTTCAGGGTACAAGCCATGGGGTGGCTGGGGAATTCTGGGAGGTATAGGGCTTTTTTCTGTCTAAACATGCATAGGATTGTGCTCTCAATGTTTTTGGGTTTGGTCCCCTTCTAAACTTATTCTACCTTCTAGTCTCTGCCAACCTAGCACCAATCTGTGTTCCACAGTGGAGTGTGCAGAAATCCATACCCACAGTTATATACATTCAATCAAGAGCAGCTTTCTTCAGCCTAGTGCCATCCAGATGTTTTAACCTCACAGGAGAGTGTTAAAAATTAAAGAGGGGGAGCCCCATTGAAACCAATTTACGACATAAATGGTCTAAACTATAGTACCTCCCTCGTGTCCTTATTCGTCCTGTAAACAAAATAGGGTCTTGTGGAACCTCAAAGACTAGCAAGCTTTTATTGCTAAGTTATTGGATTGGGCTGGAAATTGGAAGCTGGCTCATGACTCACATGCTCATGGCCTTCCTATTGCTATTTCTGTTTCCCTGTGATGAAGGTTTGAGGAAAGGAGATGATTAATTCCCGTGTTTTGTATCTCCCATCTTCTAGACATAGCTAGGGCAGTCACTGTTGTATCACCATCAGCTCCCATCAGTAGTACAGGCCCTGGTCTCCTCTTGTCTAGACTACTGTAATGTGCTCTACTTGGGGTTACCCTTGAAGACAGTTCAGAAGCTGAAGCTGGTGCAGAATGCAGTGGCTTGCCTGATTAAAGGCAGCTGCTAGTGTGATCACATCACTCCGGTCCTGAAGGAGTTGCACCGGCTACCAGTTGTTTTCCAGGCCAAATTCAAGGTGTTGGTTTTGACCTTTAAAACCCTATATGGTTCCAGCCCAGCCTATCTCCCCAGCAGCACCAGACAGGCCGCTCAACAATTTCAGCCTTGGATGGCCTTCTCTCTGTCCTATCAGCCAGGACAGCTAGGCTGGTGAGGACAAGGGAGTAGGGATGTATGAAAGTCACTTACCGTTTTGCAGATCTGCTTCGCAGTGGGGGGGGAGGAACTCCGTCCCTCCCCCCGGAATCTTCAAAGGGGGGGGAGGCGCTCCGTCCCTCCCCCCGGAGTCCTGCCCGGCCGGCTCCGCTCCGCGGGGATTCCGTGGAGCCGCTGGCCAGCTCCGCCCACAGCCGGACATCCGGCCACTGGGCAGCAGGGATGCAAATGGCAGCGGCCATAGCTGCCGCCGTTTGCGTCCCTGTACTTAACCGTGATAGGCTACGTAAATATTTACATAGCCTATCATGGCAAAGTAAAAAAAAAAAACACGTACGCAAATGGCGGCAGCTACGGTGGCCGCCATTTGCGTTCACTATTTTTCACCGTTCTAGCCTACGTAAATATTTACGTAGGCTAGAACGGCGAAAAATAGCGAACACAAATGGCGGCGGCCGTAGCCGCCGCCATTTGCGTACGCTGTGCCCAGCCGCGGCCGGCCAGGAGACCAGCCGCTGCCGCCGCCACCGCACCCGCCGTCACACCTGCCGCCACCGCACTCGCTGCCGCCGCCCCACCGCACCTGCCGCCCTTCAAAAAAAATGTGTTCAAACAGAGGACTGTCCTTGGTAAAAAAAGGAGACATGACCACCCTAGTACCTAACATTAATACAATTACAGAAGCTTAGCCAGGTATTTATTTATTTAAGAAGGCAAGACAACATTTGCAAAAACTCCGTATGACAACTGGGACCGTTGTCTCAGGACATGACAGTAATGTAAAATGGAAGCAGGTAAAACCCAACTGTTTCCAGGCTCCCTCCTTTCTGAATTTCCTTACCTCTTTAAGAAAAGGTGATTTGGTATGTCACAAGAGGAGAATAATTATGGACTAGTTGTTAAGCTGTCTTCTATTGTTGACACAATTTGATTTTTAAGATAAAGATATACAAAGTCCTGAAGAAGAAGACCCCCCCCCACACACACACACAGTGGCTTAACATTACCCTTTATGAAAACATGGGACTATTGTTGGAAATGCAAAGCAGATGACCCAGTGTTAATGCATTTTACAGCATTGTTCAGCTGCCTGTACAAACTGAATTAAAGGGGAGGGGGAAAATAATTTTCATTAATATAGCAAATGTGAGTTTTGGTTCATCCATTTGACATATTTGTGGGGGTGGGGAGGAAACATTAAACTTTTATATAGCTTTTAGAAGCAAAGACATTAAGTATTATTGGGATGGTATATGAACATTAAATTTGTTGTTGTTCAGTCGTTAAGCCATGTCCGACTCTTCGTGACTAGGGATGTATGAAAATCACTTACCTTTCGGGGATTATGCTGATGGTGGGGGGGAGGCGTTCCATCCCTCCCCCCGGAATCCTTGCCGGAGGGGGGAGGCGCTCCATTTCTCCCCCCCCCGGAATCCTGGCCGGCTGGCTGTGCTCCGCAGCAATTCTGTGGAGCCGCCGGCTGGCTCCGCCAGCAGCTGGACCTCCGGCCACTGGCTAGCAGGGACGCAAATGGCGGCGGCTGTAGCCGCCGCCGTTTGCGTCCCTGCAGTCAGCCGTGATAGGCTACGTAAATGTTTACGTAGCCTATCACGGCTGATTAAAAAAAAAAACAAAAAACACGCCCGTCCGCAAATGGCGGCGGCCATTTCCTTATTTGTTCCTTATTTAATGCGTTCCTTATTTTGGCACGTCTTAGTCTACGTAAACATTTTCGTAGTCTAAGACGGCGAAATTAAGGGGAACGCAAATGGCGTAGCATCTACGCTATTTGCGTTCCCCTTATTTTTGCCGTCTTAGTCTACGTAAATGTTTACATAGACTAAGACGTGCCAAAATAAGGAACGCAAATGGCGGCGGCCATGGCCGCTGCCATTTGCGTATGGACATGTTTTTTTTTTGAAGTCAGCTGTGATAGGCTACATAAACATTTACGAAGCCTATCATGGTGTTTTTTTAAAATCTAGCCGTGATAGGCTACGTAAATCTTTACGTAGCCCATCACGTTTTTTTTTTTACCTGGAAATGGCGGTGGCGGCAGACGGTCGGAAGACTGACCGCCACACCGCCGCTGGAGCCGCTGCCGTGAGGAACATCCACCCAAGGTAAGTCCCGTCCCGGGGGGGGCGGGGGGGTGGGCCGTTCCACCACTGATTTCAGGGGGCTGAATGCGCTGGCATTCGGCCTCCCCGAGATCCGTGGTGGAACTTTCGTGCATCCCTATTCGTGACCCCATGGACCATAGCACGCCAGGCCTTCCTGTCCTGCGCTCTCTCCCGGAGCGTGCTCAAGTTCATATTCATTGCATCGGTGATGCTGTCTAGCCATCTCATCCTCTGCCATCCCCTTCTCCTTTTGCCTTCAATCTTTCCCAGCATCAGGGTCTTTTCCAGTGACTTTTCTCTTCGCATTAAGTGGCCAAAATATTTCAGCTTCAGCTTCAGTATCTGTCCTTCCAATGAGCAGTCAGGGTTGATTTCCTTTAGGATGGACTGATTTGACCTCCTTGCAGTCCAGGGGACTCGTAAGAGTCTTCTCCAGCATCACAGTTCAAAGGCATCAATTCTTCGACGCTCAGCCTTCCTTATAGTCCAGCTCTCACAGCCATACACTGGGAAAACCATAGCTTTGATTAGACGAATCTTTGTCGGCAAGGTGATGTCTCTGCTTCTTACTATGCTGTCTAGCAATTTTGAATCAGTGTGTGGAATTCAGCTCTGCCCACTTGATTCCCCAGGCATGGTGTCCTCTTTTACAGTTGACAGGCCTCTATTTGTAAGGCTTCCTTGTCCAATTCCAGTTTGAAGATAATTAACCATAAGAATAGGGATGTTGTGGATACCCTGGGGTGGTGGTGGTGGAGTTTGATAAACATCCACCCACTCAGCCCCCCGGACTGGAGTCTGCAGGACCCCGACAGCCTCTTGGCCCTGTTTAATGCAGGGCATGAACAGCTTTCTGGCCAGCCCCCAGGAGCTCCCTCCTTCATTAAGCCGCTATTTTGCAGAAAATGGCAGTTCGTTCTTTTACATAAAGGGGGTTGTACACAAATGGTGGCCGTAAATAATCCCATTTACACAACATTACAGGCATAAATGGTTATTTATCTTCCACAAGTTTCAGCTGCACAAGCCTGTAATGTTGCTTATGTACAGCTGCCATTTGCATAAAAAGCCCCTTTATGTAAAAGAATGGGCTGCCATTTTCCACAAAATGGTGGCTTGGCAAGGGAGTGGGGGGCTGTGCACTGCTCACCGGGTGCCCGCAGACTGGTTGGTGGGTCGCACCTCACACTGAACAGGGTCAGGCGGTTGCTGGGGGTCCATCGAAGGGATTGCAAGGAGGACCTGGGTAAGCTCGCCCTTCCCTACATAAGAACAGTTGCCCATCAATAGTTAGCACCTACCTTCCAGCAACAGCAGTATGGCAGTGGAGGACATGCAAAGAGAAGGGCAACTTCTTGTCCCTTCATTAGGACTAGCCGGCCTATCAGGAAGTTCCCACTTCTAAGACCCTTGGGAATTGTAGTTTGTCAGGGCTTCCAGGTCCTTTGCCAGGCCTTCTTGGTCCTTAATAAGGATGACAAGCCCTGGCAAATGACAATTCCCAATTCTTTGCTTTGTGGATTTCCTAATGATAATGCTCTGGGGCCTAATGAAGGCTTTCCTTCATGACCCCTGTCCCCCATCAATGCTGTTGGAAGGTAAATGTCAGGGAAAGGGAAGACATGGGGGCACAGCTCACAATGGAGCCTTCTCCACAGCCAGTTTTTCTTTTTCTGCCCTTTTGATGGTAATTTTGAGGACGCAGGCAAGGGAGGTGGTGGTGAGGAGCAAAACTGCCTGCAGTGAAGGCTGAGAGGAACAGACAGACAGCAGGGAAGATTTCTCTGAAAAATGCTTGGGGAAACTATTGGGGAAACTGCAGTAGGACTGCAGCTAGGTGTGTGTGGATTTTGTTAAATCCATTCTGTTTGTGTTTAGCAGATGGTCAGTCACCTTTGTTCTGTTGTCCACTCATGGATGGAATCAGATTTTTTGTAGTTTTATTTATTTATTTATTTATTACATTTATATCCCAACTTTTTTCCTCCTTAAGGAACCCAAGGCAGTGTACATAATCCTCCTCCTCTCCATTTTATCCTCACAACAACAACCCTGCGAGGTAGGTTGGGCTGAGAATCTGTGACTGGCCCAAAGTCCCCCAGTGAGCTTCCATGGCCAAGTGGAGACTAGAACCCAGATCTCCCGACACCCAGTCCAACACACTAGCCACTACACCGTTCAAGAATTTTGCTCATTTGTAAATGTGCATTCACTAATGGGCATTCTGGACAACCCCCAACCCCCCAGTAAAAAACCAGTCTGCAAGTCTGCAGAATATGCACAACTCACCGAAACCCAATCTCATTTCAATCCATTGTGTATTGATCCAACATCCCTAATCAGGGCAGCCTTGTAAATCAGCCCTTAAAAGTTGCGAGCCTGCACAAATGTTTACTAGCCTTCTATGAAGCTAGTGGTAGCCTATGTTTCCATGTTTGCAGATGACTGAAAGCCTCCTCTGCTGTGGCCAGCATTGATGAATGGCAGAGGAGAAATGGATTCTTATTTCCTCCTCCAGGCATCTACATTTCCATGATGGTCATGGGAGAAAGGGTGTGGGGCAAGAGAATGGGGCATGGCTTTCTGTAGAACCCCAGAGGGCTGAATCAGGACCACTGGAGGACTGGATTTGGCTCCAGGCCTGAGGTTTTGTACCCCTGCTCTAGAGTAAAAAATAAACCTAAGTAGCTGCTAGCTATGTCTTTAAAGTAATGTCTGTTTTGGCCCTGTGATCCTATTAACTGCTAAGAACCAAACCCAAGACCTTCTGAATATATAGCCCGGGCTCTGTGAGTGAGCTACAGACCTCTTGCTATTATCCACAGGCATGTTGCAACCATCATCTTTGCTTCCTGTCTCTGCATTGTGTTTTTATTTTTCTTTCACTGGTGTATCTCAAAGAAAATGAATTTTTAAAACAATCAAAGCTACAAACAGAAGGGAAGGCTTTTAAAGAGAATAAAGCCATACAAGATCCAGGCAATAATCAAGCCTGTGAAAGTGATTATGTTTTCCATCATAAATGTTTGCTGTTCAAGAGAGAAACCTGACAGGTCTCTTCAAATGAGTCAGGAAGTGTCAGTCTGACAGACATTGCCTAGACTAAAGTGAGATTGAACAAAAGTAGTAACTGGAGTTTGTTTCTGGATTATGTACAAACATGGGTAAAAAGATAAACAAGGAATTGAAGTCAATAACATGTATACATGTCATTCTCCAACAAAAGAACATCACAGAGAGACTCTATGCTGCTGAACTAGAACTTATTGGTAAGTTTAATTTTATTCATGCAGGGCTCAACTGAGATCAAGGGTTTATTTTCCAGTACAGGTTTAAAATCAGCACAGCAAAGGTAGAAAGACTTGTGTTATCACCAATTACTGCTATTGTTAATAGTCCCCGTGCTTATCTATACATTTGAACTTTGCCCAGAAATGTCACAGGGAGTATCTACATGTTACATTAATTAAGCGAATAACAACCATATATTTCAAGAAAATTAAATACCAGGCACAGGGGAGGCTGTGTGGCAATTAGCATTAGAGGCAATGGAAGTTTTCCCCCTAATGCAAATTGCCAAGGGGGGATTTTTTTAAGTCCACAAAATGATTGCTAATCACATTGTTAACGTAACATGTAGTTAGACCCCAGATTGGACCTCTCGCATTTTGTGGTCTTTTGATGCCAATGTTTCACTATTTTTCTCTTTACTCCTGTAGGTGTGTGTGTGTGTGTGTGTGTGCGTGTGAGTGTGTGTGTATTCTTCCAACTGAGGATGAAGAGGGCTCTTGTTCACCAATACATTTTGCTCTCTGAGGCACCTCACCCCATCTCAGGCTGTAAACATACAATAACAATAAATTAAATAAGTAACAATTTCAGGCCAAAAATCCACTGCCTGAAGTGGCCTCTTGCTCTGCTTAATTGTGGCCCTGGCCCAAAATGCCCACAGAAATTTTAGAGGGCAATCCCATGCAAGTTTAGACCGAAAAAAAGTCCTACAACTGGCTGGGACATGCTGGGATTTGCAGGTCTGTGTTCTGTCTAATCATACATAGGATTGTCTCCTTAGGCTAGAATAAATCTGTTAAGGCACAATCCTATGCACATTTAAGCAGAAAAAAAGTCCTACAACTCCTAGCATTCCCAGGCCAACATGGAAGTTGTAGGACTTATTTCTGTCTAACTATGCATACTCTTTTTTTTTCATATTTGTAGGCTATTATAGGTGTGTATACAGGGCTGGCCTTAAGGGTGGGTGAGCTGGGCAGCCACCCGGAGTGCTGAGCTGAGGGGGGCACCACGGTGAGCTCAGTGGCTGTGTTTTTTTAATGTACGATCTGCAGTGAGCTAGGGTGGCAAGAAGCATGTGTCTGTAACCTTTTTCCCAAGGTTCTACAGGTTGTTTGGATGTTAACTGCAAAAATAATCTTCCTTCAATTAGCTTTAAAGTATGTTTCTTTTTCAGTTTCCACTTTGGTGTCATTTGTGCTATGTAAAAAGCAGTGGAACGCAGCTTTACTTTGAGGCACTGGTTCCAAGTGCTTAGCATTACATAAGAACATAAGAAGAGCCCTGCTGGATCAGACCAAGGGTTCATCTAGTCCAGCATTCTGTTCACACAGTGGCCAACCAGCTGACCAGGAACCTACAAGCAGGGCGTGAGTGCAATAGCACCCCCCACCCATGTTCCCCAGCAACTGGTATACATAGGCTCACTGCCTCTGGTACTGGAGGTAGCACAGAGCCATCAGGACTAGTGGCCATTGATAGCCTTTTCCTCCAGGAATTTGTCCAATGCCCTTTTAAAGCCATCCAAATTGGTGACCATGAGTGACTACATCCTGTGGTAGCGAATTCCATAATTTAACTATGCTCTGTTGTGAAGAAGTACTTTCCTTTATCTGTCCTGAATCTCCCACCAATCATCTTCATAGGATGACCCTGGATTCTAGTATATTGAGAGAGGGAGAAAAACGTCTCCCTATCCATGTTCTCCACACCACGCATAATTCTCCACATTCTCCACGTTTCAAATAATAAAGACACTATAAGCACTATATAAATAATAATAAAATAACACCTGCACCGGGCCCCATAAACCCTCTGAGTGGCCTTGCAACACTGACCACTGGGAGTGGGGCACCAAAGGCACTCCTTGCCCAGGGACCTACTTACCATAAGGTGGGATCTGTGTGTATGCACATGGATTCTATGTTTGTTTGTTTTGCAACAGTTGTCACCCATGTTAAAAAAAAAAAATGCTTCTACCTTTTGGCCATTTTTCATCCATCTTTGGGGAAAAAAATGTTTGCTGACCTAAGGGCGCAATCCTATGGGGATAGGCAGCTGCCTCCGAACTCCGAGGTGACCTCCTATCTAATGCAGGGCAGGAGAAGCATGGAGGGGATCATTCCCTCCGTGCTTCTCCTGCCTTGCATTTGCAGCTAGACAGCTGATTTTGGGAAGGTGGAGTGTGGGAGGAGGCTGCCAGATGACACGTTTGATGTGCCATACTGCATTTCTGCCTTCCCTGCCCCGGAACGCCCCATTTTGGCTTCTCTGTGCTCCTCTTCTGAGCAAGGAGCACGGGGCTGTTCCAAGCTCCCTGCAAGGCAGCGCGGGAGGTGGGGAAGCTTAGAGTTCGGGCTCTGAGGTTGGCTCCCAGAAACCCAGATATCCTATGGCCATCTAGCCACTTACTTGCGGCCATACGATTACTCCCTTATTCATTTTGTTTGCTTTACTTAATGCAAATGTAAATCCTATAATATCTAGCCATACAGTTTGCGAATTTATGGCTATCTCTTGGGTGATCAGAACTGAAGTAAAAATCCTTGTAAAATTTGGTCCTTCAATTCTTTAAAGAAAGTCAGAAGAGCAGATACAAAGTTTTGAGGAAGAGTCATAATGAGAAAAGCGTCAAAATTGTATGGACTTCTCATTGTAACACATTGTATGAATACATAAATTAAAGTGTAACCCTGATGATAATGTGAAAACTGCCAACTACATATTTAACCGTGACTTCATTTCCCCTCCACTTCATTAGCACCAAAATAAAGTTATTATGATAGAAGAACCTATTAGCATTTTTATAATTTTATTCGATGTGACTAGCCAATGACATTGGGTCTCCCTAATATGAACAATCTTTTATTTAAATTTAACTACCTTTCCCATAGCAAACAACACCATTGACCTTAATGTCATGCAACATTATCTGCTCAGTAATTTGCACCAATAGTCTCATTGTATTCCTTTTAGCACATTGGCTTATCAGAAGAAGTCAGGGAAGGGAAAAAATTGGCAGCTCTTTGTAAAAAGAAATGGAAGTCACAAAACAAAGATAATATTATTAACAAGTCTATGAAAGAGTTTTGTGTCTGCAGCAATTAATTTTTTTTAAAGGAGATGGGCACTAGCCACTGAAACAGAAAAATATTGTTAAAAGCCCAGCTACCAGCTAAAGAACATTCTCCTCTTTTGTTCTTTCTCCTTGACCTCCTTTCTCCCAGCTGCCTTGGCCTCGAAAATGTGCCACTCCATGCAAACAACTGTTTCAGATCCTTTGCTAATTTTACAAGTCAATGCACCCTCTTGGTTACCCTCATTAGATCCTGAGGTAGTAAATGGAAATAAAACTCACAGTGAAACTTTGCTGCCACTGATGCACACCACTACCAACCATATGTCACAAGCTCGCCTATATTTTTAGAGACTGGAACAATGATTTGTATGTAGGCATATTGGAGTGGTAGATACAACTGAAGGCTATTTCTTACTAATACTATTGTTAGTATTAATTAATTAATTAATTAATTAATCAATCACTTTTTTTGTATAAGGCACCTTGCATTTTTTTACTCAGTGGCTAGGCTAGTAATAGTATTTTCTGAGAATATATATCTATATCAGGACACACACACATATATGCACACTATATATTATATATACTGCGTCCATATGAGTTTGTGTGGGTGCACATGCTTGGGAAACCTCCAAGATTTTCGTAAGTACAGAAGAAAATCCTCAGTCTAAGTGGCAAGAAAAGACAGCCCGATGACAAGTGAGCATGTTCAGTAGCCACAGAACGTTGACTGTCAATTGGAAAAGAAAACCTGAAATAGGCAGAATGGAATACCCTGTTTTGAAGGAATGGCTGGCTGGAAACCTGTATGGAAGTCTTCCTATTAGGAGTGAGAATATTTATTTATTTATTTATTTATTTCATTTCTATACCGCCCAATAGCCGAAGCTCTCTGGGCGGTTCACAAAAATTAAAACCAAACGGCAAACAATAAAACAATATAAAATATACAGAACATTAAAGCCACAATATAACAATGCAACCACAATAAAACCCAGCAGCAGTGCAGGAGTTTAAAATACAGATTTAAAACAGCAAAGCTAAAAGTTCAGAAAGCTAAAATGCTAAAATGCCTGGGAGAATAAAAAGGTCTTCACCTGGTGCCGAAAGGAATACAATGTAGGTGCCAGGTGAACCTCGCTAGGAAGCTCATTCCAGAGCCGGGGTGCCACAGCAGAAAAAGCCCTCCTCCTAGTAGCCACCCGCCTCACTTCCTTTGGCAGGGGCTCACGGAGGAGGGCCGCTGACGATGACCTTATGGTCCAGGCACGCACATATGGGAGGAGGCGATCCTTCAGGTAACCTGGTCCCAAGCCATTAAGGGCTTTGAATGTTAACACCAGCACTTTGAATCGGGCCCGGAAATGGACTGGCAGCCAGTGCAGCTGGAAAAGTACTGGCGTAATATGAGCTCTCAGGCCAGTCCCTGTTAACAATCTTGCTGCCCTATTTTGGACCAGCTGAAGTTCCCGGACCGTTTTCAAAGGCAGCCCCACATATAACGCATTGCAGTAATCCAGATGAGAAGTTATCAGAGCATAGATCACCGTAGCTAGGCTATCTCTGTCCAGATAAGGGCGTAGGTGGTATACCAGCCCAAGCTAAGCTAAGAATACACTAGTCCGACGTGTGTGTGTGTGTGTGAGAGAGAGAGAGAGAAAGAGAGACTGACTGACAGACTGACAGACAGACAGACACGTACATACATTACATACATACATATCTGGTGTCCACTGTCCACAAGATTCAGACTCGGACCTCTGTCTGGCTTTTCAGAAAACAGCCTGATTCTGGCTGGATTCATTCAAAGATGACCCACTTCAACTGCAGGACTGAACCCCAGTCAAGATCTGGAAATCCAAGGCTTTATGCTTCCCTTTGACTATCCTGGGAAAAAAAAATGCCTATAATTCTTTTCTGTTGGTCAGAACTGGATGGAATTTTCAAGTACAGTAAGAGGAGATGACCCCTGCTACATTTCAGAAGAAAATAGGTATAGTGTTTTCTGTGCTACGCAGCTTTATATTGTGATTTTTTAAAAAAGAACTGTGGATAGCTTTTTTATTTCTTTGCAGGATGGAATCTGCAGAGATCATTAATCCTTCTGAGGGGATTGATCCTGCCACATTTTAGAAAAATAGGTGCAGAGGCTATGATGACTGAAAACCACTTTAAGGCTTCTTTTTTTTTTTAATAATGAAGCTTGGTGCTGTTGGGAGAATGGCTATTTCACGGTCCCATCCTTGCCCTCCTACCAAGCACAGTGATTGGACAGCCTCTGTTAAACTTGCCCTACACTCAGCAGGTGCACCTGTCAGTCACTCAACACTGCTCCTTCCTTCTCAACATTTATGGAAAGAATACAAAAAATGTTATTTTTGGAGACACATGATCAGCTTTTCTAAAGCCAAATCATGAATGAAGCCTCTTGCAGGGTCCAACATCAGTTCTGGTCACTTTGAAGGGAAGCCCACATTGCTTGAGGAAGCACCAGAAACAGTCTGAAGAAGCCCAAATCAGCTCAGGCTTCATCTGACTCCAATGGACATCCCTAATATCTCTCTCTCTATCTCCATCATGAAGCTAAAATAAACCTGTCTTCCAAAAAAATACTTTTGAAACTTTTAATGATAACTATTCTACACATGTTTTCTGGACCTCATGTATTGTTTCCCGCCTCCCAGCTGAGCAGAGCAGAGCAGAGCAAGCTGCTCCAGCTGGTCCAGGGACTACAGAAGCAGGCAAGCTCCCAGAGAGCGAGCGAACAGGGGGAGCAAACAGGAGTTGGCCAGGGGAGTTCGGCAGGGGAGGTCAAGGGGGAGGCCCCTAACATTTTTTTTATTTTATTTTATTTTATTTTTTTTTTACTAACTTTTTTTCATTTATTTGTCTTGTAACACACACTTCCACACCAGTGGGACTCTGCTTTTAACCTCTACTGAGTAGAGGAGCAGGCACAGGCTAGTCTAGAACAATCACAAAGCTAGACACAAAAAGGGAAAAGAGGCTATGGAAGGACAAGACTCTCCAGTGGTGGTGACCTGCAAGGTGTGTGCAATGTTTGTTTTCTTGCCTGAGAACAACATGGCCTACACCTGCAACAAGTGCAAGTTGATCACGCTGCTGGAGGAAAAAGTAAGTGGACTGGAGCGGCGACTGTCAACCCTCCGGGGAATAAGAGAACACGAAGAGTTCTTGGACAGAATGGGGGAACTACAGCAGCAAAGGGCAGACCAGAAGCTTGAAGAGCAACAGCAAGATGAGGCAGTGGGAAATGCTGAGGTGAAGAAAAATGGAGTAGAGGATACTCCTTGGAAAACGGTGACAGTTAGGAGAAGAAGAACTAGACGCCACTCTGCACCAGTGGAAGCGGTGGAGCTGTGGAACCGATTCCAGGTACTTGCAGATGAGACTGGAGGACAGCCTGCAGAGGAAGAATCACAGGGGAACCTGCATGAGAGTGAGCAAGAGGCTAAAGGTCAGTCAAACAGAGGCGATGAAACCCAGGCCTACAAGAAGAAGAAGAGAAGAGTGGTAGTAGTGGGAGACTCCTTGCTGCGTGGGATCGAGACCCAAGTATGTCGCGAAGACCCGTGGACTCGCCAGGTATGTTGTCTCCCGGGAGGACAGATTAGAGACGTGACTGAAAGGTTGCCTGCACTCATAAAGCCCACTGACAGGTATCCCTTTCTTCTCATCCATGTGGGAACAAATGATACCGCCAAGCGGAGCTACGAAGAGATCACGTCAGACTTTGAAGCTTTGGGAAGGAAACTCAAGAACTTTGGGGCCCAGATAGTTTTCTCATCCATCCTTCCAGTAGTTAGAAGAGGGATAGAAAGGGAACGAAAAATACTCCGGGTGAATGACTGGCTACGAAGGTGGTGCCGACGAGAGAGATTTGGATTCTGGGACCACGGGCTATACTTCCTGGAAGATGGGCTGTTGGCTAGGGATGGGTTGCACCTCACAAAGGCTGGGAAGAATGTGTTTGGCCACAGCATGAAGAACTTCATCAGGAGGGCTTTAAACTGAATCCTACGGGGAAGGGAGATGTAATGTTGGGGGTAACAATGGACGTAGGCGCATGCACTGCAATGGAGAGAACAGCTCTGATAGCGTCCAATAATAGTCTTCAGACACAGGTAGGAAGAAAGCCAGACTATGAAGCACATGGTCTTCGATGTCTATATACTAATGCCCAGAGTATGGGAAACAAACAGAACGAACTTGAACTCTTAATACAGGAGGGAAATTATGACTTGATAGGTATAACTGAGACTTGGTGGGATGACTCTCATGACTGGAATACAGCAGTTGAAGGATATAACTTGTTCAAAAAGAACAGGAGGAACAGAAAGGGAGGCGGGGTTGCACTGTATGTGAAAAATACATATCTCTGCACAGAAATACAGGAGGAGGAGCTTGGTAGCCCCATCGAGAGCATCTGGGTTGAAATAAATGGAGCAAAGAATAAAAGGAACCTGGTGGTCGGAGTCTACTACCGGCCACCCAATCAAGGAGAAGACAAGGATGAAACTTTTGAAAAGCAAATAGCCAATGTTTTAAGGAAGCATGATGTAGTAGTAATGGGGGACTTCAATTTCCCCGATATTTGTTGGGAGACAAATTCTGCAAAACATGGCCCCTCCAGGAAATTCCTGACTTGTGTGGCGGATAACTTCCTCCTACAGAAAGTAGAGGAAGGAACTAGAGGATCGGCTATCCTTGACTTGATCCTAACCAACAGAGATGACTTAGTGGATAAAGTAGCAGTTACAGGAACTCTGGGGGAAAGCGACCATGTTGTACTTGAGTTTTTGGTTCTAAGGGAAGCAAAAGCCGAGTGTACTCAAACGCGTACCCTGGATTTTAGGAAAGCTGATTTTAATAAACTCAGAACAATGATCAGTAAGGTCCCATGGCAAGCAATGCTAGCGAGAAAAGGAGTCCAAGATGGGTGGGAACTTTTAAAAAAGGAAATTCTCAAGGCACAATCACAAACAATTCCAACAAGAAGAAAAGGTGGAAGACAACAGAAGAAGCCAATGTGGCTTCACAAAAAGCTTAGGGATGACCTGAAAACAAAAAAGGACACATATAGGAAGTGGAAAGAAGGCCAAGTAACAAAGGAAGAGTACAGGCAGGTAGCACAGAATTGCAGGGATGGCGTCAGGAAGGCTAAAGCGGAGAACGAGGTGAGGTTAGCGAGGGATGCTAAAAACAACAAAAAGGCTTTCTTCAGCTACGTGCATAGTAAAAGGCAGAGGAAAGAAATGGTTGTTCAGCTATTAAATAAGGATGGCAAAATGATAACAGAGGACAAAGAAAAGGCAGAGGTGCTCAATTCCTACTTTGGCTCAGTCTTCTCCCAAAAGAGGGTCTATGACCCCCCTGGCAAAGGCGAAGTACAGGCTGAAGGGGCAGGATTGCAGCTTGAGATCGACAGGCATATGGTCAAGGAACACCTCATTACTTTGAATGAGTTCAAATCTCCAGGGCCAGATGAACTGCATCCTAGAGTCATAAAGGAACTGGCAGAAGAACTCTCAGAACCGCTGTCTATTCTCTTTGAGAAATCATGGAGGACAGGGGAAGTGCCAGATGACTGGAGGAGGGCTAACGTTGTCCCTATCTTCAAAAAGGGTAAAAAGGAGGAACCTGGGAACTACAGACCAGTCAGTCTGACATCAATCCCTGGGAAAATTCTGGAGCAGATCATAAAGCAATCCATCTGGAAGCACCTTGACAACAATGCCGTGATTACTCGAAGCCAACATGGATTTGTCAAAAACAAGTCCTGCCAGACAAATCTGATCTCATTTTTTGATCAAGTCACCTCCCTTGTAGACCGTGGGAATGCTGTAGACATCATATACCTCGACTTCAGCAAAGCTTTCGACAAAGTGCCCCATGATATCCTGATGAGCAAACTAGCTCGAAGTGGGCTAGATGAAACAACGATCCGGTGGATCCACAGTTGGCTACAGAATCGGACTCAAAGAGTGCTTATCAATGGGACCTTCTCAAGCTGGGGAGAGGTAACGAGTGGGGTACCGCAGGGCTCAGTCCTGGGCCCAGTGCTCTTCAACATTTTTATTAATGACTTGGAGAAGGAGGTGCAGGGAATGCTGATCAAATTTGCAGATGACACAAAATTGGGAGGGATAGCTAATACTTTGGAAGACAGAAACAAAATTCAAAGTGATCTGGATAGACTGGAGTGCTGGGCAGAAAACAACAGAATGGCATTTAATAGGGATAAATGCCAAGTTCTGCACCTAGGAAAAAGAAACCAAATGCACAGTTACAAGATGGGGGATACGTGGCTCAACCACACTACGAGCGAGAAGGATCTTGGAATTGTCGTCGATCACAAGCTGAATATGAGCCAACAGTGTGATGTGGCTGCAAAAAAGGCAAATGCTATTTTGGGCTGCATTCATAGAAGCATCGCTTCCAAATCCCGGGAAGTACTAGTTCCCCTCTACTCAGCACTGGTTAGGCCTCATCTGGAGTACTGTGTCCAGTTCTGGGCACCACACTTTAAGAAGGATGCAGACAAGCTGGAGAGGGTTCAAAGGAGGGCAACAAAGATGATCAGGGGACTGGAAACAAAGCCCTATGAAGAGAGACTGAAAGAACTGGGCATGTTTAGCCTTGAGAAGAGAAGACTGAGGGGAGATATGATAGCACTCTTCAAGTACTTGAAAGGTTGTCACAGAGAAGAAGGCCAGGATCTCTTCTTGATCATCCCAGAGTGCAGGACACGGAATAATGGGCTCAAGTTACAGGAAGCCAGATTCCGACTGAACATCAGGAAAAACTTCCTGAGTGTCAGAGCAATACGGCAATGGAACCAATTACCTGGGGAGGTGGTGGGCTCTCCCACACTGGAGGTCTTCAAGACGAGGCTGGACAGCCATTTGTCAGGGATGCTCTGACTTGGATTCCTGCATTGAGCAGGGGGTTGGACTCGATGGCCTTGTAGGCCCCTTCCAACCCTACTATTCTATGATTCTATGATTCTATAGTATTGGTAAAAAAAGAGAGGAAAATTTGTATATGGTGGATCTGTAGCCCATGACTTAACTATGTAGTTTACTTTCAGTATTGTTCACTAGGTCATATCTTATCTTACCATTATGACATGGCTTGAGACTGAGGTCTCCAGTGACAGTGACTTCAAGGAGGCAGTAAACCAGTCCCTGGTCTTTCTGAACTGGGGGCTCTGCCTTGGATCTCCCATCTTATTCATGTGACCCCTGGGAGGTGCTGCTGCTCTCTGACTCCAGTTGTGTTATGAAGTATGGTCATCCAATGTTATCCTCTGGACACCGCCCTACAGGTAGAGGCAGAACTGCTGTTACACCATGCAGTGAACTCCCAACTCACAGAGCCAATCCAGAAGGATACCATGGTCAATGGCATCAAAAGCCACTGAGAGATCAAGGAGAATCAACAGGGTCACACATTCCTCTGTCTCTCGTAAGTACATAGGAAGAGTCATGCTGGATCAGACCAAGGCCCATCTAGTTCAGCATTCTGTTCACACAGTGGCCAGCCAGCTGCCCAAGGGGAAATCTGCAAGCAGGACATGAGTGCAACAGCACTCTACTGCCCATGTTCCCCAGAAACTGGTGTACCGCCTCTGATACTGGACATAGCATATAGCCATCAGGACTAAATAGCCTTCTCCTCCAAGAATATGTTGAGTCCCCTTTTAAAGCCAGCCAAATTGGTGGACATCACTACATCTGGTGGAAGTGAATTCCATAGTTTGACTATGTGCTTTGTGAAAAAGTAGTTCCTTTTATCTGTCCTGAAGCTCCTGCCAATCAGCTTCCTGGGATAACCCAGAGTTCTAGTATTATGAGAGAGGGAGAAAAATGCCTCCTTATCCACATTTTCCACACCATGCATAATTTTGTAGACCTCTATCATGTCTTCCATTACCCTCCTTTTTTCCAAGCTAAACAATTCCAACTACTATAACCTTCCCTCAGTGGAATTGCCCGAGCCCTTTGATCATTTTAGTTGCCCTCCTCTGCACTTTTTCCAGCTCTACAATATCCTTTTTTTAGGTGTGGTGACCAGAGTTGTACACAGCATTCTACATGTGGTTGCAATATGTTACTGGCACTTTTATATTCCTTTTCTAATTATACCTAACTAGGGTTGCCCATCACGGGTAAATCTAACCCTTTTTGGGCCGATAGATTCCCACGGTGCTCCTGACTTGGCTTGCATTAGGGAGCTGAGGTTTGTTCCCCAAATCCAGGAACTTTTCTGGATTTTTCTCCATAAAAAGCAATTTGCAAAAATTACAGCAATAGTCATGCAAATTTCAGTTGCAACTTGCATAATTTGCACAAATTGCAGTTGAAATTCATGTAATCTGCACAAATTATGACTGTAATTTGTGCAGATTGCTATTTACAGAAAAACACACACAAGAAAAAAGTTCCCAGATTTTGGAAAAAGCCTCTGCTGCATCTGCTCACCCCTACATTGCTGCCCCCACCATGTCTACTCTCCCCTCACTGTATCTCTTCCACCCCACATGCTGCTGTGTCTCCCAGCAACCTGGGGTGTCTCCCCCACCACATCTCCCCCACCCCCACTACTTCTCCCACCCCCACTGAGTCTGCCCCCGCCACATCTCCCAACCCTCAGTCACATCCCCCCCTACCTCCAAGAAACACATGGCATCTTCCAGCAACTCGATACCACATTGTGTCTCCCACCTCCCACCACCCCTCTCCCCCAACTCCCATCTCTATTTATTGTGTGAGGGTGGGGGGATGGAAAATCTATGAGCTGGCTCAACTCGATGTGATTGAGTTGGGCCAGCTCGCAGTGTGGTGAGGAGATGTCCAGGAGGCTGATCTTCTGAATGCTCAGTGAACTCCACCCACCCCCAGATGGATTCCTCCGACTTCCCTATACCTAACATGGAATTTGCCATTTTCACAGCAGCCGCACACTGGGATGACATTTTCACTGAGCTGTTCACCACATCGTTTTTTTGGTCAGTTCCCATTAGCTCACTTCTGATGAGCTTATTGTCTGTCTGTCTGTCAGTCATCTATCTATTCATAAAATTTAGCCAGGGAGAATCAATTTAGAAGTCTCACTCCATTATTTCAAGTTTCATGGGTTGTGTGTCCAAAGCCAGAAGCTACTGTTGAACTTCACTGTTCACGATACGCCTATTTTCATAGAATCATAGAATCATAGAATAGTATGGTTGGAAGGGATCTAAGAAGTGCTCAGACAAGGAAAATTATAAACTCCTTCTAGCACCTGCTTTGTGAGCCTGCCTTCCAGTCACTTTACTCAATTGATTAACTCCATATAGAATCATAGAATCATGGGTTGGAAGGGGCCTGTAAGACCATCGAGTCCAACCCTCTGCTCAGTGCAGGAATCCAAGTCAGAGCATCCCTGACAAGTGGCTGTCCAGCCTCATCTTGAATGCCTCCAGTATGGGAAAGCCCACTACCTCCCTAGGGAATTGGTTCCATTGTCATATTGCTCTAACAGTCAGGAACTTTTTTCTGATGTTCAGCCAGAATCTGGCTTCCTTTAACTTGAGGCCATTATTCCGTGTCCTGCGCTCTGGGATGATCGAGAAGAGATCCCAGCCTTCCTCTCTGTGACAGCTTTTCAAATACTTGAAGAGCGCTACCATATCTCCTCCCAGTCTTCTCAAGGCTATGCCCAGTTCTTTCAGTCTCTCTTCATAGGGCTTTGTTTCCAGTCCCCTGACTTCTTTGTTGCCCTCCTCTGAACCCTCTCCAGCTTGTCTGCATCCTTCTTAATGCACAATGCCCAGAACTGGACACAGTACTCCAGATGAGGTGAAATTTTTCCAAATTCCAGAGAAGTCTGTTGCAAGAAAAGCAACAGGGGGAGCAATCCTATGTCCCCTAGACAGCGTCAGGGGTTGGGGGCAAAGGATACTTTGGATTCCTGGATCTGAAGTTGGAGACAGTGCTCTGATCTTGGACCCAGGAATCCTCACTCCCTGCCCCCTTGCAGCCAGCATGGAAAGAACTTTGCTGGCCACCTCTCCAAGGTCACAAAAGCAACCTCGGAGAGGAGGTAAAGGGGGCATGTTGGTGGGCAGGGAGGGGAGGGGACTGGAGAGACTGCACACAGTATGCTGAGTCCTTATTTTCTAGCCTCTTTCCCTTCTGCTCTGAGATGCCCCAGCTAGACAGGCAAAGAAGCCCATCCAGCTGACATGAAGAGCAAGAAGTGTGGCAAGGATTGCCTCTGCACTGCATACTCATAAGCATCTGCATTTGGAGGTTTATGGGCATTGAGGATGCAGTTGATAGGATTGTGCCCAAAGGGACTTGAAGCTCCTTAAAAGCTACCACACGTACAATGGCATACACTTTCATGGACTGGAGTCCACTTCATCAGATGCAAGGTTCAAAGTTCATCAGATGTATTTTCCAAAACAAACAGCCAAAAAGCTAATCTACCATATACCCCCTTCCAGCTATTTGCAGAGAGAAATCACTTTTAAAAAAGCAGCTTCAACTCAAGAAAGTGGACGTCCTCCTTAAGAAGAACCTAAACAAAGCACATGCATTCAACGTGGTACAAGGATATCCCATAGGGAGCTGCTCTGGTTGGTGTTTTATCCATTTTACACAAACTAGGATTATACTACTTAAACACTAAAGTATGATAAAGCAACACTTGGCAAAGTATATATTAGCTTCTTAAATATAAGCTTATGATCAGATATAATCACCATCTTAAACAAACATGTTCTCCAGAAAGAGAATTTTTAGCACACAAAGCAGGGAAATAACTTCACAGGAATTTAAATTGACACCCTCTTATTTCTTTTGTCTTGCTTGTAAGAGCAGGCTATTGTTTCAGGATAGAATACAAAGAATATCAAGTAAATGGTTACTGAAAGGTAGCTGGAAGCCCTCTGCCTTTCATTGTGATGATGTAATGTGGTATATTAGGGGGCCGCGGTGGCTTAGTGGTTAAGATGCTGAACTGCAGGCCGGAAGGTCAGCAGGACAGCAGTTCGAGACCCAAGTGCCATGTGACGGAGTGAGCTCCTATCTTCAGTCCAAGCTCCTGCCAACCTAGCAGTTCAAAAGCAAGAAATTGCAAGTAGATAAATAGGTGCCGCTTCGGCGGGAAAGGCAACAGCGTTCCATGGGCCTCGGTGTTCAGTCATGCCAGCCACATGACCACGGAAGTGTCTTCGGACAGCGCTGGCTCTTCGGCTTAGAAATGGAGATGAGCACCACACCCTAGAGTCGGACACGACTGGTTGGGGACACCTTTTTAATGTGGTATATTATGGCTACATTCAGTTTATGACTAAATGCTCAGGAAATAATATTACAAGTCCCAATAAAAATAAATAATATTACAAATTCAATAAAAATTGGAAAGCACTTTGTACAACAGAAGAAGGCAATAGAAATTATGTTAGTAGTAACAATAGTATTGGTGATAATATGTGGGGGGGTTCGAGTGTGTTGGAGTAGGGTTCAGGAGACCCAGGTTCAAATCCACACCGAGTCATAAACCTTGAGCCAGTCTCTCTCAGTCTCAACTACAGTGAGGATGAAATGCTCTGTGTGTGTGTGTGTGTGTGTAAAGAACCATGTATATCTCCCTGTATAAAGAACCATGTATGTTTCTCTCTCACCTTCCTCCTAGGAGGAAAGGTGAGAGAGAAACATAGTAAATAAGTAAGAAATATTTCAGTTTTTATGGTTGTCACTAGGGAACAGGGAAGAATTCATTTGGTTTTCATTTACATACAAACTTACCTATATTTGCACTTTTAAACCATTAGGTGACCAAAACTCAGTTCTCCTGTCAACATTCACACTTCTCTGCATTTTGCACTGGAATTCTTCATTTTTTAAAAAACAAAATGCATACAAAAATGCATCTATTTGGGGAGGTGCATACCAAAATGTGCATATTAGTGAGAATAACATTCAAAAATACCTAATATTAGGAAAATGCTTGCATAAAATGTGTATATTAGGCAAGGTTGGGCATGACAATGCATGTGGTTGGAGAAACAATCACAAAAACGTGCACAATTGTGCATGCAAGCTTCTTTTAGAAAGAAATTCTCAACGTTCATGATGAACCAAACTTCAAACTGGAAAAAATGAGAAACTGAGGCAAACCCTCTCCTCAGCTTCTCCAGGTAGGGATAGGAAAGAATCCTGCGTGAAGCCCTGGAGAGCTGCTGCCAGTCAGTGTCAACAATACTAGACTAGATGGACCAAGGGTCTAACTCAGTTAGGGATGTCTGGATTTTGTGAAATCCATCCCATGTGTGTTTGTGGATTGTGCAGTGTCATTTGTTCCAGCATCCGTTCACAGATGGATACATCCCCGCCCCATTATGGGGGAAAATACACAAATAATTCTGTAAGAGGGTTCACAACAATTTACATAATTTATGTTAGTGAGTAACATTTAGTGTATTGTCCTGTATTCCATTCAACTTTGCCCCATGTATATTTCCCAGGATGGCATATATCTCAGCAGAAACTTGCATATTTTCCTATGAATAAATTTGCTTAAATTTTGGGAAGTTAACCCCCCCCTCCGAGAGGGCTGGATTTGACCCCCAGATGGGCCAAATTTGGTCTCCAGGTCTGAGGCTCTACACTGCTGGTCTTGCATGTTAGCTGGGGAAAGCCTTGCTTTCTACATCATCCCCAGCCTTAGGCAAAGCACTACTTACCCCAAACATGCCTCACCTGCACATGCCCTCCCTCCCCAAAAGGTGGCTGCTAGCCACTGGGATATCTGGAAGGGCAGCTGCTGCCAGGACCTTAAAATAGGCTGTGGCAGCGAGAACAGGAGACCAACTTTAGGGAATTCATCCCCCCCCCAACACACACACATACTACACTCCCGAAGTTTGAGCTGTAAGTTCTCTTTTGAAACCTTTCAGCTTAGCATTCACTTAAATGGAATGTGATGAGTATACTTCTAGAGCAGCCCCACAATTTGCACAATGTTATGTCTAGTGCCCGCGCCTATTTCACATACAAAAATGCCAACTGGACACTTGAAGGCAGCAGGAGGACAGGCTGCCTGGCCCACGGCTCTCTCTTTCTACAGTTTGCTGCCACCTCCCAGCATGTATTGCTTCAAGTGACCGTCTCGCTCTGCCTAACAGTAGGGATGGCCCCATGTATATGGACCTAAAGGGAGAGAGAATCATCAGCTGTTTACTATAATTCTAACTTCATATCTTCAGCTATTTGTCTCTTTAATAGCTAGTATAGTTTGACTAGCCATTACCATTACACCTGGAAGGAAATTGTATGAGATGTCATCCTGTATTTTGATTTTAGGGCAATTTTGAGTGCTTTGTTAGCTGAGTTCTCAATTGAATGAGCGGTTCTGCTTGACAGTCAAGTGACACAAGGTGGCCTGGAGTTATCTGGGCTGAAATGCCATTTTGGAACCACATTATAATGGTAACACACCAGGGAAGTGTAATTTCCTTTCCTTGGCATTAAGAAAAAACACACTGTTATCTAAGATGGAGAGCCTTGATGAACTCTCCACCTGCCTCTTTTGTGGAGCATGATGGGATGTGCATTTGGACTGAAATGTAATTGTGAAGCAATTAGGTTTTCTGTGCCCTCACATACAACATACCTGACCCAACCCCAGGGAGAGGCCAGTGGGCAGGCTTGGACAAGGTTAGTAAATATTTCTAAACTCTAGCAGCTTTATTTGATAAGGATTCTAAGACATATTAACTCAAGCATTTGAGGAAAATCTATCTTCCTACAGCTGCAAACAACTAGAAAGCTTCTGTAGCTAGTACTTTCTCTTCATGTGTATAAATTTGGCTATAACTCCCATACCTTCAGCTGTATTATCTGGATGTGGTCAACCTGCTTTGATTGAAAGACCCTGAGAAAGGGGTTGTTGTTGTTTATTCGGACAGTCGCTTTCGACTCTTCGTGACTTCATGGACCAGCCCACGCGAGAGCTTCCTGTCGGCCGTCGCCACCCCCAGCTCCCCCAAGGTCCGTCACCTCCAGAATATCATCCATCCATCTTGCCCTTGGTCGGCCCCTCTTCCTTAGGCCCAAGGAACAATTTTGCACCTTCTTTATTAGATTGTCAAACAGATCAACAATGGAAAAGCAGGAAAGCATAATCAGAAATTTCTTCTCATCCGAGTATCCAGCCATTACAGATTCTTCCCCAACTGAAAACTACAGGGAGCAAGCTTATTAGGTTTGAAGCTATTGAAAATGGTATCATTTGTTCACTAAAGTGGCAGGAGCTGGCTGGTGGATTGGGCAGTTTTGCATTTTAAACACACTTAAATCAAGGCACCGTCATGACTACAGGAATGTAATGGAGCTTGCTTCTGCTGCCCTAGCTTGGTTGGCAATAAGCACCATTTTGTTTTAGAAAGGGATAATACATTTTAAAATAAAAAATAACAAAATGAACATTTGCAACAGTCCACAGTAAGCCAATACTAGCCCAGGTGCTGATGCTGGATCTGTTTGTTGCTGCCCTCATCATGTGCTGCTTGGTGCTCATTTGAGGGCTCCCCAGGGTGGAAGGGCCCTGGACTTCATCATCATCATCATCATTTAATTTATATGCCACTTTCCCACAAAACGTGCCCAAAGTGGCTAACAAAACAGCAATACAACAACAAAAAGCATACCAATACATCATTATAATAGGACCTGTCAGGGTGGACACTGAGCTCATAGAATCCCAGAGTAGTTCTGATTCTGAGGAAGAGGAGTCGCTCCTGGGAGAGGAGCGCACTCCTCTTTCCCAGGGCCAACAGCTGATGGAGATTCCTCCCACCAGCATTCCTAGCTTAGATAGCAGTCCTGGGAGTGACAGAGCACAGGAAGCAGACTTGATGGACGCGCGACGCCGACGCAGAGAGCGGCGCCAAATGGAGGGCACAGAAAGGAGGCGTAGTGCCCAGTTGGCACGCAAACAACAGCTGCGCGCAGAGGATCCAAGGGAAAAGGGGAGTGACTCTCCCTAGCCCTTAAGTTCAGGGGTCTGCCAGTGATTCCCTTTCAAACAGGGACCAACTGTTCCAACTTAGGGCATAGGTACTCTGCTGCTCATATCTAGTTGCTAACAGTAGAGTTGTTAAGTTGTAAAAGAGGAATAAAGTAGGGATGGCGGAGAATTTCTCCCCGAAACTTCAGGGGGCCGAGCGCCAACGTGTTCGGCCCCCCAAACAAGTTTCGGGGAGAAATTCTCCGCACCCCCCCGCCCCCGCACCCCCCCCGGGATGGGACTTACCTTTCCCGAATGTCCCTCCCGGTGGCGGGTCCGGCCGGCGGTTCGGCGGGTGTTTGTCCGGGGCGGGAGCGGCAGCCGGTCTTTCGACCGGCTGCCAATGCCGCCATTCCAAGAAAAAAAACAAAAACAAAAACGCCCCCGTGATAGGCTACGTGACGATTAACGTAGCCTATCATGGCTAAGATTTGCAAAGTCGCTGTAGTCTACGTAAAGATTTATGTAGACTACGGCGAAAATAAGGGCAACGCTATTTGCGTTGCCCTTATTTTTGCCGTAGTCTATGTAAAGATTTACGTAGACTACAGCGACCAAATAAGGAACGCGAATGGCGGCTCCCTATGGGGGCCTCCATTTGCGTACGCACTTTTTTTTTTTTTAAGTCACCCGTGATAGGCTACGTGATGATTAACATAGCCTATCACGGCTGACTTTGCAGATCTAGCCGTGATAGGCTACGTTAATCGTCACGTAGCCTATCACGGGGGCGTTTTTTTTTTTTAAAAAAACAACTTGAGTTCGCGGCCGGGCGAGGCGAGGCGCCTCCTCCCCGGCCTGAATTTCGACTGGGGGTGAGGCGGGAAGCCTCCCCCCTGGCCTGAATTTCGGCCGGGCGAGGCGGGAAGCTTCCCCCCCTGGCCTGAACTTCACGGGGGGAGCAGCGAAGTGCCTCCCCCCCACCGCGAAAAGCTTCGAGGACAGGTAAGTGAGTTTCGTCCACCCCTAGAATAAAGCTTTGAAAAGAATCCATTTGTCTGTGTCTGGATTTGGCTACTGGATTAGACTGAGAGAGGCCTCCAAGGAGCCCTTGACAGGACCTCATTACAATCACAAAGAACTCATTTCACTGATACTAACATACAGTAATAACATTTCAAATTAATTACAAAACAGGCAAAATCAAACATTGCAACACAATATCTGTTATTATCTTTCAGTAATGTGTAAACCAGAGCCTGATAAACTACATCTTTCCTATGCATTAAGGCTTTAATACATTAAACACTATGAACTGAAACAGCTACAGCAGGAAAACAAAGCTCAAAAAATAGCAGCCAAGTTTCTTACAGTTACTGCCACTCTCTCATGCTGGTGAAGTTCTCAAAGCTCTAACAGAGACAAGGGTGGTGGTGTTCAGTCTCTTACCCTCCAAAATCCGGTCCTAGCTGTGCTAATGCTAGGAAGATATAAGATATTGCATGGATGGAGGCTTTTGCTTTCACTAAATAAAATAAGGAGCCAAGGAATTTTATTTGATAAAAAATTGAAGTGGCACAGTCACTGAAATTATGGGATATCTCTCTCATTTTTGTGTATTTTCATCAACTTTTACATGGCCATATACAGATGTGGAAGAAGACTTCAACATTTCAAAACACTGTGGGTGTACTGCAATTACATTTTGGAGAAACATTTTGGATTCCCCAGATTTGGGAGAAAACATTTTTTAAAGAGTTTGTCCACCAAAATATGCTCTCTGTATGTATGGGTGGATGGATATTCTTAAATGAGCAAGAGAATGTCCCATTGTACAAGTGACTGGGGATAGTCCTCCATAAAAAATTCAAAACACTAAAAAAAAAATCTTCTCTGAAGGTGCAGAGGAAGATTACTAATATTAATCAAACTTCCCCACTAAGCAAGCCAAAAGCTATTTTGAGATAAAGCAGATGAAAGACAGCCATGGAATTTCACAACTCAACTGGCAACATGTTTCTGTCAGTATAAAAAGGAGAAAAACACACATCTTGAATTGTCAAGAGTTGAAGAGTGTGCAGACTCAATTTGGAAAGGTAACCAAGAATGATCCAACACGAAGAGACAGTTTTCAAGGACCAAGCTTCTAAATGGCATGGGAAAAGTACACTTTTTGAAATGCTGATATGTCAGGGGATCCTAACATAATTACTTTCTTTCTGTATATCTGTCAGGTCTTCATGGTCCCTGGAACACTTATGACTGTCCAACATTGAACTATAAAATACATCTTAACTGACCTCCATCATAATAGTTCCTCCCATCAGTAGCTAAATTAGCAAAATATTAGAAGAAGTTATTGGGAAGGACACCACCTGCTTAGTAGAGCAGACCAAGGTACAGTGCTCCTTCCTTTCCCTATTTCTGCCAGCGCCCCTCAATTCACCTTGGTTTTAGGCCCCATAATCTATGGGTTTCTATCTAGGAAGGGGTAACTACCAGCTCTCTCTCCCCAGTCACCACTGAGCTTAGGCAGCCTGTCTTCCCCTTACCTCACCAAGGCCAATGAACCTGAGGTCTTCCACATGGGGGAATAGCCCCTGGGATATCAAAGGATGCAGTCAATGTTCCAAACTTCATTTTAACAAACTTTATTATGGTTCAAGGTATAGGCTGAAATCTGACAGGACTTTCTCCTCCTCCCTCCAGCCACCATGCCCCCCCCCAAACCTCCCTTCCCCAGAAGGTCCTCCAAACCTCTGGAGCAGATTATGAGGGCACTTCCCTGAGTGGAAAGACTTATTTGGTTCCACCCAAGGTAGAGAGAGAAACCATGTGTGGAGTCTTGGGCAATTGCCTCCTGTTCCCCTTCTTAAGAAGGCCATGGAGGTGAGTATTACAAATGGACATGTTTTTACCAATGAGCTGACTAACTGTGAAATTCAATGGCATCTCTAGTTTTAATACGCAAAGCAATGTTGAAAGCAGTGGAGGCTCGTGGCTCCTATTTTGGTGGGGCTATGAGTTCATTCTGGGTTTCAGTCAGAACCATCCAGATTTCTAAAGGAGCTATCCAAAGTGCTGAACTCTATCCCCAGAATAGGTTCAGCCCCTTGGATATGTCCTTTAGAATTCTGACTGGTTCTGACTGAAACCCAGAATGGATTCATAGCCCTGCTGAAATCAGAACCATCAGCCTCCACTGGTCCAAAGGGCTGACGGGTGATAAATTTCAAGCAGCCTAAGCCCCCCCCCTTTTTTTGCAGACTTGGGGGTTGGGAAGGGTTTGAAAATCTACCAATCAGATGTGGTGATTGTCTTATTGATAGGCCTGGCTTAGATGGCCTTTAGAAATATGGCTTCAGCACATATACACAGAGAAGGAGAAGCCATTAACACTGCTGCCACCCAAGAAGGTAAGAAGTAAAGGAAGAGGAGAATATGATGACAGAGATAATTCCTCTCTATCACTGGTAGAGAGAACTCATTTAGGAGAATTCTTACCCTGTGTCTCTGAGGGAGGCATGCAATACGTGACAAGACAGCCAACTTGCAATGGCAATTCTAGTCACTGCGTCAGAGATGAAGGTTTTTAAAGGGGTGGGCATCATATCCTCCACATTTTCTCAAAACAGAAGGGATATCAAAATGTTGACCATTTACAGTCAGTGGAGGCTGGTGGCTCTGATTTCGGTGGCACTATGAATCCACTCTGGGTTCAGCCAGAAGTCTAAAGGTGGATAGCTCCTTTAGACTTCTGGCTGGGTGTAACTGAAACCCAGAATGGATTCACAACCCCACGAAAATCAGAGCCACCAGCCTCCATTGGTCACAATCAAAGCCTGGAATTCATTAGATGAGATAGTGTACTGAAGGAAACTCTTCTTCTTCTTCTTCTTCTTCTTCTTCTTCTTCTTCTTCTTCTTCTTCTTCATCATCTTTAATTAACTTAAGGCTGTTTCTGCATGTTCATCACTTGCACCACATCTCAGGATGACTTGCATGTGTGAATGAATCATGACAGATATATAGGGATGGATGGACTCACCAGAGTCTATCAGCTGCAGGTGCCTCTTGCCCATGCGAGCCAGGCTGCGTGAGCCCCTGGAGGGATCAGAGGGCTGCTTGGGAGCATGCCGCAGCTGCCCATTCCTCCACATGAGCCACCAACTTTTTTGCAAGATGGGGCTCTATAGTTTCGTATATTTACTGTTGCACACATTAGAGGCCTATAACATTGTATAAATGGCCCTTCATGGCTGCCGAAGTGTGCAACAGTAACTATATGAGAATATAGAGCCCCATCTTGCATAAAAGATGGTGGCTTGAAAGGAGGATGAGCGTCCGCTAGGCATGAGTGGATGGGTCCAGTAAGTCCTGGCCATTCATGTGGCTTGGAGGGCAGGGAGGGCAACTCACTGAGCTGGATTTGGGGGGGGGGTAGTCTAACAGAGTCCTGGACCCAGTCGGACTCCCATGCCATCCCTACAGATATAACACTTTTCATTCCAATTTATAAAACTGCATGTCCCTGTCCACTTTGCCTCCACTCATATATATATGGACAGTGTATTTATAATAAAGATTAATATTCTGTCTGCAACATTTCTAAGGCCTAAATCTCTGTTTTCCCCTAAATCCCCCAATTTCTCCCCAGAAATGTGATCTCAAAAGCATAACACCTGCACAAAGGAGGCATTTTGCTCAAATCCACAATTACTGAAAGCACTTTTAGAAAGTATCAAGTGTCAGGAACAGTTAGGAGATGTCTGATTTTTACTGTTTCTTTAATGCAACCTCATATTTCTATTTATTTATTTATTTATTTATTTTTCATTTCTATACCGCCCAATAGCTGAAGCTCTCTGGGCGGTTCACAAAAATTGAAACCAAAAAGCACACAGTAAAACTATATAAAATATAAAAACATTAAAACAACAATATAACAATATAACCAGAATAAAACCAGAGTTAAACCTAGCAGATAAATAAATACATAAATAAATAACTGTATAATTCGACCTCTGGTCTCTGGTCTTTCCTGGTTGGTGCATTTGAGACCACCTGGCCTTAGTTATCCACATTGCTGGCATATGTGAATGGCTTCCAATCCCAATCTCAATCTTTAATCACAAAATCTCACCACCCAATTTCACAATTCCCACTTCTGCTTTGGCACTTTTCACACAACACACTAACCCACACTCAGTGGTTGTGGTGGTTTTTTTTTTTTTTTTTAGCCATTAGTTAGTGTGTTGTCTGAACCCAGGACATTTTTCACAGGGTGGCTTGATAACCATGCAGTGTGGCTTCTTAACCACTTCGAACAACCCAACAACAAGCCATGGGTTCAAGAAAAATAAGCCACCCTGCATGGCTAACAAGCCACCCTGAAGAAAATGTCCTGGATCCAAACAACATGCTAACCCACAGTTCAACAAACAACCCACGGTTCAACAACCCACACTCAACCACTGAGCGTAGGTTAGCATGTTGTGCGAACCCACTCGCTGACACTAACTAGCATCAGCTCCAACTGCCAAATGGGAAGGAAAACTGCCAGAGGGTGGGCGGGGAGTGGCAGACGCATGCCACTGAGCAGAGATGGTGCTAAGTTTGAGGGGAAGCTGGGACCCTTCCCTTACGCTTTCCAAGCAGCATTAGGTAAGACTCTTTTTTTCTTTTAAAAAGGTGTTTACCAGCATGGGGGCTGCACTGCGAAGGAAACCATGGGCAGAGCTGGCAGCTGTCCACCCTCTTCCCACCATGTTGCCCACTATGTCAGGGTCCAGAGATACCTTGAAGAAAAAAGGATGGCAGGCATCAGCCACCCTGGCCACTGCTTAACTTCACCATGTGCCTGTTTCTCTAGTAAACATCTATTTAAAATGAAAAAGAGATGCTGGCAATCAGCATAAACTCTAGTGGACCCTCCAGGGCCTGTGGGCCCCAGCATTTGCCCAGTCATGCCAGATCAGGCCTGCCACAGGAGCCATCTTCTGGAGTAGAGCTGCCTAAGAGGCAACACTGCCACCAGTGCCCCGTTCACTGATGGAGCTGCTGATGCCTCCCTTCTCTTCCACATTCCTCAGCCCATCAGGGGTCAGGGCATTGCTTAGGCAATGCACTGCTCCTTGCCTGCACCTAGGGATGGATGAACTCACCTCTGTCCGGTCCCTTCGGGTCATAGACGAGCCACCGTCCCTGCCCACTCGTGTGAACCATGCTGCGGGAGCTACAGCATAGCTCAGAAACCGCCCGAGAGTGCTGAGAAGCCATCTGTCGCCTTACAAAGCTGCAATTGTGTGCAGAAATCATGGCTCGGTTACTTGCACATATCTAATGTTGTGTCTACGGGAGGGATGTCAGAGAATTCCACCACGGATCTCAGTGAAGCCGAATGCCAGTGCATTCGGCCCCCAGAAATCTGTGGCGGAATGAAGCCCCCCGCCCCACCACCCCACAAAAGGCGTGCGAAATGGAGCACTCCCCTGGTGCCGTTCGTGCTGTTTTGTGAATGGCGGCCACATAGTGGCCGCCATTTGCGCCCCTGTCTTTCGCCGTGATAGGCTACATAAATATTTATGTAGCCTATCACAGCCAAAAACAGGAACGCAAATGGCAGCCACCCTAGCTGCCGTCATTTGCGTCCGCAGGCTCCAGACGCCTGCAAATGCACCCGGCCAGTGGCTCTGCAGAATTGCCGCGGAGTGGAGCTGGCCAAGTTAGGATTTTGCGGGGAGGCGCGGAGTGCCTCCCCACCTCTGCAAATCACCCCTGTGAAAAGGTAAGTGACCCTAGTCTACGGGTACCTTAAAGAGGTGATAGCTCAACATCACAGGTGTAAAGGGCCCTTTGCCCCTGCCATGTTGAGCCATCACCCCTTTAAGGCAGCTGTAGATGTAATATTAGATATGCAGAAGTAACTGAGCCATGATTTCTGAGCACAATAGCAGCTTGGTAAGGTGATGGACGGCCTCACAGCATTTCCCGCCAGTCGCTGAGCAGGCAAGTGAGCCTCCCATGACCTGGCTAGTGGGGTCCGGGTGGTCGGGCAGAGAGAGTCTGTAGGACTCTACCCCCTCCTTGGACTCTCATGCCATCCCTACCTATACCCGAACTATAGATCCCAAGAACATGCATACACCAAACCACAATTAGTCCATTTGGAGTCCCCTTTTAAAACAGCACTCTTTTTTCTGACCTTTCACAGAGTAAGCTCATAATTTGTGGCTCAAATACAAGCTGAGCAGAGGAGGATACACCCAGTGGTGCACCTTGAAGTTTAGCCCCCCCCCCAGTTCAGGGGAACCCCCCCCCACAAATGACCATCCTGAGAGCATGGGATGATGGCGGCAGTGGCAAACAGGCCTTGCGCCAGTGCCTGGCCAATACAGTCCAGCTCCCCTCAGCATCCTTTCTTCTTATTTTTTATTTTAAATAATATTATTTATTATCTTTACTTTATAATGATATTAGCCTTTCCTACAACCAGATAGTGCTTATTCCCCCGAGTAAATGTATTTAGGATCAGGGCGGGAGAGGCAAACTCCATTTTATTCCTGCGGTCATGGTAGTGCGATGATTTGAGTGAGTTTAAGCTGCAAAACTGCACATGCTCCGAGTATTTCTATTATTGTTGTTGTTGTTGTTATTATTAGGATTGGCATTTCTTGTTTTGTTTTCTTTGCTCGAAAGTCGCAGGAATGTTGAACCAGTTGTGAAGCATGGAAAGGTCAAGAGGGGAGAAAGGAAACATTAGTTCTGTGCTTCACAACTGAAGTAATGCACATGGCCATCTAAAACGCCCCCCCCCCCCCGGCATAAGATCATTTTCAAGGGTGCAACTATGACCTAGTTGCACCACTGGATTCATCCATCTCTGGCAAAAGCACTCGGCCATTTTGCGTTGTGTGTTTTTGCTGCTGCAGTCTAACGTAGCTACCCTTTATTAGCTTTAGCCAAAATTAACCATGGGATATCTTTTTTCATCAACATACATATTCAGCAAGATCACTCCTTTTTAAAATTCCTCCTGTTAATATGCAAGCTTTACACCTGAACAGTTTTGGTCATATGGCATTTTTTCGCTCTCTGTCATTCTGCATTAGCTTTCCCTGCTTGTATTTTTCAATCGAGGCTGAGTGCGCTGCCAAGAACGTGTTCCAAACGCTGGAGCGCAGTAATGGTGAGCAGCATCTGTTCTTTTCCTTTGAAGGTGCGCAGAGAGGTTGACTTTGCCTGCCGTGTAAAAGTTCCGATTTGCAGATGTTCACATCTTAAGGAACGAAAAGGAGCTAATTATTTGAAAATTAGGCAATGCGTTCTTTAGCCTGTCAGTGAAGTGTAATGTTCTTGAAATATGTTCAGCGTGTCTCTGCTGCATCAAGGTGCTAAACGAATTTGTGTGGGATCTTTTTGAACACACACACACTGATCAGTGTTCGTAGTGATTACATTTAGCTCTTCAGATTATCCTTCTGCCATGAGTAGTTATGTTACAATATTGAATGGCTGTACTATTGTTTAGAGTATAGATGGGCAATCAGTGACATCGGTACCATGAGTAGGGATGTACGAAAGGGACTTACCTTGTCCCGCAGCTTTTTTCGCGGTGGGGGGGAGGCGCATCGCTTCTCCCCCCGAAGTTCATGCGAGCGGGGGGTGTCTTCCCGCCTCGCCCGGCTGAAATTCAGGCCGGGGGGAGGCTTCCCGCCTCGCCCCTGGCCAAAATTCAGTCCGGGGAGAAGCGCCCCGTCTCCCCGGCCGCGAACTTCAACAGAAAAGTAAAAAAAAAAAAAAAAGCCCCGTGATAGGCTACGTGACGATTTACGTAGCCTATCACGGCTAGATCTGCAAAGTCAGCCGTGATAGGCTACGTTAATCATCACGTAGCCTATCACGGGTGACTTTAAAAAAAAAAAAAAGCACGTACGCAAATGGCGGCCCCCATAGGGAGCCACCATTCGCGTTCCTTATTTGGTCGCTGTAGTCTACGTAAATCTTTACATTATCTACGGCGAAAATAAGGGCAATGCAAATAGTGTTGCCCTTATTTTCGCCGTAGTGTACGTAATCTTTACGTAGACTACAGCAACCAAATAAAGAACGCGAATGGTGGCTCCCTATGGGGGCCGCCATTTGCGTACGCGCTTTTTTTTTTTAAGTCACCCGTTTTAAGTCACGGCTGACTTTGGAAATCTAGCTGTGATAGGCTACGTTAATCGTCACGTAGCCTATCACGGGGGCGTTTTTATTTTTTTTTACTTTTCTTGGAATGGCGGCGGCGGCAGCTGGTCGAAAGACCAGCTGCCGCCCCTGCCCCTGTTGAAGCCCTGCCGAACCGCCGCTGCGACCCGCCACCGGGAGCGACATTCGGGAAAGGTAAGTCCCATCCCGGGAGGGGGGTTGGGGGGCGGGGGGGGAGAATTTCTCCCCGAAACTACTTCGGGGGGCTGAATACGTTGGCACTTTCAGTGAGAAGTTTCGGTGAGAAATTCTCTGACACCTCTAACCATGAGTGGTACATGTAGGGATGTACGAAAATCCCTTACCTGTTCGCAGATTATGTTTATGGTGTGGGGGGGAGACATTCCGTCCCTCCCCCCGGAATCCTGGACCATCCGCTCCATTCCTCCCCCCCAGAATCCTCTGCAGCCGGCTGTGCTCCGCGGCAGCTCCGCAGAGCAGCAGGCCAGGCCCAGCCAGGCGAGAGCCGTCCGCAGCCGGATTTCCGGCCGCGGAGGGCTCTGGGAAAAAAACAAAAAAAAAAAATGCGTACGCAAATGGCGGCTATGGCCACTGCCATTTGCGTTCCTTATTTTTGATGTCTTAATCTACGTAAATATTTACGTAGACTAAGACAGTGAAAATAAGGGGAACGCAAATAGCGTAGTATAGTGTAGCGGCCGCCATTTGCGTACGCCTTTTTTTTTTTTTTTACCCAGATGCTTTAGGCTACGTAAAAACTTACGTAGCCTATCATGTGTGTGTAAAAACACACACACAAAAAACCTGCAAATGGCAGTGGCAGCAGCTGGTTGGAAGACCAGCCGCCGCAGCTGCTGCCGCTGGAGCCGCCGCTGGAGCCACCGCCGGAGCTGCTGCCGCTGCCTGGAAGATCCGCCCCAGGTAAGTCTCATCTCGGGGGGATCCACGGGGGAGCGGGGTGGTGGCAGGCCATTCCGCCACAGATTCCGGGGGGCCGAATGCACTGGCATTTGGCCTCCCCGAGATCCGTGGCAGAATTCTCTGCCATCCCTAGGTACATGAAGCAAAGGTACAGGAGGCTGGGTAGAAGGTCCCATTGGCCTGTCTATGGCCTAGGCAAGTGTTCTCCAACCTGGTGCCCTCCAGATTCATTCATTCATTCATTCATTCATTCATTCATTACATTTCTATACTTCCCAATAGCCAAAGCTCTCTTTGTTGTTGTTCAGTCGTTCATTCCTACACAAGGCATTTTTTCTGCGCTCACATTGTTTCTTACTCATGATTGTTTATGGGTTGTTTAGGTGACATCATGACCCTTGGGTTTCCCCTCTGTTTTTTAAGAGCACTTTTCTGGTTTGTTTGTTTGTTTGTTTTAGAATGGGGAAAATGCAATATTATGTGTGGAAATGAAACAAAATGCATTCCCTCACTTGTGTAATTGTGTTATTCCACTAGTGGAAAAACAGGAAAGGAAAAGCTGTTTGTGTAGAGCCCAGATCTTAATTCTGCAATAAAACCCAAGGTATATACAGTGGATTAACAGCCTTGTGTAGAAAAGTTCAATCAAACAGTATAAAACCTTTAACATGCAAACATTTCAAACACTTTGAGCCTTTCTACATGATGCTTTTTTATTGTGCACTTGTGATTGCTCACTCACGGTACTTTGCTGGTCCTTTACACAATGCTGTCATCCTCCAGGGCCTCTCCTGTGCTTTGCAACCATTATCATGATTTTTTTTTTTTTCCTAACCAAGAAAGTCTGGTATTATTTATAAATGGTGGAATGAGAGTCTCCTGTGATTGTGCAATTCTGCTGTACCACAGCACCATCTAATGGTTGTATAATGAAACATATTGAAAGGCAAAGAAAGAAAAAACCCTGGAAAAAAAGCACATGTAAAGGAGCTGGTCTTAATCCTGCAAAGAATCTGGAACCAAAAGCCTCTGTAAAGGCATGGAATAAAATCCTCATGTGGAAATGTCATTTGAAACAGTTAAAAACAATTAACAATAAAATACCAGGACCCAATAAAACAGGTAACATTTTAAAAGACCCATCACATGCTGTCCAATGTCTGGGAGTAGAGGGAAATCTTAACCTGGCACTGAAAAGTTGGTGCCAGGTGAAACTCACTGGAAAGAGTGTTCCACAATCAGGGGGCCACCACCAAGAATGCCCTCTCCCTTCTTGCCATCCTCCAAAATTCCCTTGGACAAAGCAATTAAAGGAGAGTCTCCAGTGTTGATTGTTGTGTATGGGCTGGTTCATATCAGGAGAGGCACTCAGATGTTGTGCTCCTGAGCCATGTAAGACTTTAAAGTTAGGGATGGCAGAGAATTCTGCCACGGATTCCAGTGAGGCCAGATTCTGAAGAATCCGGCCCCCCAGAATCCGTGGCAGAAGGGCCTCCTGCCCCCCTGTGCCCCCACAGAATCCCCCTGGGATGGTACTTACCTGGGGCGGATGCGGCGGATTTGACAGTGGCAGCGGTTCCGGTGGTGGCGGCGGCGGCTCTGGCGGCTGGTCTCCTGGCTGGCCGCGGCTGGGCTGCCGCGGCCGCCATTACAGCCATGATAGGGTACGTAAGAAGTACATAAGTTCCTTTATTTTTTTCCGTTCTAGCCTATGTAAATATTTACGCAGGCTAGAACGGCAAAAAATAAAGGAATGCAAATAGCGCCAACTATGCTATTTGTGTTCCCTTTCCCCCCCCGCCGTTTTATCTTACATAAATATTTACATAAGATAAATCGGCGAAAAATAGGGAACGCAAATGGCAGACACCATAGCCGCCGCCATTTGCGTACACTGGTTGTTTTTTTTTTTTTAACCTGGCCATGATAGGATACGTAAATTCTTACGTACCCTATCACAGCTGCAAGGACGGCAATGGTGGTGGCATTAGCCCAGCTGCGGCCGGCCAGGAGGCCAGCCACTGGAGCCGCCGCTGCCGGAGCCGCTGGCCGTTGAGGATTCCGGAGGGAGGGATGGAGCGCCTCCCCCCCCACCACAAAAGTTTCCGCGAAAAGGTGAGTTTCGTACATCCCTATTTAAAGGTTAAAACCAGCATCTTGAATTGCAACTCCCATCAGCCCCAGCCTTCATGGTCAATAGTCAGGAATATTGGGGGGTTGCAGTCCAAAACCTCTAGAGGGCACAGGTTGGGCAAGGCTGGCATAGAGACAGTTCTTCTCTCCTACCTCTCTTTCTAGTGCTGTACCTTCAAGAGCCTTAACGGCTGCTTGAAAAATATTCATGTTTAAATTTGGATTCCTAAGAACTCACTGGGAATAGGGATCTACGGATTTTGTAAAATCTGTTCCATATGCATAGCATGGACTGTCAGGTGCCTTTTGCTCCGTCATCTGCTCATTCACAGAATAAGATTACTTTCCCCTATTTTCTAGGGGTGGACGAAAGTCACTTACCTGTCCTCAAAGGATGTTCGCGGTAGGGGGGGAGGCGCTTCGCTGCTCCCCCCGCAAAATTCAGGCCGGGGGGGAGGCTTCCCGCCTCGGCCCGGCCGAAATTCAGGCCGGGGAGGAGGCTTCCCACCTCGCCCGGCCGCGAACGCGAAAGTTAAAAAAAAAAACAAAAAACGCCCCCTGATAGGCTACGTGACGATTCACGTACCCTATCATGGCTAGATCTGCAAAGTCAGCCATGATAGGCTACGTTAATCGTCACATAGCCTATCATGGGTGACTTAAAAAAAAAAAAAGCATGTACGCTAATGGCGGCCCCCATAGGGAGCCGCCATTCGCGTTCCTTATTTAGTCGCTGTAGTCTACGTAAATGTTTACGTAGACTACGGTGAAAATAAGGGCAACGCAAATAGCATTGCCCTTATTTTCGTCGTAGTCTACGTGAACATTTACGTAGACTACAGCGACCAAATAAGGAACGGGAATGGCGGCTCCCTATGGGGGCCGCCATTATCCATACACACTTTTTTTTTTTTTTTAAGTCACCCGTGATAGGCTACGTGACGATTGACGTAGCCTATCACGGCTGACTTTGCAAATCTAGCCGTGATAGGCTACGTGAATCGTCACGTAGCCTATCAGGGGGCGTTTTTTTTTTCTTTTATTGCAATGGCGGCGGTGGCAGCCGGTCGAAAGACCGGCTGCCGCTCCCGCCCCGCTCGAACACCCGCCGAACCGCCGGCCGGACCCGCCGCCGGGAGGGACATTCGGCGAAGGTAAGTCCCGTTCCGGGGGGGGTGCGGGGGGCGGGGGTGAAAAAACCCCCCTACTATTTTCCTGAATTTGCACAAATTTGCACTTGCAAAAAAGTGCAAATTCCCCCCAGAATGCACAAATGCCCCCTGCCCAAATGCACATTTTTCATGCTTTAGTCTATGGGAGAAATGCACATTGTCAGCTGGTAAATTTATTTTATGCATTTTTGTACGACTAAATTTGCATAAAACTCTGGAAAGTTAAAACAAAACAAAACAAAACACACCAGTCTGCAAGTCTTAAGAATACATGCAGATCAAGGAAAGCCAGTCTGTTGCGGGGTGGATTCAGAGAAATCTGAACTCATCTGATTCCATTGTGGATTTCCCCGACATCCCTAATTGGGAAACAGCTGCAGGTTCAAGATGAGAAGATAAATACAGTCCCCTGCTTTGCCCTGGGTTTCCAACTATTTGAAGTTAACAAATCCTTTGGTTACGCGGTCTTATATATTATTAGGGATGTCAGAGAATTCCACCACAGATCTCGGGGAGGCCGAATGCCAGCGCATTCGGCCCCCTGAAATCGGTGGTGGAACGGTCTGCCCCCCCGCCCCCCCGGGACAGGACTTACCTTGGGCGGATCTTCCTGGCAGTGGTGGCTCCAGTGGCGGCTGCGGCGGTGGTTTGGTGGCGGCGGCTGCGATGGCTGGTCTTCCGACCGGCTGCCGCCGCAGCCATTTCCAGTTAAACAAACAAACAAACAAACAAAAAAAGTGATAGGCTACGTAAATGTTTATGTAGCCTATCTCGGCTGATTTAAAAGAAAAAAAATCTTTTATTTTTTATATAATAGTTTTTTATATAATAGTTTTATATTTTATATAAAAATACTTTATATAGTATTTATAGCCATTTGCGTATGCACTTTTTTTCCCTTTTAAATCAGCTGTCATAGGCTACATAAACATTTATGTAGCCTATCACGGCTGACTGCAGGGACGCAAATGGCTGCGGCTATGGCCGCCGCCATTTGCGTCCCTGCTAGCCAGCATCCGGATGTCTGGCCGCTGGCGGAGCTGGCCGGCAGCTCCTCAGAATCCCTGTGGAGCGGAGCTGGCCGACCAGGATTTGGGGGGGAGGGACAGAGTGCCTCAACCCCTGGCCAGAATTTCGGGGGGAGGGACAGAGCGCCTCCCCCCCCACGAATGTCACCCTTCGAAAAGGTAAGTGACTTTCGTACATCCCTACATATTATCAAATCCAGTAGTCAGATGTCCAGTGATCTTCAGAGGGCTTTCATAAGTACACAGAATATAGAATATACACATTTCAGGGCCTGGGGAAATACATAGCACCTTTTATATCCCAATTGCAGCATCAGTTGGTTTTTAAGGCATGCTGGAAAACTATTTGGAACTACAACGTGGAACTATGGGACCTGTTGCCATAGAGATAGAAAAATGACTACTGTGGCATAAGGCTTGAACTTCCAGTGCAAATCACATAACTAGAAGAAGACTATTATGAGTCTACAAATGGGATGCAGGGCTGTACAAGAAATTTGTTTCAGTGAATTTTCAACTAGAATTTGCCCTGTTGGCACCTCCTGGACTCAAACACGATCTGCCATCTAAATCTGTCCATTTCCAAGCTCGCAATGTGATTTGCTGACCAAAGAAAAATGAATTTGAAAATGCGTAGGGAAAAGTGCATACTTCTGAAAAATGTGCACAAACATGCTTTAATCAATGGGAGAAAAAGTGTTTGCTTTAAAAAAATGCACAGGACAACTGATTAGGGATGTACGAAACACCTAGCTGGTTCCGCACCAGGCAGTCCACAGTAGGGGGGAGGCACTCCGTCCCTCCTCCCAGAATCCTCGATGGGGGGGGGACGCGATCTGGTCCTCCCCCCTGGAATCCTGCCTGGCCGGCTCCGCTCCGCGGCCAAGCCGTGGAGCCGCCAGCTGGCTCTGGCCACCCGCAGCCGGACGTCCAGCCACTGGGCAGCCCTGCAGGGACGCAAATGGCGGCTGTCATAGCCACTGCCATTTGCGTCCCTGTATTGAGCCGTGATAGGCTATGTAAATAGTTACATAGCCTATCACGGCAGGGGGGAAAAGCCCAGCATACGCAAATGGCAGTAGCTGCTGTCATTTGCGTACGCTGGGGTTCCCCCCCCCTGCCGTGATAGGCTATGTAAATACTTATGTAGTCTATCATGGCCTCCGCAGGGACACAAATGGCATCCCTGCATTAGCCGTGATAGGCTACGTAAGTATTTACATAGCCTATCACGGCTATGAAGAGGAGGGAGCGAATGGCAGCCGCAGGATGGCCGCCATTCGCAAAGCAGTGCAGACGGGAGCAGGTAAGTGCTCCATTTCATGCGCCTTTCATGGGGTGGGGGCGGCAGGGACTTCGTCCCGCGTGCCTTTCGTGGGTTGGGGGGGCGGGGGCTTTGTTCTGTGATGGATTTCAGGGGGCCGAATGCACTGGCATTCGGCCTCACCGAGACCTGTCGCGGAATTCTCTGACATCCCTACAACTGATGTATGTTACATACAGATGTATGTGACAATGTTACTCATGTAACATTGGGGAAAATCTGCACCAAAATACACACAAACATTCATGGAAACAAGAACAAAAGTTCATAATTTGATATGGACACAAGTTGAAATGAGCTTCAAGATGGAATTTGGAGGACGTTGACAAGCTTGTGTTTTGCTGATTTGCACAACCGTAATGGGATGTGCAACAAAAGGTTACAGTGTATTCTCACCTCCTTACAGCAGTTCAGTGTTACAGCAAACCTGCTACGCCTTCCTGTAGCTAGGAGTGCATGAAAGCCACTTACCTGGTCTTGCAGATTTTCGCGGTGGGGGGGAGGCGCTTCGCTGCTCTCCCCCCGAAGTTCAGGCCGGGGGGGGGAGGCTTCCCTCCTCGCCTGGCCGAAATTCAGGCCGGGGAGGAGGCGCCTCGCCTTGCCAGGCCGTGAAATAAAAAGTTAATAAAAGTTTTTACTTTTATTGGAATGGCGGCGTTGGCAGCCGGTTGAAAGACCGGCTGCCGCCCCCGCCCCTGACGAAGACCTGACGAACTGCCGCCGGGACCAGCCGCCGGGAGGGACATTCGGGAAAGGTAAGTCCCGTCCCGGGGGGGGGTGCGGGGTGCGGGGGGGGTGCAGAGAATTTCTCCCCGAAACTTCTTTGGGAGGCCGAACATGTTGGCGCTCGGCCCCCCGAAGTTTCGGGGACTTCAGCTCCCAGAATCCCCAGCCAAGTTGTTGGCCTGGGGTTGATGGGAGTTGTAGTCCAACACAGCTGGATGGTGCCAGGTTGTTGGAGGCTGCTGTAGAGGATTCCAAGTTTCCCTTCTTAATATGGTGGGGGGAATCAGAATACTTACTAAGCATAGATTTATCTGGGTTTGATTTGATTTAGGGTGTACGAAAGTCACTTACCTGTTCGCGGATTATGTTGATGGTGAGGGGGAGACATTCTGTCCCTCCCCCCAGAATCCTCCGTGGCTGGCTGTCCTCTGGGGCAGCTCCACGGTGCAGCCAGACAGGCCCAGCCAGGCCAGAGCCGTCTGCGGCCGGATTTCCGGCCGCGGAGGGCTCTGGGTAAAAAACAACAACAAAAAAAAGTATGCAAATGGCGGCGGCTATGGCCGCCGCCATTTGCGTTCCTTATTTTTGCCCTCTTAATCTATGTAAATATTTACGTAGACTATGACGGTGAAAATAAAGGGGAACGCAAATAGCGTAGCGGGTGCTATTTGCGTCCCTTTTTGATTTGCTGTTTTAGCCTACGTAAATATTTACGTAGGCTAAAACGGGGAATCAAAAAGGGATGCAAATAGCGCCCACTACACTATTTGCATTCCCCTTTATTTTCGCCATCATAGTCTATGTAAATATTTAGGAAGATTAAGAGGGCAAAAATAAGGAACGTAGCCGCCATTTGCGTACACGGGTTTGTTTGTTTTTTAACCCACCCAGCCATGATAGGCTACGTAAGGATTTACGTAGCCTATCACGCCATTTTTTTTTTAAACCTAGTCATGATAGGCTATGTAAATCTTTATGTAGCCTATCACGTCTTTCTTTTCTTTCTTTCTTTCTTTCTTTCTTTCTTTCTTTCTCTTTCTTTCTTTCTTTTTTACAAGAGTGGAAATAGCAGCGGCGGCAGCTGGTCAGAAGACCAGCAGCCACCGCAGCCGCCGCCGCCCGGAAGATCCGCCCCAGGTGAGTCTTGTCCCGGGGGGAATCTGCGGGGGGGGTGGCAGGCTGTTCTGCCACAGAGTTTGGGAGGCCGAATGCACTGGCATTTGGCCTCGCCATGATCCGTGGCGGAATTCTCTGCCATCCATAATTCGATTTGGATTTGGTCCTGGGGAATACCCCCTTGGCTGCTGCACTCACACAACCTTAAGCCCTATAGCAACTACAACTCAAATCTCGTGTTCTTAACATTTTTAAATAGAAATGTTGACTAGAACAAAGTGCTTAATAAGACAACCTTGAAAGAGGGCACTGGCTCACACCCAGTGCCCTTTTTAATCACTGCAATTCACTGTGAATTCATTTGAAAAGACTAAAATGTTTCACGTTTAATTAGTTTTAAGCACGAACATTCTCCACAAGCACTCCAAAAATTGCTTCCGTACACATAGATGTAACCTTTGAAACCAGACCTTGCCTGAAATTTTTAAAACTATTTCTTCCCTCAGATAATTATTTTCAGTTCCAACACTGTCATAGGATACATTTTGCAATCAAGTCTTTCAAAAATAGGCTTTAATACACCAGTTCCCCTGGCTGGCTGGTACAGATGTTCCTGCACTCAATGTACAGACATGTGTACTCTGAATCCCATCCACCCCACATACATCAATATAGTGCCAATTGTTCAGTCATGGAAATCCAGAAAAAAATGTGCAAATTTTACTGACTTATTTATTTATTGTACATTTAAACTGCCCAATAACCAAAGTTCACTGGGCAGTATAAGATGCCTTAAAAGCATAATGCAATCATCAAAACAAAACATAACAATAGAGCAGAATAAAATCAAGATAAAACCAGCAGCAAAGGATAAAACCATGGTTAATTAATTCATTTATTTTAGGTATTATGTGACACCCTATAACCAAGTGTTCAGAATGGCTTACAAGAATAAAAGTAAGTTAAAATGCATACAATAAAATATATCAAAAATAAAATATATAAAAGCACCATTAAAAAGGGTGGCGCAAATAAATCTTATTAGACCTAGAATAGATTATGGGTGTTATCCTATAATTAGGAACTAGGGATGTACGAAAGTCACTTAGCTTTTCCAAGGGAGACATTTGCGGTGGGGGGGAGGCGTTCCGTCCCTCCCCCCAGTATTCTCTCTGGCTGGCTCCGCTCTGCAGTGATTCCGCGGAGCCGCTGGCCGGGGCTGCCCGCAGCCGGACATCCGGCCGCTGGGCAGCCTGCACAGGGATTCAAATGGCAGCTGCCGTAGCCGCCGCCATTTGCATCCCTGTATTTTGCCGTGATAAGCTACGTAAATATTTATGTAGCCTATCACTGCAAAAAACCAACAACAACAGCAAATACAAATGGCAGCGGCCACAGTGGCCGCCATTTGCGTTCCCTTTTTTTTTTGGCCGTGATAGGCTACGTAAATATTTATGTAGCCTATTAAGGCAAAAGAGATGGGCGCAAATGGCGGCCACTATGCCATTTGTGCCCCTCTCTTTTGCCGTAATAGGCTACGTAAATATTTACATAGGCTATCACGGCAAAAAAAAAAAAGGGAACGCAAATGGCGGCCGCCATGGCCGCTGCCATTTGCGTTTCTTTTTTTTGCCGTGATGGGCTACGTAAATACTTACGTAGCCTATCACGGCCTCCTCAGGGACGCAAATGGCATGCCTGCGTTAGCCGGGCTATAATGAAGAAGTGAATGGCGGACACGGCCACCATTCGCAAAGCAGCATGAACGGCAGCAGGTAGGTGTCCTGTTTAGCGCGCCTTTTGCGGGGCGGAGGGGTAGGGGGCTTCGTTCCACCATGGATTTTGGGGGGCCGAATGCACTGGCATTTGGCCTCACCATGATCCGTGGCGGAATTCTCTGACATCCCTATTAGGAACTAGGGATGGACGAAAGTCCCTTACCTGTTCTCGAAGCTTGCTTTGTGGTGGGGGGAAGGCGCTTCGGTTCTCCCCCTGAAGTTCAGGCGCGGGGGGGCGCCCCATCCCTCGCTGGCGAAATTCAGGCCCGGTAGAAGCGCCCCGTCTACCCGGCCACGAAAAAAAAAGTAAACACCCCCCCCCCCCGTGATAGGCTACGTAACGATTAATATAGCCTATGATGGCTAGATTTCCAAAGTCAGCCGTGATAGGCTACGTAAATCGTCACGTAGCCTGTCACGGGTGACTTTGAAAAAAAAAAAAGTGCGTACGCAAATGGCGGCGCCCATGGGGCACCGCCATTTGCGTTCCTTAGTTTGGCACATCTAGTCTACATAAAGATTTACGTAGACTACAGCGAAAATAAGGGAATGCCTGAATTTTGGCCGGGCGAGCATATATATTTGTGTACGCGCTTTTTTCTTTCAAAGTCACCCGTGATAGGCTACGTAATGATTTACGTAGCCTATCATGGCTGACTTTGGAAATCTAGCCGTGATAGGCTGCGTAAATCATTACGTAGCCTATCACGGGTTTTTTTTTTCACTTTCTATTTCGCGGCCGGGTAGACGGAGCGCTTCTCCCTGGCCTGAATTTCGGCCGGGCGAGGCGGGGCACCTCCCCCCCTGGTCTGAACTTTGGGGGGAGAACCGAAGCGCCTCCCCCCCACCGCGAAGCATGCTGTGGGACCAGGTAAGTCCCTTTCGTACATCCCTAAAGCCCCAAAAGGGCTGGATTTCCTGGTGACGGACATCCCTAGTTGTCTGTATGTTGCTCCAACAATGATCAGAGCTGGACTGAAGTTTAAATATAAGTAGGGATGTATGAAAATCACTTACCTGTTTGCGGATTATGCTGATGTGGGGGGGGAGGTGTTCCGCCCCTCCCCCCGTAATCCTCGACGGGGGGAGGCACTCCGTCCCTCCCCCCCCGGAATCCTCCTTGGCTGGCTCAGCAGCCGTCCAGGCCAAGCCAGGCCAGAGCTGTCTGCAGCCGGATTTCTGGCCGCAGAGGGCTCTGGGGAAAAAAAAAAAAAACTGTGTACACAAATGGCAGCTATTTGCATTCCCCTTATTTTCTTGGTCTTAGTCTACGTAATTATTTACATAGACTAAGATGGCCCAAAATAAGGAACGCAAATGGCGGCGGCCGTAGCCGCCGCCATTTGCATACGCCTTTTTTTTTTTTTTAACCCAGTCGTTTTAGGCTACGTAAGTTTTACTTTTTTTTTTTACCCAGATGTTTTAGGCTATGTAAAAACTTACGTAGCCTATCATGTGGGTGTAAAAACAAAAACAAAAACCTGCAAATGGTGGCGGCAGCAGCTGGCCGGAAGACCAGCTGCTGCATCTGGCGCCGCTGAAGCCGCCGCCGGAGCTGCCGCCGCCAGGAAGATCCGCCCCAGGTAAGTCTCGTCCCGGGGGGATCCATGGGGGGGGGTTGGGGGGTGGCAGGCTGTTCCGCCACAGATTTTGGGGGGCCGAATGCACTGGCATTCGGCCTCCCTGAGATCCGTGGTGAAATTCTCTGCCATCCCTAAATATAAGTGTTGCTGGATTTAGACTAGTTGACCCCATCTCCAAACTGGCTGAGGCTTTGTTTCTTAAATGGGCCTGGCCTCCTTTAGCAATCGCAGCCTGCAATGATGTGTGAGTGGCTGTGGCATGGAAGTTTCATCATGGCCTGCATCCTCAGTGTCTGAATATGGCAATGCAACCTCCTCTGGAGGCAGGGGTACGGATGTTAGAGAATTCCGCCACGGATCTCGGTGAGGCCGAATGCCAGTGCATTCGGCCCCCCAAAATCAGTGGTGGAACGGCCTGCCCCCCCAGCCCCCCCACGGATCCCCCCCAGGACGAGACTTACCTGGGGCAGATCTTCCGGGTGGCGGCGGCTCCGGCGGCGGCTCTGGTGGCGGCGGTGGCCATTCTTCCGACCGGCTGCCACCATTTCCAGGCTTGTGAAAAAAAAAAAAAAGATGTGATAGGGTACGTAAAGATTTACGTAGCCTATCATGGTTGGGGGTGGGCTTAAAAAAAAAACATGTACGCAAATGGCGGTGGCCACGGCTGCCACCATTTGCGTTCCTTCTTTTTGGCCATCTTAATCTACATAAATATCTACGTAGACTATGACGGCGAAAATCAAGGGGAATGCAAATAGTGTAGCGGGTGCTATTTGCGTCTCTTTTTGAGTCACCATTTTAGCCTACGTAAATCTTTACATAGGCTAAAATGGTGAATGAAAAAGGGAAGCAAATAGCGCCCGCTACACTATTTGTGTTCCACTTGATTTTCGCCATCATAGTCTACATAGATATTTACGTAGATTAAGATGGCCAAAAAAAGGAACGCAAATGGCGGCGGCCGTAGCCGCCACCATTTGCATACACGGTTGTTTTGTTTTTTGTTTTTACCCAGAGCCCTCCGCGGCCAGAAATCCAGCTTCGGACGGCTCTGGCCTGGCCAGGCCGGGCCGGGCCTGGCCAGCTGCTCCGCAGAGCTGCCGCGGAGCACAGCCGGCCGTTCGAGGATTCCGGGGGGAGGAACGGAGCGCCTCCCCCCCGGCCAGGATTCCGGGGGGAGGGACGGAATGCTTCCCCCCCCACCATCAACATAATCCATGAAAATTAAGTCACTTTTGTCCATCCCTAGGCAGGGGAATTGGCTCCTAGGGTTTTTCTGGAGAATTGGGTCACAGGGAGGTAGAAGACTCATGACACCTTTGTGTAATCAAGTTTTCTCCCTGAACCATTAACTCTGGAGCCTGTGCTTCTGAGGATGAGGGTTCCGGGTCCTGGTCTCTGACAAGCGCTGCATCATGTCTGTACAGAGGTAAAGCCATTGGGCACCGCACATGAAGTTCATTTGCACTTCTTCTAGGAAAAGCAACCAGTGATCTTTTCTAAAAGTTAGCCCCCAAAGTCTAGTTGTAGGAAAGCAGCTAAGACATAAATATTTGTAATTATGATTTCCTATTTTTATATACACCAGAGAACACACACACATACAAAAGTTGCATTTTCCTCCTTGACCATTCCCTCCCCCCTCCCTCCCCCCTCCCTCCCCCCTTTCTCTCTCTAGTACTTCCTTCCTGCTGTTTATTTTATTTTCGTGTAGCCATGTTTTTTGCAAGGCCCCAGGAATCCTCTGTTTCTTTACACAGCTGTCTGATGCATTGCTCAGGTAGGAGTTCTTGTGGCATTTTGTAATGGAAGTAAATACAGGAATTAGAAAAGGGGGGGCAATTTAGCTATAAAAGCAGATGTGTCAGTACAGAATTAGCTACCAATGGCCCCACATTGGCAGATATTTATTTATTTATTATTTAGAATGCAATAAAACAACAAACTGGATGATAAACCAGCAGCGTGTCTTTTGAGTCACTCAAAGACATTTGCTCTGGCTCAAAAAGAAACACCCATCAACCCCACGGATGCTGCAGATATTTTTATTTCCTGCAGAGCAGGGAAATGTCTTTTGGAAAATAGGTGGCCTAACAGGATAAAGGCCTGATTGAAAGGGAAACATGTCACAGTGAGACATGTCTGCCAGAGGCATCTTGTTGGGTAGAATCACCCAACGATGGGGGAATGACGCCACATATACATTTGACAGGATGCGACATGCAAATGCAATGAGAGTGCCGACCAAATGGGGTCATTGCAATGTGACATAACACACTTCCCTGGACTGTCAGAAACAAATAAAGTTGCAGGCACAATTAGAATGGCATCTGCGGATGTTTGTTGGTGGAAAAGCCGAGGAGATTTTTATTGTCCTCCGAGTAGCGAGTGAAGAGAGTTAATTTATACATAGACGTGCTGGAGACGTAGCCCCTATTATCATGGCCGTCCGCTCTGTAGGAGTGCATTATATCTTCAGCTAGATTTAATTTAGCAGGAAGAAATCTCAATCTGTCATAGCTGGGGTCTATTCTTCCTTCTCTTTTATGTGCCTGTTCAGGAGAGGCATATTAATTAGCCTGGGAGAGCCGCAAACTCTTCCAGGCCCCCATGAAGCAGGGAAGAAATGGTGCACATTCATGATTAGGCTGACAATCTGAACTGTATTCTATCCATGAGGCTAGCTGAGGTGTCTCTGTGTACCAAACATGGTGACGTCAACATACACACTGTCCATCAGGGCATAAACATCACACCCAAAGTTGCATCACTGTAGTGGGATTCCTGTGCACAGAACATGATAAGGTAAGTCAGGAGAAATCTTGTCATTGGGTGGTGCTATATAACTTCTTTGGAATGGCATAAATTTGAGTTAAATGGGTATGTTTAGGGATGTACGAATTGTGTACCTTCTGTGCTGCTTGACTTCCGCAGTTTGTGGCCAGTGCTCCATTCTGCCGTTCACAAGCCCTCGGAATTCTCCTCTTTTTTTCCACTCCGAAAATTACGAAGATAAATCGGTACCGACAAGCGTAATTCCTGTGCCCAGCCGTCTCTGTGAGTCTGCGTAACTTCTGTAAGAATTTCTATTTTTCATAAATATTCACACATCTTTTAAAAATTGAAATCCTCCATCTCCGTTTACTTTCAGCCAAAACACTTCCTCTTCCTAGCGGCTTCCCAAAAGAAGGCTGTCATAGGCGTGCCTGAGCAATAAACTATTTGTTTAAAGCAACGCTGTTTTAAAGAAAGAAAAAAACCTTTTAAAATGACCATGCCGCTCCACGACCAGCATGGTCATTTTAAAAGGTTTTTTTCTTTCTTTAAAACAGCATTGCTTTAAACAAATAGTTTATCACTCAGGCATACCTCAGACAGCCTTCTTTTGGGAAGCCCCTAGGAAGAGGAAATGTTTTGGCTGAAAGTAAATGGAGACGGAGGATTTCAATTTAAAAAGAAAACACCCACAAACAAGACGGTGAGCACAATTCATTTTTTTTTATAAAAAGTACATATTTTTACTTTAGTACAAAAGTACATAAAAAGTACATATCAGAATATACTACACTTAGGGATGTACCAAAGTCACTTACCTTTTCGCGGAATTGATTTGTGGTGGGGGGGAGGCGCTCCGTCCCTCCCCCCAGAATCTTTGATGGGGGGGAGGCAATCCAGTCCTCTTCCCTGGAATCCTGCCCGGCCGGCTCTGCTCCGCAGCGGCTCTGTGGAGCAGCCAGCCAGGCCCGTCCGCAGCCAGACTTCCAGCCATGGATGGACTACTGCAGATGCAAATGGCGGCCGCTACGGCAAAAAAAAAGGTGAAAAAAAGGGGAACGCGAATGGTGGCCACCATAGCCGCCGCCATTTGCATACGCCTTTTTTTTTTTTTGCCCAGCCGTGATAGGCTACGTAAATACTTATGTAGCCTATCATGGCAAAGACCAGGAGACCAGGATGCAAATGGCAGCTGTGGCAGCTGGTCGAAACACCAGCCGCTGCCGCTGCTGCTGCCACCGCCGGAGCCGCCACCATCCGGAACATCTGCCCCAGGTAAGCTTCGTCCTGGGGGGAATCCATGGAGGGGCGGGGGGGCAGGCTGTTCCGCCATGGATTTCAGGGGGCTGAATGCCAGTGCATTCGGCCTCACTGAAATCCATGGCGGAATTCTCCACCATCCCTAATGACACTACGTTTTTATTTATGAAAATTTCGCGACTCTTTGCAGACGACAAAAAAAAATGCCGCATGACTGCTGGCTCTGTAGGACCTCGTGGTGCTGTTCTGCAGAGGATTCCATGGCACGGACTGAAGAGAATTCAATCCCATTTCAGTCTGTGGTTGAATTCTCCGACATCCCTAGGGATGTTATAAAGAAAATGCTGTCCATATTAGAGTAGTAAGGTAGCTACAGTCATTCCTGGTAGATATAGCAGGAGCGCAGAACATCTTCCAGCACAAGGGCCAAATCCCATTTGGGGGAAGCTTTTGGTGGCTGCATTCCAGTGGTGGGTGGGGCCAAATGAAAAAGGGGTGGGGCCAAAGGCAACAGGGGCAGGGCCAAAAATATGAAAAACACCAGCATAATGTAGTCTAAAGCTATTTTTGCCAGCAGCTAATGCCAAAGAGTGTTCAAACTACCGCACAATTGCGCTCATTTCACATGCCAGCAAGGTTATGCTCAAAATTCTACAAGCTAGGCTTCAGCAGTATGCGAACCGAGAACTACTGGAAGTACAAGCTGGGTTTCGAAGAGGCAGAGGAGCTAGAGATCAAATCGCCAACGTTCGCTGGATCATGGAGAAAGCAAGAGAATTCCAGAAAAACGTCTCTTTCTGCTTCATTGACTACGCTAAAGCCTTTGATTGTGTGGATCACAACAAACTGTGGCAAATTCTTAAAGTGATGGGAGTACCAGACCACCTTACCTGTCTCCTGAGAAACCTGTACGAGGGCCAAGAAGCAACAGTAAGAACCAGACATGGAACAACCGATTGGTTCAAAATTGGGAAAGGAGTACGACAAGGCTGCATATTGTCACCCTGCTTATTTAACTTATATGCAGAGTACATCATGAGAAATGCCGGGTTGGATGAATCAGAGGTCGGAATTAAGATTGCTGGGAGAATTATCAACAACCTCCGATATGCAGACGATACCACCCTAATGGCAGAAAGCGAAGAGGATCTAAAGAGCCTCTTGTTGAGGGTGAAAGAGGAGAGTGCAAAAGCTGGTTTGAAATTCAACATTAAAAAAACGAAGATCATGGCATCTGGCCCCATCACTTCCTGGCATAGAGAAGGGGAAGAAATGGAAGCAGTGACAGATTTTACTTTCTTGGGCTCCAAGATCACCACAGACGGTGACTGTAGCCATGAAATTAAAAGACGCTTGCTCCTTGGGAGGAAAGCTATGGCCAACCTAGACAGCATAGTAAGAAGCAGAGACATCACCTTGCCCACAAAGGTCCGTCTAATCAAAGCTATGGTTTTCCCAGTAGTAATGTATGGCTGTGAGAGCTGGACTATAAGGAAGGCTGAGCGCCGAAGAATTGATGCTTTTGAACTGTGGTGCTGGAGAAGACTCTTACGAGTCCCCTGGACTGCAAGGAGGTCAAATCAGTCCATCCTAAAGGAAAACAACCCTGAGTGCTCCTTGGAAGGACAGATACTGAAGCTCCAATATTTTGGCCACCTAATGCGAAGAGAAAAGTCTCTGGAAAAGACCCTGATGCTGGGAAAGACTGAAGGCAAAAGGAGAAGGGGACGGCAGAGGATGAGATGGCTAGATAGCATCACAGATGCAATGAATATGAACTTGAGCACGCTTCAGGAGAGAGTGCAGGACAGGAAGGCCTGGCGTGCTATGGTCCATGGGGTCACGAAGAGTTGGACACGGCTGAACAACTGAACAACAAAAGCCTTGGGAGAGGCGTTTCAATGGAGAAGAAACTACAGAAAAGCTGGGAAACCACCTACTGATCAGTGCTCTGGGGAAGAGCGGTGGGGCCAGGGCAAGGGGTTGGGAACATGTGGGACAACACAGCGTTGCCCTTATTTTCGCCGTATTCTACGTAAATCTTTACGTAGACTATCCGTGCCCAAATAAGGAACGCAAATGGCGGCGCCCATGGGCGCCGCCATTTGCATACGCGCTTTTTTTTTTCCAAAGTCAGCCATGATAGGCTATGTAAAGATTTACGTAGCCTATTATGGCTGACTGAAAATCTAGCCGTGATAGGCTACATAAATCGTTATGTAGACTATCAGGTTTTTTTTTTATTTACAATTTACTTTTTTATTTCATGGCCGGGGAGATGGGGCGCTCCCCCCGGCCAGAATTTCAGCGGGGAGGGATGGGGCGCCTCCCCCCTGGCCTGAATTTCAGCCAGGAGGGGCGGGGCGCCTCTCCCCCACCAAGAATTTCAGGGGGAGAAACGGAGCGCCTCTCCCCCCCACCGAAAACAGCTGCGGGACCAGGTAAGGGACTTTCGTCCATCCTTAATCAGTATTAGCACTGTGCAGATAATTTCTCCCACATCTTTTTATGTCCATTCTCATTCAATTTGATAGAAGAGAAACTGCTTCTGAAAATGAATTCAGTGGTGAAGACATTGCAGAGAAATTCTAATGGGTTGGTTTTATGTTTCTGGGGTTACCTTACTCAGGAGATGGCTGAGGAGTGAGCACAAGGGTCCTGTTTTTCATTGTACAATCATCTCTTTGGCAGCCTGTGGCCTCCACAGCTTCCTACCCTTCAATTAAAGCCCAGTTTAAGGCACCATGAAGTCATTCCTCCCATAGGGCTTTTTCAGATCAGGATGTGCAGGCAGCCTGGGAGGCTAGCTGTAATTAGGTAAGCTCAAGAACACCACACACACACACACAATTACAAAACATCCTGGATGAGGCAGAACAATGGAACCCTCTTTCATGGGTGGAGAAAACTTTCAGGAAATTTGAGGATAGATTTTGGCAGAACACTAACTCCACCTCACCCCTGGAGCCAGGCACAACACTGCCCCCACCTGCATTGTGGTGGATGCAAACTGGGGGCCAGCCTGCCAAGACAGCTGATGCTGTTCCAGCATGAAACCCCCTGAAACCCCTTAGGAAAAAATGAAGAAGAAGAAGGAGAAGGAAAAGGAGAAGGAGGAAGAAGCTGTGCTACAAGCCCTGCCAGTGGGGAGCCCCACTTTTGAGAAACTGTTGAAAATTTTTCCTCCCCCTTGAGAAATTTGGTGAAATTGTCTCCCAAATTTCTCTGCCCACAAGTAAGGTGGAGAATTTCAAGAGGCCATTTGTGCACAGCTCCACTCAGTATGCTGATGACACCCAGCTCTCTTTCTTTTTCATTTGTTACTAGGGAAGCAGGGGGAATGCAACCTGGTGCCCTCCAGATGTTTTGGAACCCAACTCCCATCATCCCTGCTCATTGGTCTTGCTGACTGTGGCTTATGGGAGTTGTAGTCTTGAGGACATCAACTTGTTTACCTGTTTCCTAAAACCTTCCTAAACTAAAGGACTGGATATGTAAGAATGAACTGAAATTTAATCCAAATAAAATGGGGATCAGTTGATCTGGAATTAGGTATACAGCCTGCTTTAGATGGGGTTACTTTTAGGGATGTCGCAAGCACAGTTCGGGGTTTGGGAATTCGTCAAGCAACCCCCGCCTGTGACCCCTGAACTGCACCTGTCGAGACGTTGTCCTTGTTCACCCTCCGCGTGCCCGCGTGTGCTCCGAAGTACTCACCACGAACCCATTCGGTGAGCGCCACCATTTTCACGCCTTTGCTTTCTAGGAAAAACAGGAAGTTTAAAAAAATGCGCAAATTCAAATATTCTCCAAACATCAGCTCAATGCTTGCCTCTCCTCGATTTGCGCTTGTGTTTGCAATCGCTGTTCGTTTTGTGCAAAGAGGAAAATGGCACAAAATGATTGTGGTGGAATTTGAAACTTGTGCAAAAATCTGAAATTTCTGCAGATTTCCAAAGTTCTGCAAATTTCCCCCATAGCATGAAATGGCACACTTTTAAAGTTGTGTAACTGTGAACTTTTTTCTCCTCAAAATTTGTGGATATTGTGAACACAAGCGCCTAACTGAGAATTTGTGAACACTTTTGTAGAACACGTTTCCCTCTTCATGCTAGGGATGGGGGAGAATTTCTCCCCGAAACTTCAGGGGGCCGAGTGCCAATGCATTCGGCCCCCTGAAATCGGCGGTGAAATTCTCCGCCCCCCTGCCCCCCCAGGATGGGACTTACCTTTCACGAATGTCCCTCCCGGAGGCAGGTCCCGGCGGCGGTTCGTCGGGTCTTCATCAGGGGCGGGGGCGGCAGCCGGTCTTTCGACCGGCTGCCACCGCCACCATTACCAGGAAAGTAAAAAAAACCAAAAACAAACCCGTGATAGGCTACGTAACGATTAACGTAGCCTATCACGGCTAGATCTCCAAAGTCAGCCGTGATAGGCTACGTTAATCGTCACGTAGCCTATCATGGGTGACTTTGAAAAAAAAAAAAAGTGCATACGCAAATGGCGGCCCCCATAGGGAGCCGCCATTTGCGCTCCTTATTTGGTCCCGGTAGTCTACGTAAAGATTTACGTAGACTACGGCAAAAATAAGGGCAATGCTATTTTACCAGTTTAAGCTAGTTCCCCAGCATTACCCTTTCCTTGAGATGACTGATCTGGCCATGGCCATTCTTGTGTTGGTAACTGGGCTATTGCAATGCACAGGGGCTGCTCTCAAAAAGTGTCCAGAAAATTCAGTTGGTCCAACATGCTGTTTCCATGGTGTTGACTGGAACTGGCAGAATGGAGCATATAACTCCAGTATTACTTCATCTTCACTGGTTATCTCTTATACTTTCTATTAGCAATCTGTAATGTCTGCAAACAATGTTTACAGAATGCATGTCTCTGTCCATTCCTGCAAATGATTCTCCATCCACATACTTCACCTGAAGTGAGATGGAAAGGTATATGAAATAAGTAAATATTAGTAATTGGAGGCCATTCACAAATTGTAGAACCTTACTTAACTCTTTGCTACCTCATAATGAATTAGCCAGTCTTTATGAGGAAGAAGAGAAATAGATTCACACACATACTGTCAGGAACCACCCTTGCTGCCTTCTGAAATCCTCAAGTAGCCCAGAATCAACATGCAGACAAAAGGGCTCTTTTCCAAGGCTTTATTTCCATTCAGCCTAATGATGCTTACAGATGCTAATTGCCTGAGCCTAAGAGGAAAACTTAAGAGGGAGCAGCCTACCAGGGGATTCTAGCCTAAGGGAGTCAGTTGGTCTCCGTTTAGAGGGAAAGGAGAGGGCTAGGAGGAGAGAGTCCACCCCTTTCCCATGGGGCATAAGGGCGCAGCTGTTGTCATCATGCTAAGCAGGCTGAGCACCTCCTCTCAGCGCCCGCAACCTCTCGCTTGTCCCTGCGCCGGCGCCTCGCATCCAGAAGCTCCACTTGTACTTCCCTTTCCCTGCCAGGGTCACTGTCACTCTCAGGAATGTGAGCAGGTGAATGTGAGCACTCTCCCTCCAGCTGCACCTCTGAAGAGCGAGCGGGTTTCTCTCCCATGGCTTCTATCTCTTCCTCAGAATCAGAACTGCTTGGGGCTCTATGGGCTCCAATCCAACCCTGACACACACACACGCATGGTAAGTCAGCACATTTCCTTAAATACACACATTTCAAGCAATATTGGCTTTATCCAAAGTGTCTGGGGAGACCGTTCGCAAGGTTTGCTGAACAATTGGCACCGTGACCTTTCCGATTCTCATTCTGCTTGAGCCCCCCCCCGGGGGGGGGCTCATATTAACTAAGTTAATGTATTCTTGCTTTTGCTAGAACCAATGCACATGTTCCACCCCTTCTTCCTATTAAGCAAATTAAATCAAAGTGTGTTTTTCTTTAATCCTTGCCCTTCATATGCACATGTTTTCTTTCTCTCTGTAATACATGGGTATTGCTGGCTTTCCTATCTATTCACTTCTATTTTTTCAATACCCGTTCTTTTAATAACCATTTTGAAAGCCTTAGGAGTTCATGGGGGTCCCTTGAAGTTAATTTTATATCTGATCAGTGAAAATCTATACATAATCCATGCTTATTCAACAAAAGATAGAGGTTTGGGTTTCATTATAACTGTGCTGCCATATAATGATTTTCAAATGATACCTTTAGAATGTTACACCTGTACGCATTGGTCCATTGCTGATAAATGACATTTCTTCATTGGAACCCCATTGTAAAGCAAATGTGATGGTATCACCTTCCTTTAAAATCAATATGAGAAAGGAATGAAGAGTCTGAGGAATCTCATTTTACACTATTGTAGGCAAAGACAGAAAATATATTCCTGGCATTTATTGGGAATTTTTTGTATGTTTGACATCCCTGGATTTAGAAGGAGAGAGTATTTTCGACAGCAAGGAAATATTGGAAGTACAAGTCGGGATTAGCTACAGCAGCAAGTTATGAGAACTTGGCTCGTATCACCTTTGGAGAATAAAACGTTCTTCTTGCTGGGTGTTTCCAAAGATGTTTTCACCGCTAAAATGATGTAACTGTGTTTTCTCTCAATTTGGCAGCACATTGGAAGACTACAAGACAAGGCTTAGGAAACTGGCATTGACTCAAACGTCCAGTCTCCCCGTAGTCATATATATGCAAGTGTGCAGAAATGCATGCTGGGTAAGTGCAGTGGGAGCTTAGGCACACTGGGCATCAGACCAGAGGGGAGAGCTTGCAAGAACTCAAGTCCTCTACCCTGTCACTTGCTTGTCTAGGCTCCCAGGAGGTAGTCAGGATGCCTTCCCTAGCTCTGAATCACACACAGTAGGCTTCTACTTGTCCCCACCACAATCCCTTCTCTCTTTGGGGTTTTTAGCTTCTTTTATCTCCTCTGTACATGCTACACATACCTTACAGTATCCTCCCTCTTATCACAAGGTCACACAACCTGTGAGTACAGCTACTGGTAGAACTCATACTTCAGTGGCTTGGATACAAATTTTGGGGGCTCAAAGTGCTCAACTCAAAGAAGAAGCAAGCACTGTGAGCCAGAGAAGAATTTCCAGCCACTCAACCTTTCTTTCCTCACAATCCCTTAACCCGGTCTCCCTTCCTGTTAAATCCCACTTACCTTGGTTGTGTAGATGCAGCCAGATGTGATCAGCAGCTGCAGGGAGAAGGAAGGAAGCAGACATCTCCCTCCCTCTCCACTCTGATGGCTGTCCCCATGTTCTGCTTCAACCAGCAAGCCCTGTCAAAATAGGTTCAGAACCATGCATAGCTCCTTTAGAGTTCTGACTGGTTCTGACTGAAACCTGGAGTGGAATCACTGCCCCAACAACATTGGAGCTACCAGGCTCCACTCAGTTCTGGATCCTAGGAGCAGCCACCAAGAAGGCAATGAAGGCAATTTTTAAGGCTGCTTTAAATGCCTGATTCCGTGTAACACCTAGGGATGTGCAAATCAGCAAAAGTCGAACTCAGTGAAGTGCTCTGAATGCCATCAGCTCGTTCCGGTCCTTGAGGTCATATCAGATGGCAAGCTTTGTTTTGCTTGTATTTTCGCATGAAAATCTGTGTTTACTTCCATGCGTCCCCCCTCAAATAAACACATCATTTGTGCATATCTTTGAAAGGTACCCATTCCACTCCCATTGATTAAAGCATATTTGTGCACATTTTTCAAATGCACACCTGCTGTCCAACACATTTTTTTTTTTAGTCCACTAATCAAGTCACAAGCTCAGAAATGTATGGACTTGGACTGCAGTTTGCATCCGAGGCTGTGTTCAGTCCGGAAGGTGTGAGCTGGGCAAATTCTCCATAAAGAACAAACTGAAATAAATTCCTCACATATCCCTAAGTGACACCCCTAAGTGATTGTTTGATTCCTGGCATTAGCAGCCAGCGCAGTGCTCCAGTTTCCTACTCTTACAATGCTGTATGAGTCTCTTTCATGTATACTACTCTTGTGACAACTGTTCCCATTGAAGCCAATAGTTTTTGCCTCAGCAGGAGTGCCACTGTCGCACCAGGAATCCCCAACAGGCCCTTTTTCTGGACTAATAAGCAGTCGGGTGTCTTTCTTTTTTTCTTTTTTCTTTGGCTTCTCTAGTTATAAATGATTTACTAGCTAAGTAAGGATGTTCCTAATCTGTCATATATCTTAGGACATCTCATCTCAGGGGAGAAAATTACTGGCCTCGGTGGAAGAAGAGGAGGTACGAAAGGAAGAAATACTTGTTTAAAGGGCTAGAAAATTCAAAGAGGGATCTCTTAGGGCCTCCGCTGAAAAGTACCTAAACACTCCAGTAAGTTCCATTGACAGCACTGGGACCCAATCCTTGCCAACAGAGGCACCTTTGGAGCTGTCTGGCAATGTTTCATCACAGAGCTCACCCAAGAAGCATGAGGCTGGGCGGATTAAGACATTAGCAGAAGACTTTGTAAAGCTGCTGCAACAGGTTCACAAAAAGTAAAGCAAATGCAAGATTGCAATGAAGCATATTTAGAAGGGAGTGCAGGTTTATCTCCAGTCCACCTGGGATTGCTTGGCCTCTGTCTCCTCCCCTCTGCTGGAACCTGCATAAAGGCACAGAAGAGGCTGGCTAGAAGATTGAGACCTGCTCTCCAGATCTTCTTTCTACATTGTTCCATTCATATCCACTTCCAGAGTGAATCTTCCATCAGGGATGCTGTAATTGCATCCTGCACTGTAGATAGGATGTATGAGAAATTTTTTATCAAAAGTTGCTCAATTTGGAACTGAACGTGGACCCAGACAGAATCAGTGGTCAAATTCCATACATTTCTGGGCTTGCGATGCGATTCACCAAACAAAAAAAAGTGTCTTTCAAAACTGTGTAAATCTGAAAAATGTGCATGACAAATGTGGATGCTTGGAAAAAGTGCACTAACACACTTTAATCACTGGAAGACACATTCATGCATTTAAAAAATGTGCACAGTTGATGCATACATTTGGGAAAATCTGTACAAAAATACACACATTTTCATGCAAAAGGGGGGAAAAGCTCACAATCTAAAATGGAGACAAATCAGAATGTATTTTTAGATGGCATTTGGAGAATGTCAACAAACTCAAGTTTTTCTCATTCGCACATCCCTAAATGTAGATCCTGCATGGAGCAAGGGCTTGGTCTAGATGACCTCCAAGGTCTCTCCCAACTCTAAACCACTGTGTTGCTATGCTTCTGAATCTGGGGAGGACTTTTTACATTGCCCACCCATCTCTCAAACCTTGCTGCTGCCTGCTGCCCAGGGTGGCCAAGAGAAAAGATGTGAAGGAAGAGATCCCTCCTTAGATACTTGGAGTATTTCTTGGCCTATGTAAGGTATGACTTCTGCTGGATTTATTTGTTTTCCGTTTCTAATTGAGATGTTTCAAACCTTGTTTTCCTTCAGTAATTATGAAACGAGATGTGAATGGCTTGCTGTTCAAAGCTTGGGACTGTATCAGATTATGAGCTTTGTTTTTCTCTTTTGGCATGAAAATCTGTGCCCCCCCCATGTCTATTAATTGTGCACTTTTGAAATGTGCACAGTTTTTAAATGAATGCATTCTTCACCCATGATTAAAACATTTTTATGCACATTTTTCAAATGTACTCACTTTGAAATGTACACATTTTTTAAATGTACAAAGACATTGTGTGTGTGTGTGTCTTCTGCAAATCACTCTGCAAGCTCAGAAATGTACGGACTTTGACTACAGATTGCATCCTTGTCTGTGTTCAGTTCAGAAGGTGTGAACTGGATAAAACCCTGATCAAAAATGAACTGAAATGGATTTCTCATACAGCCCTACCTTCAGTCCTACCATGGGCATGGTGACTTCATCCTCACTTTTCCCTGCTTTGCAAACCCACTGGACTTCCCTGTACAGGTGAGACGATTCACCTTCAAGAGGCAATTGCATTGGTTATGCCGAACCTCTCTCAAATTAAGCAGACTTGGAGAATTCCAGCCCAGAATGTCCCGAGATAATTGATTTTCAGCCACAACCTGAAGAATATTCATCAGTAACTTTGCAGTTTTCACAAATGCAGATCTATATGTACATTCCTCCCCAGTGCTGTATGCTGGAAATTGTAACAGAGTTCTTTGATGCCTCGTCTGCTCCTGCTCTTCAGATTCAGTTACCCCTTCAAGCATTTCACATGATTTCTCTACGCTTGTTAGCATACTGCCTTGTTAACTCCAATTTTTATTTATTGCAGCTTGTTTGTTCATGCTTGCACTCTCACTTGCTCCTATCAGCGGCTGAGTTGAAAGTCCTCCACTGTTCCTCCTCTGGCTGTGAATCTCTGCTGTTTTTATACTCTTCCTCAGTGACTTCTGTAGCATTTCATCTTCAGCCTTGTCCGACGCTTTGTACCAATTTCACAAGCCCGCTTGAAATTGTTCTTTGTCACTTCATCAGCAGCAGAACATTAAGTGATGAGAACCTTTTTCTCTTTTTGACAACCTTCAACTTAACCTTCAACTATGCTATTAGGAAGTAGTGATCACTGCCAATTTCCTTCTCTCTTTTTAACAGCACATTTTCACATGGTATTCTGATCTCTAGATGTCTCTTGGCTTGTGGCCCTGAATTGGACTGGGAAAAAATATGGATCTGAAAATGAGGGTAGGATCAAGGAAATGAACAGAACATACGATGGTCAACCCAAGTCAATGAGTATTTACTCAGAAGCATGTCCTAGAAAGTCCTTTGGATTTACTTCTATGTAAGTGTGCCTACTAAGCTACTAAGGGGTTAGTGAGACACCTCATGGCCTAGAAACAGGGAAGGTGTGGACACCCAACTAGGACGGGGAGTCTGTCAAGTTCACCCCTGCCCGCACCACCAGACTGAACCCCCTGAGCCTCGCTTGCCCCTGCTCAAGCCCTCCTGGGTACTCCCCACACTCACCCAGACCTGTCCACGAGTGCCCGCCATTTTGCTGAGTATTTTTAATTTTTTTTACAAAAAAAGCAGTGAATTAAAAATGTGCATATTTAAATATGTGCACATTCGGGCTGGGAAAGCTTGATAGATGCAATATCAGAGGCATTCTGCCTTTAATGTGTCAGCTTTCCCAGCCCGAATGTGCGCATATTTAAATATGTGCATTTTTAATTAGCTCCTTTTTTCGTTAAAAAAAAACCAAACCCTCAGCAAAATGGTGGGTTCTTGCAGACAGGATCCAGGGTGAGTGTGGGTGGCTTGCCGAGCTTGTTGGGGCTTGAGCATATTCCGGGGGGGGGGGCTTCAACAGGGGCCCGCCAATACTGGGTGGGGACAGGTTCAGACATTCCTATCTAGAAAACCATAGGTGTGTTCAAATGAACCCCTTCTTCAAAGAATGCATGAGGAGGTAGTGGGAATGCATCCCCAGGCCTAAGCACTGCCAAGCGGATGCACCCACTGGCCAAGACCCCAGCATAGAGACCATCTCCCTGATTGGAATCCCTGGACAACCAGGGTTCATGATTAGGTGGAGGCATGTGTGTATAGCTGTATGCAAGTAGGGCTCCTTTCTCGCTAACAATGAGTACATGGCTGCTTGTAGGGTGGATAGCCGCTGGGTGAAATTCAGTGGAGACTGGTACCTCCAATGTCAGTGGGGCAGTGAAGCCACTCCTGTTTCAGTCAGAACCAGCCAGAACTCCAAAGGAGCTATTCAAGGTACTTCCACACCTTGGATCGTTCATTTAGAGTTCTGACTGGTTCTTACTGAAACCTGGAGTGGATTCACCACCCTCTACTGGTGAAATTTGACCCATTAAATTCAGTCATTTGGGGCCACAATGAATGCTTAACAAAGGTGCCACATGGAGGTTTTGAGAAATAACATGTAAACATGCAGAGTTTGAGGGAAGCGAACCCACCAGAAGCACATTTCTATCCTAAGCCAAGCTTAACAAAAAAGGTAGTATTAAATATATATTAACTGATGTGTCGAGATTTTGTAGTTATGCTCTCTCTTGGGGAAATATATATATAATATTGCTTAAATTCCTGGAGGTTAATAGCCTTCTTTCATGATTAGGGTTCTATTCACTGCAATAGTAGGCTCGGTAATTATAGCCTGCAAGCTGAGGACATGCGATAATCACTACCTGCAAATGTTTACAAGCTGAGAGAAATTGTGAAATATGTCTCTTTCTTTCTCTCTCGATAGTAAAATGTCTTTCAAAATGTACTATATAATCAAGGAAGGATGTTTAGCTATGTTTTATGATGCCCGACCCTGCCAGATTTGAACTTCACTTTTAGAGCAGGTCTCATGCTCATCGCCCCAAGCCTGGGAGACCAAGGCCGCGAACTAGGGTGGCCATATGTTCACAGGGGACAGTCCTCTCTTTGAAGTCCTCTGGTTCAAGGCATTCTCTAGTTGAAGGATCCTTCCAGTCCAAGTCTGCTTTAAAGATAAAGAACCATAAGAAGGGAGAGCAAAAGAGGCCTTGAAATTGCCCATCTACTCTAAGCACCTGGACAGCAGCCTGAGTAGACACACATATTTTCCCCTCTATGGTGAAGGGACATGTCTTCCCCACTATGGTGAGATGTACCGTGTTTCTGTTTAAATGACAGTAATTATTTTTAAATATGCATCCATACATATTCATTAATATGTATGTTCCAGCTCATAGACAGAAGGCACCTGAGTCAGCCACCACGCTGAAGCTAAGCAGGTTTGGTTCTGGTCAGTGCTTGGAGGGGAGATCACCTGGGAACCACATGTAGCCACCTTGTATTTCACAATGGAAAAAGGTGGGATATAAATGTAATAAATAAATAAATAAATTTATGCAAATGTGATGCAAAATGGTGCCCTCGTTTTGGTGATACATTTCCTCTTTTTATGATGTTTAAGTGGCCACCCATCAACTCTGATGCCACCCCCAGTAGAGATTCTGGAGATTCTGCCTTAGGAGAAAGCTGAGTAACATGGCCTTACTGATGCCAACTGCCAGGTATTTATTTTACTTGTCTGGTGCTATTCCAACCTTGGCTGCTCAGTATCAAGTATTTTGTAGAATAAACTGGGTACGTTGTTCCATGGTTGGTTGGTTGGTTGGTTGGTTGTTGTTGTTGTTGTTTCTGTTTTGCTGTCTATTCCATCCACACACTGATCAACCAAGCCCCACCTCATGGAGCACCAGAATCACTCAGACCCCAACCCCTGACACATAAAAACCTAGTCCATCCCTGTCTTTACCTCTGAGCAAACTCTATATAGCTCCCAGAGTGCATTTGCCTCTCAGGTCACACAGTCCTGGTAGGTACCATGTAGCCACTCACCCATGAAAGTACTTGATGGGTGTCGAGTGCCAAGCATCCGGTCATCTTTGAAGTCACACAATGAAGACAATCCCTTAGTGAATAGTTTTTTTAATGCAAGCCAGAGCCAAATCAGCTGCATTTCAGGTTACAGACATATCCACATACACCAACACGGAGCTAAGGTGTCTAGTCAACTTTCTATAATACTAGTTCGAGCACAAGAGGCTACCATTGATGAATACACTACGATAGGAAGTAGCAACAAAAAAACTGGTGCCAGACAACAATATGAAACCTGAGTAGCTTTTCCAGTCCCGTCCTCAGTGAGGGTCTTCCCTTAGGGACCTCTTTTGAGTGGCCAATCTTTTTGAATGTTTCACATCTTGAAGTTGCTCCTCACTCCTCACCTGACACATGATACTTGGGTCCATCATTCCCAACTCTTCCCCCACCATAAGATCTAGCATTCCCACAGATGGAGAGGTCTCTGGCTTTGATCCAGCTGATTAGCCAGCATCCGGAAAGAATCCTCTCTGCCTCTGTTACCCAGCCTTATCTCCAGTGACCTTGTTAACCTCTCCTCCCTTCCTCTTATGACTCTGAATCTGTTTCTATGCCTTCTTGGAAACTTCTGCAGAGCTGCTGGGCCCAGTCCTCACAATGGGTCAAATGGGAACTGTAGGAGACACATTGCTTTATCACCTTAATAATACTTATCATTTATATCACACCATCTCCAAATCCTCCAATCATCTCAGTAATCCTTACAACAGCACTGTAATGTTGGACGGTATTGCTATATCCAAATTACAAATACGATGTGATGCTGCTATTCAATGGTTCACTGATACTGGGCATTTTAGTGTAGGCTTGTTTCCTTCACAGTCACAATCTGCCATGGGTTTTTTACTCTTAAGTATGCACTGCTTAAGTAAATAATCTCTCACCTGCTCAAAAATCTTAAACTACTGTGAGAATAAGAACACTGTAGCACTTGCTGGTTTAATAATTGTACATTTGTTGTGGAAAATGGGAATTTTGGTAAGATTGGTAGATGTAAAAGACTAAAGCACATGTTACTTTCATCTTGGTATGGAAATAAAAGACTTTTATGTGGCCATTGATTGCTTTCCCATGATAGCATCTGGAAATACCGACACATGAACCATCATGCTGTGAGTGTCCACACTATCTCTTGTGGTGGCTTGGAACGTGGCGAGAGAGTTTTGAAACTCACAATTTCACTGGTATGATTGCAAGGCTGGAGCCTGGAGAACATCCAACAATGCTGGGATCTCCAATGTGATGCTCGTGAACACCAATGTGGCTGCAGATGCCTCTCTTGGCACCTGCCTGGCTTCCTGTCCAGCTTGATTGTATTTAGTTTCTGAAGGGTTTTTTGGATAACAACAACAACAACAACAACAACTGCGTGGCTGGCATGCTGCAAATGCTGCTCTCCAGTGCCATCTGTATTTAGGTTCAACCCCACCCCCCATGCCTGCCCTGCTGGCTGCTTGCCAAACCCCTGTTGCTTACCTAACCCTGTTCAGTGTGCTGGGCAAACCTCTGGAAGGTCTGCAGGCACATGGCAAGATGTGCGTGGCTCCTCTTCTTCCTGCCAGCTGCCATTTTGTGTACAAATCATGGATGATATCAGGGGTGTTTCTGAGCACAGGGAATGGGATCACAGTTCAGATTCTGAAGGAGAACCATCAGACATGGGGGAGGTGTTTTCCCAGGCTAACAGTGTTCCATGCACCTTGGTGTTCAGTAGTGCCGGCCACATCACCACGGAAGTGTCTTCAGACAGCACTGGCTCTTCAGCTTAGAAATGGAGATGAGCACCACTGAGAAATTGCATCTGTATGACCCTGCGAAATAATGGATTAAGATTGAAGCTTCTCATCTGTGTGTGTTTGGGGATTGAAGTGAAGTGGGGGCTAAAGGAATCATGACAGGTGAGCTACTTACCTAAATCATGGTTTCTGAAAAATGGCAGCCATAAATAGCACAATGTACACAAAATTACAGGTATAAATGGTCTTATTAAACCATTTACATCTGTAATTTTGCATAAATGGTGCTATTTATGGCTGCCATTTTGCAGAAATTGTGATTTATGTAAGCAGCTTACTTGATTTCTACACAAAATGGCACTTGTGGATAACAGGGGCTCCCTGTTAGGGATGGACAAAAGTCCTTTACCTCATCCTGCAGCTTGCTTCGAGGTGGGGGGGAGGCGCTCCATCCCTCTCCCCGAAATTCTGGGTGGGGGGGAGGTGTCCCATCCCTCCCTGCTGAAATTCTGGCTGGGGGGAGGCTCCCTGTCCCTCCGGCCGAAATTCTGGCCGGGGGGGAGGTGCCCCGTCCCTCCAGCCGCGAATCCTCCTGGCCGGCCGGGACGCAAATGGAGGCGGCCATAGCCGCCACCGTTTGCGTCCCTGCAGTCAGCCATGATAGGCTATGTAAATCCTTACATAGCCTATCACAGCTGACTGAAAAAAAAAAAGCGCCTATGCAAATGGCGGCGCCCATGGGCGCCACCATTTGCATTCCTTATTTGGGCACGTGTAGCCTACATAAACATTTACGTAGACTACGGCAAAAATAAGGGCAACGCAAACAGTTCCTCCCCCCCCCCCAAAGTCAGCCGTGATAGGCTACGTAAGGATTTACATAGCCTATCACGGTGGTTTTTGAAAATCTAGCCGTGATAGGCTACGTAAATCTTTACATAGCCTATCATGTTTGCTTGTTTGTTTGTTTTTCACTTGGAAATGGCGGTGGTGGCAGCCGGTCGGAAGACCAAACTGCTGCCGAACTGCCGCCGGGAGCCGCCAGCGCCAGGGACATTCGGCAAAGGTAAGTCCCATTCTGGGGGGTGGCGGGGGGGGGTGGCGGACCATTTCTCCACCAATTTCGGGGGGCCGAATGCGTTGGCATTCGGCCTCCCAGAGATTTGTGGAGAAATTCTCCGACATCCCTACTCCCTGTGCTTGCCCGACTCAACGTGTGCTGAGTCAGGCAAGCACAGAGATCCAAAGTCTGGTGTCCAGTGGGCCAAGCTGGTGAGAAATCCCTGACCCCAGGCCCCAAACAGATCTGCCCTGACAGCCATAGTTCAAAAGAGTGGTTTTGTGTTTTGGAGCTCAGACCCCCACCTGTGCCTTTGACTTCAGTTCTTGGGCAAGGTACTTTTGTTTTAGTCTCATCAGTTTGTCTTATGGGAAATGATTATTTTGCGGCTGGCCATACTCACCATGGCAGCCATTTTACAAGCAGGCAAGCACCCCCAATGGCAGCCATTTTGTGAGTGCACCCATAACACTCCCTCAACATTCCAAACATGCCCACCATCCCCAAAGGTGTGGGGACCCCTATGCTAACATTTAACATTGCTGAAGCATGAGGAGATTGTCACTTAGCCTACACCCCTGTCCTCAGTGGGACAAAACTAGCCCTATTTCCTTCAGCAGATGAGGTGGGCAATCGGGGTGGGGGGGGGGACCAAGGAAGTAACAGGGAGAGAAGGGCAGCAGTGCCTGCTTCTCCTGTTGCATAGGTATTGCTTCAGGTCAGGTTATATTGGAGTCTCCGGGTTGCAACCTGGCAATGTTAGTTCTGGCTCTGATTGATCATTAGTTATGGCCCTGATGGACATGTCCTTGTTAATATTGAATATTGAGAGAGCCAGCTTGGTGTAGTGGCTAGAGCACTGGACTGGGAGCCAGGAGAACTGGGTTCTAGTCCCCACTCAGCCATTAAGCTCATTGGGTGACTTTGGGCCAGTCACAGACTCTCAGCCCAACCTACCTCACAGGGTTGTTGACTTGTTGTTGTGAGGATAAAATTGAGAAGAGGAGGAGGATAATGTATGCCACCTTGGGTTCCTTGCAAGAGGAAAAAAGGCGGGATATAAATGCAATAAATAAATAAATAAATAAATAAATAAATTTATGGCAGCAAGATTGATCAGCATCCACAAGGAGACAGTGTTCTCCTCTTCTGGACCATGACTATCTATTCAACTCAAGTATCTATGAGAATATGGTGGAAAGCATCATCCGCCTCTGGAACCCTTGCCTAGGAAGTCCTTTGCAGATCATAGATCTCATCATTTGGAACTGCAGCCTTATGCTCTGGGGAAGACTTAAAAACTTTGTGTCTCTGCTGGCAAGTGTCCTATCTGTTTTTCTTCTGAAATCCCTTCGATATAAATGGGCTCTTTCCCAATATAGCGGTGGTTGTGTGTCAAAACCTGCTGTTCAACAAGCCCAGCTGTATGCATCTCATTATCCCAGGGCTGATTACAAGATCCCATTGACCACAAGCTGCCTGTCTGCCTGTCAAGATGGCATGATTAGTATATAATCAATCTCTAATCCAATCAGAAGACTCACTGCCTGCAACTGATAAAGGTCTCAGCAGGGGACTGATGAGGCCAAAACCCTGGTATCTCCAACGGGGCACCTGCAGATTGTGCAGTGCTGTAACTAAGCAGACAGATACTGGGAGAAAGCAATTAAAGTGGTTTGAAAAGAATCCTGATAAACAGCATTTAGACAGAGCAAGGCAGGTGACTCGGGCACTGAAGCGACAGCTCTGAAGAACACTGAAGAATATTTTCCCCAATTCCACTTAACCTTCACCCAAAGGTGGGATTACTCCCCCCACCCCTCGCAACTTCTGAAGGGTCCTCTATGGCTTAACCTTTACTTGTGGGGTAAATGTAGCTGGCAAAAGTTTCACACTCTGTGACATTTCATACCCCAGCAGGAACCCCTCCTGTGCCATTTAGATGTTACACTCTTCAATTCTAGAGCTGTTCCAGACAGAGGAATATAATGTGATTATACATCAGTGCTGTGCAATCAGTGATTCTCCCTCCCTTGCCCCTTTTTAACTTCTTGACCCAAATTAAAATCTCCTTTATCTTTGGCGTTCGTGTCTAATTCTGAAGTTTATAACAAAGGGCATATTTAAGCTATTATTTTTTTTGGGGGGGGGTACCCAGAAGCCATCTTATGTGATTTCAGTCCTTTATATATTCATAATCCACCGTTGCCTGCTTCAGGCAATAGCTCATTATGATTATTAACATTCTTTAATACTGACAATATTATTATTACTCATACTGAAAATTAAGGCAAACACATCTGGCTCAATTGCTGCATTGTTATTCACAACTTAACACAACAGGCAACCCCTATGAATATGTGGACTTGACTCAGACAAGTGGTCCATTGAGGCCAGTAGTGTGTGCTCTGACCAGTAGCAGCCCTTGGAAAACAACTTCCCAGCCCCGCTTCCTGAGATCCTCCCAACTGGAGGTTCTGAGGATAGAAACTGGGACTTCATCAAAATACCCAGATAGGACTTGCTGAGAACCAAGGTGTTTCAGACATGCAGATTCAAGTAACTGAGTGTAAGAAAATTAAAGAATGAGAACTCAAGGAAGGTAATCCATGAATGTGTGAAGTTGTGAACTGCTCCAGAGAACCCACAAGGCCTAAAGTAGGGACTACAGCTTACTGGCAGAGAAGATGCTTTGCATGCAAAAGGTCCCAGGTTTAATCCCTGGCATCTCCAATAGAATAGAGAGGGAGTAGGCATATGACTTCCTTGGTCTAGGGATGTCGGAGAATTTCTCCATGAATCTCCAGGAGGCCGAATGCCAATGCATTCGGCCCCCCGAAATTGGTGGAGAAATGGTCTGCCCCCCCGCCCCCCCTGGAATGGGACTTACCTTTGCTGAATGTCCCTGGCGCTGGCGGCTCCCGGCGGCGGTGCAGCGGCGGTGAGGCGGCAGTGCGGCAGCGGCAGCCGGTCTTCCAACTGGCTGCTGCTGCCGCCATTTCCAAGTGAAAAACACACACATACACACACACAAGCAAACGTAATAGGCTACGTAAAGATTTACGTATCCTATCATGGCTAGATTTTCAAAAAACACCGTGATAGGCTACGTAAATCATTACGTAGCCTATCATGGCTGACTTTGGGGGAAAAAAAAAAAGCGCATACGCAAATGGTGGCGCCCATGGGCGCCGCCATTTGAGTTCCTTATTTGGGCACGTGTAGTCTACGTAAACATTTACGTAGACTACGGCGAAAATAAGGGCAACGCTATTTGCATTGCCCTTATTTTTGCCGTAGTCTACGTAAATGTTTATGTAGACTACACGTGCCCAAATAAGGAACGCAAATGGCGGTGCCCATGGCCGCCGCCATTTGCATATGCACTTTTTTTCCCCAAAAAAGTCAGCCATGATAGGCTACGTAAGGATTTACGTAGCCTATCACGGCTGACTGCAGGCCAGGGACGCAAACGGCGGTGGCTACGGCCGCCGCCATTTGGTCCCGGCCGGCCAGGAGGATTCATGGCCGGAGGGACGGGGTGCCTCCACCCCGGCCAGAATTTAGGCCAGAGGGATGGGGCGCCTCCCCCCTGTCCAGAATTTCGGCCGGAGGGATGGGGCGCCTCCCCCCAGCCAGAATTTTGGCGGGGAGGAACGGAGCGCCTCCCCCCCACCGCGAAACAAGCTGCGGGACCAGGTAAGTGACTTTCGTCCATCCCTATTTCCATACGGGTGAACCCTACATTTAGGGATGGGAGAATGCACCATGTTTTGAGTTGCAGGCCACTTGCTGGACACCCACCAGCCCACCAGCCTTGTTCACTGCTCTGTGTGAGGTGCTGCACAGTCCGCGTATGCCTGGCGAACAGCATGTGCCACCCGCTTCCTTGCTGAGCTGCCATTTTTCTGCAAAATTGTTTGCATATGTCAATTTGTGCAAATAGAGGCTGTAAAGGGCCATTTATGCCCGTCATCTTGCATAAATGGCCCCTTTACGGCTTCCATTTGTTCAAATGGACATTTACGAACAAGGATGAGCTGCCATTTTGCAGAAAAACAGCGGCTCAGCAAGGAAGTGGGTGGCCACATGCTTGCCTGGCTCAGTGCATTCCAAGCTGGGCAAGTGGGGGGATTCTCAGAATGGTGTCCAGGGGGCTGAACCAGGCATTTCTCACTGGGCTTTATCCCTACCTATATTTGTTCTGTGCCAGAATCCTATATAAGTGCCTGCTCCCTCCCTCTTGCTTGCCTGCCTCATATATTACTGCCTTGCACCCTGTGAGTGTTTTCCAAACTGCCCAGAAAAGTGCCTATTCATGGTATCGTATCTGAGCTATGAAAGACAATACATTTTTAATTAGAAATGGAAACCTGTGTTAGGTCCTTGTTCTGTGTTGTACCATGTATATATATATATACATACATATATATATATATATATATATATATATATATATATATATATAGTATGTGTACACACACACATACACACACACACACATGGCACCTCTATGGTGGAGTGGAGGGGATCTCATCCCAGCAGGAGTATACACTGCAGGTGCCAGGAAAGGGGTACATGGAGGTCAGGCTTACTTGGTAAGAAAAAAATCCAGTGGTTTCAGGGGCAAAGTGACAAGCAGAGGGGTAAGGAGGAGTAGACAGCAGCAGAATTACTGGAAGGATTCAGGAAACCTCAAGAGAAAATTGAGTGGCATGGGTGGTGTGTGTGTGTGTGTGTGTGTGTGTGTGTCTATCAGGATGGACAGAACAGAATGGGTGGAGGGGGGAGATAGGCTGCAGTGAGGCGGAGGGCAGAGTGTGGAGAAGGGGAAGAAGAAGGGTGAGTGAAAGCCGCTTCTCTGGCAAGTGCAGCCAGGAAAACATTTGGCTTTACTCTTTTTGATTAACAGTTTTATTTTTATTTTAAAGAAGGGGGAAACAACATAGACACACAATACACATCACTACAACAACACACACAGGGATACACTAAAATACATCTAAGATTATAAGTTATCTATCTTCGGCTCCCCTTACACAATGAATGCTTATTATTGTTCTCTATGTGTTATCTTAGTTGTATATCATACATTAAGTTCACAGACATTCTCTCATGATTTCTCTCCTAATTTTTAACAAAGAAAAAAGAGAGTTGACCATCTCAAAGATCAGAATCCACATACATATCATTTTCAGTGTGGTGTAGAGGCTAGAGTGCTGGACTGGGAGTTGGGAGATCCAGGTTCTAGTCCCCACTCAGCCATTGAAGTTCATTGGGTGACTTTGGGCCAGTCACAGACTCTCAGCCCAACCCACCTCACAGGATTGTTGTGAGAATGAAACGGAGAAGATGAGGAGAATGTAAGCCACCTTGGGGTCCTTGCAAGAGGAAAAGAGGTGGGATATAAATGCAATAAATAAATAATAAATAATTTTTCTCTATTTCTTGTACAAATTCTAAAAAAGGTTTCCATTCTGACATAAATTTAATTATTAATCCTTCTTTAATTATAATAGTAAGTTATCTCGGGTAGCTCCATCCTCCATCATTTTCGTGATCCACTCATTCGCAGTTGCTATTGTTTCATTCTTCCACTTTTCTGTGTACAATAACGTTGTAGCCACATTTGGTTTTACTCTTATTACTCAGAAAAGACTTTGCAGGTAGTGATTGGAAAACCTGCCCCAAAATGCACAATTCCCCCATAGGCTAAAGCATGGAAATGCACATGTGGGAGGAATTTGCAGAATTCATCGAGCTCCGCAGTCACCATTTTTGAAAAATAAAATGTCAATTGCAGAAATGTGCATATTTCCACATGTATGAAAATGCACATTTTTGTGAATGCACAAATATGCACATTTTTCCAGTTGCCATTTTATTTTCCAAAATGGTGACTACGGAGCTTGACGAGGCTGCCAGGTGAGTGCAGGCTGCTCACTGAGTGTGGGAGTGACTCAAGTGAGGTTCGGGGACTGGCGAGTGGGGACAGGGGTTGCCCGGGTTGGGGAGGTGCACACAAACCTGGATGGGGGTGGGTTCACACATCCCTACTTGTGGATAGCATCCAATATTACTCCTATGTAGAGCAGACCCATTGACATGAATTGGATTTAGGTTGGTTAGTCATGACTAACCTAAGTCCCATCCATTTCAATGGGCCTACTCTATGTAGGACTAACACTGGCTACTACCCTCAGTCCCTCTTCCCATTCTCACCAAGTCCTCTTTCAGTGTTTATTTTGTCCCTTCTTATTGATTGGCCTAGCCCACTTTCTAGACTCCTTGGAGAACTGCCCGATGTCAAAGTAGTCAGCACTGGGCTAAATGGACTGACTAATGATAAGCCAACGTCATATGAAAATTCATGTGTAGTTTCTTCTGAGTACTTGACATCCATCTGAGATACCTGGAGCAAAGCTTTTATTTATCAATGTGCGCAATAAGGCTTAGAGATCATAATAAATAACATTAATCTTTCTACAGAGTGTTACTTTTTTTAAAGCATCTATTTTTGATCTAATCATTTTCCTGGTTTCAAAGCTCCTAATCAGCAAACAATGGACAACATCACAGAGAAATAATCTAATTGTCACAGCTGTGGCATCGTGTTAAAGAAAGCTTTCAGAACTACTTTTTTTTTTTTTACTTGGCGATTTAAGGAGGGCTATTGTTGGAGGCTTAGGATGCTTAAAAATAATAATAAAAAGAAACAGAGTAAGTACAGAGAGGGTTTTTAAAAGCCTCTACTTCAAAGTCTATACAGACTTCAGAAAATGATCTTTATCCCCCCAAACCTGATACATAGGCTCTAAATTCACCACGAAAGTCATTTCTATCAAGGAGAGCTGACAATACTTTTTTGGTTAGAAATATGGAAAATATCTGTACTTCATAGACTACGACCTTCATAATTCAATTTATGGGTCATTTCATAGGAATATTCAATGCCAAAATTATAAAGAAGAGAAAGAGAGGGAGAAGGACATTTTTGGATATTCATTTTTTTTGAGACCCCCGTTTTTATTAAAAGCAGGAATAACACTAGATGGGAATCGTTCTGCTGATAATTTTAATGAAATATGAAGTGCTTTGAATATATTTTATTGCAGCAAGTGTAGAAAGGAAAGGATCTTGTTTCTAATGCTCTTGTTAAATGAAAGAATTGCATATTACTTGACTGTGCTGCAATGTGGCAGTATTTCGAGAATGTGGGCAAATAATTATTTGCGTCAAGAGATGAGGTTTATTTCTAGAAGGGGGAACTGTCCCAGGGTGAGCTCTTTCCCTCATGCCCCAGAGCAGTTTGGTCATTAATAGGGACATGAGGTAGCAGTGGCAGAAGCAGCATGCACGTTCTCACCTCAGATGGTGAGACAACCTTGGCTGGGGCTGCTAACATCTCTAGTTACAACCTGCAGTTTGGTGACTCCAGTGGAGGCTGGTGGCTCCAATGTCATGGGGCAATGACTCTGCTCTGTGTTTCAGTCAGAACCAGTCAGAACTCTCATGAAGTACCTTGGATAGCTCCTTTAGAGTTTTGATCATTCTGACTGAAACCCAGAGCAGATTCACTACCCTATGACATTGGAGCCACCAGCCTCCACTGTTGAATATCAGGAACGTAGAAGCAGTTACAAAGCATGGAATGGCCATTGGAGAGGGGGAGATAAATGTCAGCAATATACATGGCCATCTAAAGCCCCCTCCCTCCATAAGATTATTGTTGAAGGTAAAAGATGACCCAGCTGCCCCACTGATTAAACTTTTGTTCTCTTAGCTATATGTTTCTATGGCTTTGTAGGGTTATTATGAAGGATATTTTTTTGCAGAAAAAATATTAAATATGAAAATGTTGGCGATGCAGAGATTACAATATGAGAGATTTCCTTTGAACATTTAAAGAGCTACCAGATTTGAAATCCAGCAAGGAGCAAACAAAGTGAAATCTTGTTTCAGTTTCATTGGGGGTGGAGGTGGGGGGAAACCTCAACTGGCAGCAAGTTCATTTCAATACATTCCAAGAGCATTGCATGAATGTATGTATATAGGATGGATGTGGATGTGTCAAAATTATTCCAAGAATTGAAAGAACCTTATCTGCATTATCGGCTGACATACTTTTATGGAAATGTATCTATACTTGGCATACTTAGTGTAATGTGAATTGATCATCTCACATTCAGTGATTTTGGCTTCACACATTACTCAAGAGTTATATCGTAGTTATTTTGGCTGATAAGGTGCTCTGCAAAACACCCTTATCGCTATGTACATTTTTCAAAAGGAAGTCATCTATTTGCTAAGAAATATGGAATTGAGGCTGCAATCCTATGGTCCCTAGGAGAGCATCCTACAGGCCAATGGTTGATTCAGATTTCACTCTCACAAGGCAGAGAGAAAGGGACACCCTCAGAGAGAGAGAGAGAGAGAGAGATTCAACCTCAGACACCCCATCTTAGCCCCTGAGGAAACCTCTGAGGAACCTCTGAGTAGTGTTGGGCGGATTCCCTACCTGTTGGTCTGGGTGGGAATCCGCCCGTGGGTTTAGGGGATCCCTCCCTCCTCCTGGAATCCATCTGAGCTGGCTCCACTCCGGAGCAATCCTGTGGACCTGGCCGCTGGCTCCACATCCCTGGAGATACAGCTGGCCGCCATTGCCGTGCTGTATCGCTGGCTGAGTGAGGGGTAACTCTGGACGCAAATGGCGTAGTGGATGCCATTTGCAGCTGTAAAGCTGTTAGATTAACTTAAATGCAGCCATGGAGGAGCCGGCCACACACGGATTCTGGAGGGAGGTGGAGGTGAGTGCCCCGTTCCACCACGGACACTGGAGGCTGGATTCTTTGGAATCTGGCCTCATTGGGGTCCATGGAAGAATTCTCTGCCATCCCTACCTCTGAGGCTCTTGCCTCTAAGATGTCAGATCTCTGATGTTGGAGAGACAAAAAGGGGACAGATCAGGGGGCATGCCATCCACAGGAGCCAAAGCTTTTCAATTCCCAGACACCCTCCCCCCTCCCCAGCATAGGGAGTTCCAGCACAGCCCTGGAACTGGAATAGATACAGAGAACTTTGGCTATTGGGTGGTATAGAAATGAAATACATAAATACCCTCCTACTGATTCCAATGGGAGCGAAATCATCAAAAGGAGAAAAATCCTCAGAAAAAATATGTTTTAAAATGCAAATTTTGAGCCCCAATGCAGACTCAAGTGGCCTCTTTCTGTACCAGCTGAAGTTTCTGAGTCATCTTCAAAGGCAGCCCCACATAAACCATATTACAGTAGTCCAGTCTGAATGTAACTAGGACAGGAATAACTGAGGATAGGCCTGCTTTCTCAAGATAGGGTTACAGGTGATGCACAAATTGAAGTTGGCAAAACACACTCCCAGCTACTGACGCTATATGTGCTTTCAGAGTCAGCCATGAGTCCAGGAGGAGGACCCCCAAGCTAAGAACATGGTCCTTCAGGGGGACGTAATGCCATCCAACACCAGTTGAAGCCCATTATCCAGATCAGTAGATTTCCTTTCCCAAGGTATGTCTGTCTTGTTGGGACGGAGCTTCAGCTCGTTCATCCTCATTTATCTCCAAAACTGCTCCAAGCAACTACTGAGTAGGGATAGAGATGTTCAGACTTCGTGAAATCCTTCCCATGTGCATTTCATGGATTGTGCAGTGTGATTCATTGCGGCACCCATCCACAGATAGATTCATTTTTTTGTTCCTTTGCGAAAAAATACACAAAAAATTCCGTACGAGGATTCGCAACAATTTATTGTCTCCTATTCCATTCAACTTTTCCCCAAGTACATTTACCAGTCTCAGCAGAAATGTGAGCATTTTCCTATGAATAAATTTGCATACATTTCAGAAAAGTAAAAAAAATAAATCTGAAAGTCCATGGACTCTGTACAGCCAGAGGAGGCCGGTCCACAGTGGATTCTTAGAAATCCAAACTCATTTTAGTTAGGGATGTACGAAACTCTTACCTGGTGCCACGCTGATCAATATGCAGTGGGGGGGAGGCACTCCGTCGCTCCCCCCGGAATCCTCCCCAGCCGGCTCCGCTCTGCGGTGATTCTGCAGAGCCACTGGCTGGGGCCACCTGCAGCGGGACATCCTACCACTGAGCTGCACAGGGACGCAAATGGTGGCCGCCGTAGCCGCTGCCATTTGCGCCCATGTATTTAGCCATGATAGGCTATGTAAAGATGTCGTTGTTGTTGTTGTTCAGTCGTTAAGTCGTGTCCGACTCTTCATGACATTTATGTAGACTATGGCGAAAATAAGGGCAACACTATTTGCATTGCCCTTATTTTCGCCATAGTCTATGTAAATGTTACGTGGACTACACATGCCAAAATAAGGAATGCAAATGGCGGCTACCATGGGCGCTGCCATTTGCGTACGCACTTTTTTTTTTTCTTTTCAAAGTCAGCCGTGATAGGCTACGTAAACATTTACGTAGCCTATCACGGTGTTTTTTGAAAATCTAGCCGTGATAGGCTATGTAAATCTTTACGTAGCCTATCACGTTTGTTTGTTTGTTTGTTTTTACTTGGAAATGGCGGCGGCGGCAGCCGATTGGCAGACCGGCCGCCGCCGCACCGCCGCTGAACCTCCACTGAACCGCCGCCAGAGCCGCCGCTGCCAGGGACATTCCAGCAACATAAGTTCCGTTCCGGGGGGGTGGGGGTGGCAGACCGTTTCTCCACCAATTTTGGGGGGCCAAATGCGCTGGCATTCGGCCTCCCCGAGATTTGTGGAGAAATTCTCTGACATCCCTAGCAAAACCTGAGTTCACTGACTGAATTCCATCTTGAAGCTCACTTTGATTTGAGTCCATATCAGGTTATGAGGTTCCCCCCCCCTTTTTGCATGAAAATCCATGCATTCTTTTATATGTCTTTTTTTCAAATGTACACATCAATTAAATACATCTTTGAAATGTATGCATCCTTCTCCCATTGATTAACATGTATTTGTGAGCATTTTTCAAAAGTACACATTTTTCATGCACATTTTTCAAATGTACATGCTACTGAATACAGAGTTTGATTTTCCTTTTGCTTGGCAGATCACATTGCAAATTAAGAAACATACGGACTTTAACCACACATTGCGTCCAGGTTCATGTTCCATCCAGAAGGTGTGACCTGGGTAAATCCTGATAAAAAATGAATGGAAATAAATTTCTCATACATCTCAACTATTCAGGTACTCAACCAACTGTACCTCCATCTCGTCCAAGTCATTTGCTGCTCAAGCAAGTATTTAAAAACACCAGCCACTGAAACAGCCATTTTAGCTGTCTCTTTAATGGATGTTTGGTCAACAGCAATTAGCAGGCTCCATGCCATACTTCACCAGCTAATTTCTGCAAACCTTCCCTCAAGCATCAGGAGCAGGCTGGCTATGGTGAGCATATGCGGAGTACATCATGAGAAATGCCGGGTTGGATGAATCAGAGGTCGGAATTAAGATTGCTGGGAGAATTATCAACAACCTCCGATATGCAGACGATACCACCCTAATGGCAGAAAGCGAAGAGGATCTCAAGAGCCTCTTGTTGAGGGTGAAAGAGGAGAGTGCAAAAGCTGGTTTGAAACTCAACATTAAAAAAACTAAGATCATGGCATCTGGCCCCATCACTTCCTGGCATATAGAAGGGGAAGAAATGGAAGCAGTGACAGATTTTACTTTCTTGGGCTCCAAGATCACCACAGACGGTGACTGTAGCCATGAAATTAAAAGACGCTTGCTCCTTGGGAGGAAAGCTATGGCCAACCTAGACAGCATAGTCAGAAGCAGAGACATCACCTTGCCCACAAAGGTCCGTCTAATCAAAGCTATGGTTTTCCCAGTAGTAATGTATGGCTGTGAGAGCTGGACTATAAGGAAGGCTGAGCGCCGAAGAATCGATGCTTTCGAACTGTGGTGCTGGAGAAGACTCTTACGAGTCCCCTGGACTGCAAGGAGGTCAAATCAGTCCATCCTAAAGGAAATCAACCCGGAGTGCTCATTGGAAGGACAGATAATGAAGCTGAAGCTCCAATATTTTGGCCACCTAATGCGAAGAGAAAACTCCCTGGAAAAGACCCTGATGCTGGGAAAGATTGAAGGCAAAAGGAGAAGGGGACGGCAGAGGATGAGATGGCTAGATAGCATCACTGATGCAATGAATATGAACTTGAGCACGCTCCGGGAGAGAGCGCAGGACAGGAAGGCCTGGCGTGCTATGGTCCATGGGGTCACGAAGAGTCGGACACGACTGAACGACTGAACAACAACAAAGGTGTCAACTTAGCAGCATAGCCTCAGAGCCCCCAGTGCCTCCCAGATTGAAATGAGAATGTATGATCACTTTTTAAAAAGTGGTTGGAGTGGAATAAAAATGTAAGGACGTCAAGGGTTGTATCCAGAATCTGTATTCCATGAGGGGAAGGGCTCCTCTTTGTAATGTCCCCCCACCTGATTTTTGAGATCCCCCAACATAGCTTACCCCATTCAGAAGAATTGCCTGACTCTTTGTGTAGTATTTTCAGGGGGATGCTGTGAGAAGGAGAGGTGGGAAGTCTACTGCCACCAGTGTAGTTGACCCAGGGAAAATCTGGATCCAACCCGAACGCTAGGGATGTTGGGAAAATCTGCAACTGAACCAAATGAGTTCAGTTTTTCATGAATCTGACCACGGATTCCTCAGCAGACTGGCTTTTCCCCTATTGGGCAGATTCCGGGGACTTGCAGATCAGTTTTTTAACCTTTGGAGATTTTATACAAATTTCATCGTAGAAAAATACACGAAACCCAGAAAAAACCTGGTTGGAAGTGCACATTTCCTCCATTGGCTAAAGCATGAAAATGCACATTTGGGGGGATTGGAGCATTTTGTGGGAATTTGCACATTTTTGCATGTACAAAATTGCACAAATTTGCATTTGCACATATGTGAATTTGAGCAAAATTTGGAAACTAAAAAATCCAGTTCCATTGATGGGCAGATGATGGAACAAAAGGCACTTGATAACCCATGAAACACAAACAGAATGGATTTTACACAATCCGTACATCCCGACCTAAGATTTGCTCAGCTGGATCAGACTAAAGGTCCATCTAAGTCCAACATTATTTTCTTTTCCTTTTTTTTGCCTCCATCTAATGAACTGCTTAAGTTCACACAAGGGAATAGCATCACCTCCCCCAACTTGCTGCCCTCCAGATGTCTTGGACTGCAGCTCCCATCTCCCCAGCCAGGATGGCCAATGGCTGGGGAGGATGGGAGCTGTAGTCCAGCACATTTGGAGGGCACCAGGTTGGGGAAGGATGGGCTAGAGTTAAAACAGGAGAATGTTGGGAGGGCTGCTGCTGGAAGAAAATACATCAAAAGTTCCATGGGACTCATAGTTGGCCTATTGGATTCCAATAGCTATCAACCAGATATTTATGGCTGGTAACAAGTGAGGCATGATGATGGTAAGAACATAAGAAGAGTAGGGATGTCAGAGAATTCTGCCACGGATCTCGGGGAGGCTGAATGCCAGAGCATTCGGCCCCCTGAAATCGGTGGCGGAACGGTCTGCCCCCCGCCCCCCCTGGGACGGGACTTACCTTGGGCAGATCTTCCTGGTGATGGAGGCTCCGGCGGTGGTTCGGTGGCGGTTCGGCGGCGGCGGTGGCGGCCAGTCTTCCAACCGGCTGCCGCCGCCGCCATTTCTAGTAAAAAAACCACACACACACACAAAAAACCGTGATAGGCTACGTAAAGATTTACGTAGCCTATTACGGCTAGATTTTTAAACAACACCATGATAGGCTACATAAATGTTTGTTTACATAGCCTATCACAGCTGATTTAAAAGAAAAAAAACCACGCGTATGCAAATGGCGGCACCCATGGGCGCCACCATTTGCATTCCTTATTTTGGCACGTCTTAGTCTACGTAAACATTTATGTAGACTAAGAAGGCGAAAATAAGGGGAACGCAAATAGCGTAGATGCTACGCTGTTTGCGTTCCCCTTATTTTCGCCATCTTAGTCTACGTAAATGTTTACGTAGACTAAGATGTGCCAAAATAAGGAACGCAAATGGCGGCGCCCATGGGCGCCGCCATTTGCGTACGTGCATTTTTTTCTTTTAAATGAGCCGTGATAGGCTACGTAAACATTTACGTAGCCTATCACGGCTGACTGCAGGGACGCAAACGGCGGTGGCTACAGCCGCCGCCATTTGCGTCCCTGCTAGCCAGCAGCTGGATGTCCGGCCGCTGGCGGAGCCGGCCAGCGGCTCCGCAGAATCCCTGCAGAGCGGAGCTGGCCGGCCAGGATTCGGGGGGAGGGACGGAGTGCCTCCCCCCCCGGCCAGAATTTCGGGGGGAAGGAGGGAGCGCCTCCCCCCCACCATGAATGTCACCCTTCGAAAAGGTAAGTGACTTTCATACATCCCTAAAGAAGAGCCCTGCTGGATCAGACCAACTGTCCATCTTGTCCAGCATTCTGTACACAGTGGCCAACCAGCTGTTGATGGGAAACCCACAAGCAGGACACTAGCACCCTCCCACCCATGTTCCCCAGCAACTGTTGTACATAGACATATGGCCTCTGATACTGGAGGTAGCATATAGCCATCAGGACTAGTAGCCATTGATAGCTTTATCCTCCATGGATTTGTATAATCCTCTTTTAAAGCCATCCAAATTGGTGGCCATCACTACATCTTGTGGACATGAATTCCATACTTTAACTATGGGTTGCCATGAAGATGTACATCCTTCTGTGTGCCTTGAATCTCCCACCAGTCAGCTTCATGGGATGATCCTGGGTTCTAGTATTATGAGAGAGGGAGTAAAATGTCTCCCCATCATCATCCTCGTTCATTTCTTTGTCTGCATTGTCTACTAATCAGTGGCATACCACCTCTGAATAAGGGATCCCACCCATTTAAGCTCTTATGGTAATCACAGACCTATTTTCTATGAATCTGTCTAATCTTTTCCAAAAGCCATCTGTGCTAAGCTACTATCACCAGATCTTGAGTGCAGAAAATTATTAGGGGTGTGTGTGTGTGTGTGTGTGTGTGTGTGTACACATCTAAAGAAACACTGCCTTTTGTCTGGCCATGGCCATCACTGACTATTTCCTGAAAGACTTCTTGTCCTTAATAGATTTTGAAGGAAGCCATTCGATATAACAAACTTTCAGCCAACAGGTTGGGAAGACAGAAATCGATACATCTAGCTAAATGTAACACACAACAGTTCAAATCAAGATTGAGGAACTCTGGGGTGTCACAACTATGTCTGCCTGCCCTACATAATGCTGAATGTAGATTTTCGTTCATAACTGTTTGCAGGCATTTGTAATTTAGGGTTCAATCCTATGTGTGTTTAGACAGAAAAATTGGGGAATGCTGGGAGTTGTAGGACATTTTTCTTTCTAAAGATGAATAGGATTGTACCCTTAATAGCTGTGTAAATAGTTGAGTGCTGGCAAAATAAATGTTTTTTCAGAGGTTCCGCACCCTGTTCTGCATCTTACCTAATAAAGAGACCTGTGAAAGCTGGAAGGCTGCATACTGCAGCAATGACTCAAATTGATCTAGTAAAGGATAACTTTAAAAACAAACAAACCCATCCATGATGACCTTCCAATCATAGCAGAAGAAACTTCTGCTTAGGGGTTAACTCCTGATTCTGTTTGCACAGACTAAAACAAAGGTTTCCTAAGGTGCATCAGCTCCCTCTAACAACTCTGACGAGTAAATGCACCATCCTTATCACCTAAGTGTATGAGAGAGACATCCTTTGTGCGATCAAAATGATTAGGCACAAACCCTTTTCTGGGTGTACTTGCTAATGTGAAGCTATCCTTTGCCAGAACAGAAGCTTCATTTTGGCAAAAGGCCTAAAGATATCCCCCACCACACCCCCAGCACTCTGTAGAAAGGTCATTTTTCATTTCATGGTCAAAACTTTCCACCCAGCTCTTAGGGTGCGCAGAATCCTGCTACACATGCAATTTTGCTAATCCCAAACACCAGATTAAGAGAGAGTGTTAAATCAAGCAAGAAATGGAATTTTACTTTGGAAGTGGCTTTTTCTAATGAAAGATCTCTCAGCAGCATGAAGAGGCAATCCCAGGAGGGCATTTTAAGTGGGATTCCCAAATTGAGTGTGCCGAGAACAGGACCACACAAATTACAACCTGTGATGAAGAGCAAGAGTCTTAAAGAGCTTGAGACTCCTTGCATTTAATCGTCGCCTTGTATTGCCTGTCAAAGACCAATCTTGACAGCTCACTGAACAGAAGCATTACTGAGGGAACTGTCAGGGGGTCTGGAACCAGGAACCCTCCTGATCAGCAGCTGAGATATCAAGTGGTAAACTACCTGCATATGTTCCAGCTCTCCCTACTGGTCAAGGATAGTACCTATTTTCTTGTACCTTTTCCTGCCTTTTCAGAGATGCCTTGTTAAAATTAGGGATGCTGCCAAAATCCTCCTGATCTGATTTTCTCCCTGGATTTTGAGTTCCAAATTACCTTGCATTGGATCCAGGATCTGGCTTCTCCAAGAGGAAAGGTGCTTTTGCAAGAGGAAGGTGTCCGTTCATGGAAGGTCCCTCCCTCCACCCAATTTTTAGGGATCCTCCACCTCCACCTCCCCCCCCCACACCCCCACATACACACTACTGTTCACTCTATGCATCAGGGTCTCCTGACTCTCTATGAATCATTTTCAGGGGGCTGGAGGGGCTGCCATTGGAAGGATGGGATGGGGAAGTCCACCTCCATCAGCACAGATGATACAGCATAAATCTGAATCCATCCTATGCATATTCCTTATTACTGAATTTCACCTAGTGTAAGCAGTTGAGTGAAGTTCAGCAACTATTTTTGACCATCAGGGGCGGTGTTTTGCATTTTAGTAAAAAGAGAAAATAAGAGTATTGCAACTGCATCCAACCCCTGGTCTTTTTTTTTTTTTTTGCATAGTCGATCTGATGCATTGGAAATTTTTCAGTGTTCCAGATTTTATTTCTGAATATTGCATATAGAGCATTGGGCATGTACTGTCAGCAGTACTTCACATCATTTGGATCCCTGTCTCACACAATGTCATCAATGTCACTGTGTGCTTTGATATTCCACTGCAAGAAGAATGGTCTCCGATATGGTTTTTCTGGTTTCCAAGATTTTTTTTGGTGTGGTGTTTTACCAATGTGTAGGACCACTTGTTTTGCATCTGTAGATCATGGAAAAAAAAAAACCCCTTGGTGCCATCATACATACAATCACATGGAAACTGATAGGGATGTGCGAATTGTGTACCTTTGGTGCCGCTTGGCTTCTGCAGTTTGCAGTCAGTGCTCCGTTCCGCCATTCACAAGCCCCTGGAATTCTCCTCTTTTTTTCCCACTCTAAAAATTATGTAGATAAATCCGTACTGACAACCGTAATTCCGGTGCCCAGCCGTCTCCATGAATCTGCATAACTTCTGTAAGAATCTCTATTTTTCGTAAATATTTATGTTTTTTTTTTAATTGAAATCCTCTGTCTCCATTTACTTTCAGCCAAAACACTTCCTCTTCCTAGGGGCTTCCCAAAAGAAGGCTGTCTTAGGCGTGCCTGAGCGATAAACTATTTGTTTAAAGCAATGCTGTTTTAAAGAAAGAAAAAAAACTTTTAAAGTGACCATGCCGCTCCAGGACCAGCATCTTGTGTTAAAATGGCAGCTCATGTGGCTTGGAGGGCAGGAACAGCAGATCACCGAGTTGGGTTCAGGGGAGGGAACAGGGGGGAGGGGAGTCCAATGGACTCTCAGACCCAGTGGGGTGCCTGCAACATCCCTATAGGTGAGAACCAGAGAAGGGCCTCGGCATTAGGGATGTATGGACTGTGTAAAATCCACTCCAACTGTGTTTCACAGATTGTCAGGTGCCTTTTGTCCCATCATCCGCTCACAGACAGATGCAAATTATTTTTCTTTTGTCATGCGGAGAAATATGCAAATGATTACATAAGACGTTGCATAAGAATTTGCAGAATTTATCTTAGTACGTGACATTTAGCATATTGCCCCCTATTCTATTCAGCTTTTCTTCAGCAGAAATTTGCACATTTTCTGTGAATAAATATGCATAAATTTGGGGAAAGGTAAAAAAAAAATAAAATCCGAAAGCCCATGGACCCTGGGCAACCTGAGGGGGTTGCTCTGCAGCAGATTCCACAGGTTGGATTCTTAGAAATCCTAGCTCATTCTAGTTCATCTCAAATTTCTCCAGCATCCCTATTCCCTACTTGACCTTAATGAGAAGCCTGGGCTTTAAAGGTAATCACCAGCATGTTGAATTGCACCCAGAATAGGGATGGCAGAGAATTCTGCCACAGAACTTGGTGAGGCCGAATGCCAGTGCATTTGGCCCCCCGAACTCCGTGGCGGAACGGCCTGCCCCCCCTGCAGATCCCCCCCGGGACGAGACTTACCTGGGGCGGATCTTCTGGGCAGTAGCTGTGGCGGCAGCGGCTGCGGCGGTTGGTCTTCCGACTGGCTGCCGCCGCCATTTGCAGTCTTGTAACCCCCCCAAAAAAACGACATGGTAGGCTACGTAAAGATTTACGTAGCCTATCATGGCTGGGTTTTAAAAAAAACAAAAACGATGTGATAGGCTACGTAAAGATTTACGTAGCCTATCATGGCTGTTTTTTTAAAAAAACAACAACCCACGTACGCAAATAGCGGCGGCTATGGCTGCTGCCATTTTTGTTCCTTATTTTTGGTAGGGATGTCAGAGAATTTCGCCACGAATCTCGGGGAGGCCGAATGCCAGCGCATTTGGCCCCCCGAAATCGGTGGTGAAACGGTATGCCACCCCCCGTCCCCCCCGGGACAGGACTTACCTTGGGCGAATCTCCATAGTGGTGGCGGCTGTGGCGGCTGTTCGGCGGTGGTTCAGTGGCGGCGGCTGTGGCGGCCGGTCTTCCGACCGGCTGCCGCCACCACCATTTCCAAGTGTTTTTTTTAAACGTGATAGGCTACGTAAATGTTTATGTAGCCTATCACGGCTCAGTTAAAACAAAAACAAAAACACGCGTACACAAATGGCAGTGTCCATGGGCGCCGCCATTTGCATTCCTTATTTTGGCACGTCTAGTCTACATAAACATTTACGTAGACTACGGCGAAAATAAGGGGAACGCAAATAGCGTAGCGTCTACGCTATTTGCGTTCCCCTTATTTTCGCCCTAGTCTACGTAAATGTTTATGTAGGCTACACGTGCCAAAATAAAAGAACGCAAATGGCAGCGCCCATGGGCGCCGCCATTTGCGTACACGCGTTGTTTTTTTTAACTTAGCCGTGATAGGCTACGTAAACATTTACATAGCCTATCACGGCTGACTCCAGGGACGCAAATGGCGGCGGCTATGGCCACCGCCATTTGCAGTCCCGGCCAGCCAGGATTCGTGGCAGGAGGGACGGGGTGCCTTCCCCCCAGCCAGAATTTCAGGGGGGAGGGACGGGGCGCCTCCCCCCCAGTCAGAATTTTGGGGGGGAGGGACGGGACGCCTCCCTCCCCAGCCAGAATTTCGGGGGGAGGGACAGAGCACCTCCCCCCCACCGCGAATCAAATTTCGTAAAAGGTAAGTGACTTTCGTACATCCCTAATTTTGGCCGTCTTAGTCTATGTAAATATTTACGTAGACTATGACAGCAAAAATAAAGGGGAACGCAAATAGAGTAGCGGGCGCTATTTGCATCCCTTTTTGATTCACTGTTTTCGCCTACGTAAATATTTACGTAGGCTAAAACGGTGAATAAAAAAGGGACGCAAATAGCGCCCGCTATGCTATTTGCGTTCCCCTTTATTTTCGCTGTCATAGTCTACATAAATATTTATGTAGATTAAGACGGCCAATAAGGAATGCAAATGGCGGTGGCCGTAGCTGCCGCCATTTGCGTATGCAGTTCCCCCCCCCCGAGACCTCCATGGCCAGAAATCCAGCTGCAGATGGCTCTGGCCTGGCTGGGCCTGGCCAGCTGCTCTGCAGAGCTGCCGTGGAGCACAGCCAGCCATGGAGGATTCCGGGGGGAAGGAACAGCTCGCCTCCCCCCCAGTTGAGGATTCCGGGGGGAGAGACGGAACGTCTCCCCCCCCACCATCAACATAATACGTGGAAAGGTAAGTGACTTTTGTACATCCCTAACCCAGAAACAGATTGGTAACCAGTGTAAGCATCACATGAGAAGTGTAGGGATGTACAAATAAGCAAAGCTTGAGTTTCTCCAAATTCCACCACAATGCTTATTATGCCTCATGTCCGTATCAGGTTGCAAAATTTGTTTTTCTTTTCACATGAAAATGCATGAGTATTTTTGTGCACATTTTCCCAAATGTATGCATTAGTTGTGCATATTTTTGAAACGTATGATTTCCCTCCTTGATTAAAGCATTTTGTTCACATTTTCCAAACACATTTTTTTGTTATTTCACCAATCGCATTGCAAGCTTGGAAATGTACGGACGTCACCCGCAGATTGCATTCTGGTCTGTGTTCAGTTCTGTGAGATGCAAATAGAATGAATTCTACTCAAGTATGAACTTTAAAAAAGTTCTCATACTTCCCTAGATAGGTATAACATGTTCCCATAACTGGGCACCCACAATGCAATATTCTGGACTAACTGATGTTCCTGAAGACTCTTCAAAGGCAGCCTCATGGAGAATGCACTGCACAAATCCAATCTAGAGGTAACTATAATCAGGTCGGACCTCCTGAGAAACAGGCACATCTGTCACACCAGCCTAATCTTGGCAAAGTCACCCTTGCTACTGCCTCAGTTTGGGCATCCATGAGAAAGCCCAGACTGTGAACTTGTTTCTTCAAGGTCTCTTTTCTGGCCAACAGTATCTCTATCTTGTCTGGCTTAAGTCTCAGTTTATTAGCTCACATTCAACCCATTACTGCTTTCAGATTATCAACAGCTTCCTTGAAAAGAAGAGATGGAGCTTTGTTTCATCAGCTTATTGATGACAACACACTCCTGATCCCTGGAATAGGCATGTATGAGCATTTAATTCCATTTTGCAAATCACTCAAAAATGCCCTGTTCTCGACACTGACACAAGCACATGTTCTCCAAGAACATTCGCAAATTCCTGAAATTTATTCACATTCACAAAATGTTCACTTTAAAAAATGGGCACTTTTTAAAATGCACACGTTAAGAAATGCACACGTTAAGAAATGCACACTTCTACAAATTTGCATTTTCACACTTCAGTCAATGGGGAAAATGGACATTCTTAAAAAGGCACATTAAGAAATGCACACTTTTAAAAATGCACAATTTAAAGTGTGGATTTTTAGAATGTTCACTTTTTAAAAATGCACACATTTAGAAATTTGCATTTTCATACTTATTCGATAGGGAGGGGATGAACACTTTTGAAAAATGTGTACTTTTTTCCATACGAAATGGGCAGTTTTCCTGTTGGAATGAACCAAAAAATCAGGCGACAAACAGGAGAAAAGGAGCAAGCCAAACTGGGCTTTGAAATGAAGCTCAGAGTGTCTCAACAAGTTTGAGCACCTCTGGTTCTCCCATACCTACTGTAGGCAATCTTAATATCCACATAGGTGCATAAGGGAGAAGGTTCCATGTTGATGTTAAATGATGAGGAGACAGAATTGAGCCTCAAGGGAGGCCATATACCAGTAGGGATGGCATTGAGGCCCGACTGGGTCCAGGAGTCCATTGGGGTCACCCCTGCCCATGCCCCTGGACCACACCCTCTGGCCTTGCTTGCCCCTGCTCGAGCCCTCCTGGATGTTTCCCACACTCACCCTGACCCATCTGCAAGCACCTGCCATTTTGCTGAGCTTATTTTTATGGGGAGAAGGAGGTCACTAAAAATGTGCATATTTAAATATGCACAAATTCAGGCTGAGAAAGCTTGATATATGCAACATTAGAGGCGTAAATGCACCACATTTCTCTAATATTGTGTAGATCAGCCTTCCCACCCCAAATTTGTGCATATTTAGATATGTGTTTTTTTTAATGCCCTCCTTTTTTCCCATAAAACTAAGCTCAGCAAAATGGTGGGCACTCGCCAATGGGATCTAGGGTGAGTGCGGGTGGCTTGGCGAGGTTGTGGGGGCTTGAACATGGGTCTGGGGGGCCTTGAGTGGGGGCATTACTTAAGCGGGTGGCCAACAACACTGGATAGGGGTGGGTTTGTCCATCCCTATATACCAGGAGTCCTCCAGTTTCCTGACTGGAACCATTGCACGTGTTGAGTGTCCATCCAGTGTTACAAAGATATCCCCTCACAGATCCAGGAGGAAGAGGCTGGGGTTCCATTTCAGAGAATTTAGCTTTCCGAGTTTTCATTGTAGCACCTCCATTTGTAGTTCAGTTCAGTTCAGTTCAGTGCTGTGCGCGTCTGCCGCTTCTCCAGGAAACCAGAATAAACTTGTAAATTGCTTTGTATTTATAGCCCAAACTGGAAACCGCCATTAAAAAAAATAATAAAAAAAATATATACAGGATAAGAAGACACCTGTCGACGGAAGAAAGCAAAGGATGCTCAAATAATATATGCATATAAAAAGTTACGCTAATTCCAGTGAGATTTCTGCTTCATCAATAATTCATGCCTTGGTAAATTCTTCATTTGTAATACTTAAAGACTTCCTTGAAAATGAAGTAGTTTTCATGTCTCTGGTTAAATATAGCAAGTGCAGGTTATTATAAATGCTATCTGGCATTTCATACTGACCCCTATTTTTTTTTATATAATTGCTGCCTATTTATAGAAGAACAGCTGAACTGCATCTTTCAGTGCGGATTCCAGGCTGTGGAGCAACAAACACGTGCACACACACACACACACGTGCACACACACTCAGCTTTGGATTTAAATCCTGAACTGAGGGCTGCAATGTTTGGAGGGTGAGATGTCAGGAGAGGGGGGAGGGATCCTGAAGAGAATAAAATAAAAATGAAGTACTGCATGACAGAAAAGAGATTGCATTGAATTTTCCCCATCCTTTTCAATTGTAGCCATATATAATAATTATACTTAGTCTTCAGCATTTATATAGCACTTTAGAGCATTTAATGAGATGTGCATACATGATTAGAACTGTCAATGCAATTTGCATACCGTGTTCCTTACAAACCAACCCTGTAAGGTAGATCAGTATTATTGTCCCCATATTGTAGATGGGAGTCTGAGGCTCAAAGAGAGTGAGGGTGGGATCCTATGCATATTTAGGCTGAAAAAAGTCCTACAACTCCCATTCCTCGCAGGGGAGTGCTGGGAGTTCTAGGACTTTCTCTCTCTCTAAATTTACATGAGATTGCATCCTTAGTAACTATATGCTACATCATGTCCATACCTATGAATTTGTCACTTATAAGAATACCGGATACCAATGCCATTGAAATGCAGGTTGACTTCCCTGTTTATCGAGGTCCCTCTGATGCACCTCTCCAGTGATTCCCTTTTTACTCTAAGGGGGTGGCTTGCTTAAAGAACGTATCTCCACTGTTCAGGTATGCTGGGTTTTGTTACTGTGAGATGAAATCATGAAAGGGAATTTTTATACAAAAGAAGTCAAAGGGAAATAACAGGGGTTGTCTTTGTTTTGAGTCTGTGGTAGCCTTTTCCACATCATTCATTTCTTTAGGGAGCAATCCTATGGCGGCTAGTCAGCAGTTTTCTGGGAACCGACCTCTGAGCCCACCTCCGAGGTCGGTTCCCGGAGAACCGACCTTCCCCCCTTCCACGCTGCCTCACAGGCAGAAGGGAACAGCCCTGTGCTCTGTGCTTAGAAGAGGAGCATGGAGTGGCCAAAATGGTGCATTCCGGGGGGCGTTCATGGGTGGGGAATGCAGAAATGCCAGTACAACACATCCTATGTGTTGTGTGGCACCCTCCTCCCCTGCTCTGCCTTCCCATGACTAGACAGCATAAATCGGCTGTCTAGCCCCAAATGCAGGGCAGGAGAAGCACAGAGGGAACAATCCCCTCCCTGCTTTTCCTGCCCTGCATTGGATAGGCAGCTGCCTCCGAGTTCGGACGCAGCCACCTATCCCCACAGGATTGCGCCCTTAATATATGTGTGCATCTCTTCTCCATTAAAATACCCTGAATACTTTTCAAGAAAATTAAATGTAAAATAATAAAAGGAAACATGATGGGATGGATCCTGAGTAGGTATGCTGGAGAAATTTGAAACGGATTAAAATTTTGTTGTTCAGTCGTGTCCGACTCTTCGTGATCCCATGGACCATAGAACGCCAGGCCTTCCTGTCCTGCGCTCTGTCCCGGAGTGTGCTCAAGTTCATATTCATTGCATCGGTGATGCTATCTAGCCATTAGGGTTGGCGGAGAATTTCTCCCCGAAACTTCGGGGGGCCGAGCGCCAACGTGTTCGGCCCCCTGAACAAGTTTCAGGGAGAAATCCTCTGAACCCACCCCCACCCCCCGCACCCCCCCGGGACGGGACTTACCTTCGCCGAATGTCCCTCCTGGCGGCGGGTCCGGCTGGCGGTTCGGCGGGTGTTCGAGCGGGGCGGGAGCGGCAGCCGGTCTTTCGACCGGCTGCCGCCGCCGCCATTGCAATAAAAGGAAAAAAAAACGCCCCCTGATAGGCTACGTAACGATTAACGTAGCCTATCACGGCTAGATTTGCAAAGTCAGCCATGATAGACTACGTCAATCGTCACGTAGCCTATCACGGGTGACTTAAAAAAAAAAAAAGTGTGTACGGATAATGGCGGCCCCCATAGGGAGCCGCCATTCCCGTTCCTTATTTGGTCGCCGTAGTCTACGTAAACATTTACATAGACTACAGCGACTAAATAAGGAACGCGAATGGCGGCTCCCTATGGGGGCCGCCATTAGCGTACGCGCTTTTTTTTTTTTTAAGTCACCTGTGATAGGCTACGTGACGATTGACGTAGCCTATTATGGCTGACTTTGCAGATCTAGCCATGATAGGCTACGTGAATCATCATGTAGCCTATCAGGGGGCGTTTTTTTTTAAAAAAAAAACTTTCGCGTTCGCGGCCGGGCGAGGCGGGAAGCCTCCTCCCCGGCTGAATGTCGGCTGGGGCGAGGCGGGAAGCCTCCCCCCCGGCCTGAATTTCGGCCGGGCCAAGGCAGGAAGCCTCCCCCCCCGGCCTGAACTTCGCGGGGGGAGCAGCGAAGCGCCTCCCCCCCACTGCGAACGTCCTTCGAGGACAGGTAAGGGACTTTCGTCCACCCCTACTAGCCATCTCATCCTCTGCCATCCCCTCCTCCTTTTGCCTTTAGTCTTTCCCAGCATCAGCGCCTTTTCCAGAGAGTTTTCTCTTCGCATTAGGTGGCCAAAATATTTGAGCTTCAGCTTCAGTATCTGTCCTTCCAATGAGCACTCAGGGTTGATTTCCTTTAGGATGGACTGATCTGTCCTCCTTGCAGTCCAGGGGAAATGTAAGCATCTTCTCCAGCACCATAGTTCGAACGCATCAATTCTTTGGCGCTCAACCTTCCTTATAGTCCAGCTCCCATAGCCATACATTACTACTGGGAAAACCATAGCTTTGATTAGACGGACCTTTGTGGGCAAGGTGATGTCTCTGTTTCTTACTATGCTGTCTAGGTTTGCCATAGCTTTCCTCCCAAGGAGCAAGCGTCTTTTAATTTCATGGCTACAGTCACCGTCTGCGGTGATCTTGGAGCCCAAGAAAGTAAAATCTGTCACTGCTTCCATTTCTTCCCCTTCTATATGCCAGGAAGTACAAAAGTCACTTACCTTTTTATAGGGGTGATTTGCGGTGGGGGGGAGGTGCTCCGCACCTCCTCCCAAAATCCTAACCTAGCTGGCTCCGCTCCATGGCAACACCGCAGATCCGCCAGAGGGTGCATTCGCAGGCGTCTGGAGCCTGCGGACGCAAATAGTGGAGGCTATGGTGGCCACCATCTGTGTTCATGTTTTTGGCCGTGATAGGCTATGTAAATATTTACATGGCCTATCACGGCAAACCCCCCCCCCACAGGAACCATTTCAAAACAGGAAAAAAAACAGCCGCCATTTGCGTTCCCTTTTTTTGCCGTGATAGGCTACGTAAGTATTACGTAAGAAATGGCATCCCTGCGTTAGCCGTCATAGGCTACATAAGTATTTACGTAGCCTACCACAGCCTAAATGGGGAAGCAAATGGCGGCCGCAGACGCGGCCGTCATTTGCAAAGCAGCACAAACGGCACCAGGTAAGTGCTCCATTTCGCGTGCCTTTTGTGGGGTGGGGGGGTGGGGGGCTTCGTTCTGCCATGGATTTTGGAGGGCTAAATGCACTGGCATTCAGCTTCACAGAGATCCATGGAGGAATTCCATGGCATTCCTAGATTAAAATGAGCTCGGATTTCTAAGAATCCGACCTGTGGAATCCGCTCTGGAGCGAACCCCTCAGGCCCTGCCTGGAGTCCATGGACTTTCAGGTGATTATTTTACTTTCCCAAAATTTATGCATATAAATCTGTTGAAAAATATGTACGTTTCTGCCGAGGAAACATTGAATGGACTGGGGGACCAATACACTAAAAGTTATGTACTGAGGTAAATTATGTAATTACTTATGTAAATATTTACACAATTATTTATGTAACTAATTCTGTATTTTTCTGCATGACAAAAAGAAATCGGCATGACTCTGTGGGTGGATGATGGAACGAAAGGCGCCTGACAATCCTCAAAACACAGATGGAGTGGATTTTACACATCCATACATCCCTAATCCTGACTTGAGGTCAGAGTTCTGCTCATGCCAGAGGCAGGGATGGAGGGCTTCACCTCCACATGGGACCATCCGCGCTTTCCAAGCTGCTGCCACCATCTACATGCAATTGCCATGACAGCTCAGCGAGTGACTGACAAGCGCCGTGGACCCGCCCGCTCCTTCCCCGAGATGCCATATTGCGTAACAATGCCTGCTCAGGAATTTCTAGGAAGGGAATGTTGCAGAGATAGCAGCCATAAGGGGCGATCTATGCAACATTCCTGGTGTAAATAGGCCATTCACACCTGCAATGTTGCTTAGATAACCCCTTTGCGGCCACAGTCTATGCAACATTCCCTTCCTGGAAATGCCTGAGCTGCCATTCTTGTGCAGAATGGCAGCTTGGGGAAGGAGCGGGCAGGCTGCCAGATGCTTATTGACCATGCAACACAGTCCACAAATGGGACTCTGACCCCATATTGGGTGCCCACGACATCCCTAGCTGGAGGAAGGGGGGAGGCATTTGTTACGGATTCTCCTTCCCCCTGCAGGCTTCCATGCCTACTGAAAATCTGTTCTGGATGGGCAGGGGACCCCCCCCCCTATGTAGCATGAGAGACAGTGTGTGGGGGTTGCTACAGAAGGAATCCACAAAAATCTCCTCTCCGCCTTTCTTTGTCAGATTGTGGTATATTCCATCACAGAAGAAGGACTCCTGTTCATGGAAGGGGCACCCTGGTTCCAACCCATAAAGATAATGTCTGGGACAGAATAGGGATTCTGTTGGTGTACTGTCCACCCTGTTGCTCAACAGTATCCCTTCCTGAGCTAGCCAATGTAGTCTCAAGGTTGGTGTTGGAGGCCCCTTGGTTTGTTGTGCTGGGGGATTTCAACATCCATGCTGAGGCTGCCCTGTCAGGAGTGGCTCAGGATTTCATGTATGCCATGACAACCATGGGTCTGTCCCAAAAGGTATCTGACCCCGTCCATGCTGCTGGGCATACTCTAGACCTTGTTTTCTGTGCTTGATTGGGTGATAGTGATCTGTGAGTGGAGGAACTCTCTATAGTTCCATTTTCATGGATAGATCACTACCTATTGGGGTTTAGACTTGCTGGAACTCAGAACCTGAGTTCTGAGAGCCAGGGCCTGCAGGAGAGGCCACCACCACCACCACTGGGGAAGAGGCATGCTTGCTGCTGCTGGGCCTGCTGCTGCCACCGCTGGGCCTGCTGCTGCCGCCGCTGCCACCACCACCAGGCCTTCCCTGTGGACTTCTGCCTGGCAGACCGCCAGTCCCTGCAGGACCAGGCCCCCAGGTACCGAGCCAGCTGTGCTGCTCCACCTGCCCTTCCCTGGAGGAGCTACATAAGCTGGCTGGCTGAGGTGGCCTGGGAGAGCCAGGGCCTGCAGGAGAGGCCACCACCACCACCACTGGGGAAGAGGCGTGCTTGCCGCCGCCGGGCCTGCTGCCGCCGCCGGGCCTGCTGCCGCCGCCGGGCCTGCTGCCGCCGCCGGGCCTGCTGCCGCCGCCGCCGGGCCTGCTGCCGCCACCGCCGCTGGGCCTGCTGCCGCCGCCGCCGGGCCTTCCCTGTGGACTTCTGCCTGGCGGACCGCCAGTCCCTGCAGGACCAGGCCCCCAGGTACCGAGCCAGCTGTGCTGCTCCACCTGCCCCTCCCTGGAGAGGCTACATAAGCTGGCTGGCTGAGGTGGCCTGGGAGAGCCAGGGCCTGCAGGAGAAGCCACCACCACCACCACCACTACTACTACTGGGGAAGAGGCGTGCTTGCTGCTGCTGGGCCTGCTGCTGCCGCCACCGCCACCAGGCCTTCCCTGTGGACTCCTGCCTGGCATTTTTAAGGGGATTTTAATTGTTTTGTTTGTTTGTTTTATTTTGTTGGGGGGGATTTTGTTGTGTTTTTAGGGGTGGGTAGCCTGCCTGATAGGCGGGAGCGAGGGGGCATGTGTCCACCTGATGGAGGCAGTGGGGGGAGTGTTGGGGGCCAGAACATACCGAGGCTGGGCGGCAGGCGCTGGCGGAGTGCTAGGGGCAGGCCATGCCAGGTAAGGGGAACAAGGGAGAGATGTGCAGTATCTGTCCCCTGCTCCGTGCCTGTCCAGAGCCAAAGGATAGCTGGGGGAGGCATGACCCCATCTTCTGGCCTTTGTTTGCTGCTCTGCAATGCCAGGTCTGTTACCCAGAAAACCTCCCTCATCCATGACATGATCCTGGATGAGGGTGCAGACCTGCCATGTATTACGGAGACCTGGCTGGCCGAGGCTGCTGCTCCAACCCTTGCAGCCATGTGTCCAGCTGGATTTTCGTATGCACAGCAGCCGAGGGCTGGGGATCGGGGAGGGGGAGTGGCTGTTATCTACCTAGAGTCCTTGGTCTTCACCAGACCCCCTCTCCGGGAGACCAAGGTTGTTGAGTGCATGTACTGGAGGTTGGGCCCGAAGGGCAGTCTGGGGATTCTGCTCGTGTACCGTCCACCCCGCTGCACGACTGACTCCCTGGCCGAGGTGCTTGAGGTGGTCTCTGATGTGCGTGTACAGTCCCCTAACTTACTGGTGTTGGGGGACTTGAATGTACATTTGGAGGCCATCCTCACAGGAGCACCTCGGGACTTCATGGAGACCATGGCCTCCTGGGAGCTGCACCATATTCTAACCGGGCCCACCCATGTAGCCGGTCATGCACTAGACCTTCTGTTTGTTTCTGGCGAAGCGGGGAGTGATCTGGAAGTCGGGGGTATATCCACCACCCCCTTGTCATGGTCAGATCACTATCTGGTGACGTTGGACTTCTCGGTTCCACAACCCCTCCGCAGGGGTGGAGGACCCATTAAAATGGTCTGCCCCAGGCGTCTTATGGATCCAAATGGATTCTTGAATGCGCTTGGGGATTCTCTGGGGCATGCCAATGGCCACTCGGTCGAGACCCTGGTGGGTGGCTGGAAAGCCGCAATCACTGGGGCATTAGATCAGGTGGCTCCGAAACGCTCTCCCCCTGAACAAGGCTCGGACTGCACCATGGTTCAATCCGCAGTTACGAGCTCTGAAACAGGAGGTGAGACGGCTAGAGCGCCGGTGGCGGAAGTCTTGCTCCAAAGACGATCAGACACGGGCTAGAGCTGTATCTTCAGCCTATCATGTGGCGGTGAAGGCACCAAAAAAGGAATATTATGCTGCCTCCATCGCGTCTGGAGAGTGCTGTCCCAGGAGGCTGTTCCAAGTGGTCCGGAGCCTGGTCGGTCCTGTGGCTCCGGAACCACTGGAGCATTCTAAGGCCTCCTGTGAGGCTTTGGCAAGGCACTTTGCAGATAAAATTGATCAGATTAGGTGTGTTACTCTGCACACTGTGGATACAGTTAGTGAGCAAGAGGCGGCCTGTGGCAAACTGGTTTTGTGGGATCGGTTCCAGCTTCTTCCTCCTGATGGAGTGGACAAGGTGCTTTCATCTGTAAGGCCGACCACCTGCTTACTTGATCCTTGCCCATCTTGGCTCATTATGAGCTGCAGAGAGAGACTGGGTGAGGGGATCAAGGCGGCGGTGAACGCCTCCCTTGAGGAGGGAGTCATGCCATCAGCCCTCAAGGAGGCAGTGATAAGACCGCTCTTAAAGAAGCCCTCCTTGGATCCTCAAGTTCTGAACAACTTTCGCCCAGTCTCAAATCTGCCATTTTTGAGCAAGGTGATTGAGTGGGTGGTGGCGGTGCCGTTGAAGGCACACTTGGAAGAAACTGATTATCTAGACCCATTTCAGTCGGGCTTCAGGCCTGGGCATGGGACAGAAACGGCCTTGGTCGCCTTGGTGGATGATATGAGGAGGGCTCTGGATAGGGGTGAATGCTCCTTCCTTGTTCTCCTCGACCTTTCAGCAGCTTTTGATACCATTGACCACGGTATCCTCCTGGACTGCCTGGAGGGGTTGGGCATTGGAGACACTGTATTGCGGTGGTTCCGGTCCTTCCTCTCCGGCAGGTACCAGAGGGTAGCACTGGGAGAGGAGGTTTCGGACCCGTGGCCACTTACTTGTGGGGTGCCACAGGGTTCCATCCTCTCCCTGATGCTATTTAACATCTATGTGAAGCCGCTGGGGGCTATCATCAGGAGGTTTGGGGTGCGGTGTCATCAATATGCGGATGACACACAGCTCTACCTCTCATTCAAATCTTCACCAAGGTTGGCCGTAGAATCCCTGTCCAAATGTCTGGAGACGGTGAGTGGCTGGATGGGGAGGAATAAGCTGAAGCTGAACCCTGACAAGACCGAGGTACTTTTGGTGGGAGACAAGAGGAGGCTGGGGGATGTTGACCTGGTGTTGAATGGGGTATGGCTACCCTTGAAAGACCAGGTCCGCAGCCTGGGGGTCATTTTGGACTCCCAGCTGTCCATGGAGGCTCAGGTGTCAGCTGTGAGCCGGACAGTGCTGTATCAACTCCATCTGATACGGCGGCTGCGCCCCTTCCTTCCCGACCATCTGCTCCCATCGGTAGTACATGCCCTGGTCTCCTCTCGTTTAGACTACTGTAATGCACTCTACGTGGGGTTACCCTTGAAGACGGTTCGGAAGCTGCAGCTGGTACAGAACGCGGCGGCTCGCCTGATTAAAGGCAGCTGCCGGCGAGATCACATCACTCCAGTGCTGAAAGAGTTGCACTGGTTACCAGTTGTTTTCCGAGCCAAATTCAAGGTGTTGGTTTTGACCTTTAAAACCCTATATGGTTCCGGCCCAGCCTATCTTAAGGAGCGCCTCCAGCAACACCAGACAGGCCACTTAACATGATCAGCCTCGGATGGCCTTCTCTCTGTCCCATCAGCCAGGACAGCTAGACTGGTGGGGATGAGGGAGAGGGCCTTTTCTGTGGTGGCCCCCACTCTGTGGAACTCCCTCCCTAGGGAACTCCGTCATGCCCCCTCTTTAATGAGCTTCCGTCGTGCATTAAAAACGTGGTTGTTCAGGCAGGCATTTGGGGTGGGTTAGGGTATTTTTTAAAAAAGTTTTATGGTAGAATTTTATTGTTTTAAATTGTTTTATGGTGTGTTGTACATCGCCCAGAGTGGCTGGGTGACCAGCCAGATGGGCGATTAATAAATTTAATAAATAATAAATAAATAAACCTCTGCAGGGATGGAGGTAGGGACGTCAGAGAATTCCACCACGGACCCCAATGAGGCCGAATTCCAAGAATCCAGCCCCATTGGGGTCCGTGGGTGGAATGGAGCACTCACCTCCGTGCCCCTCTGGAATCCATCCAGGCTGGCGTCCCTGTTTTCACACGATAGGCTATGCAAATATCTACTAAATATAATTTGTGTAGCCTGTCACATGAAAACAGGGACACAAATGGCATAGCGGATGCCATTTGCCTCAGGACTTAGCACAGCGATATGGCACGGAAATGGCGGCCGGCTGTATCGCCAGCGCTGCGGAGTCGGCGGCTGGTTCTGCAGGATCACAACAGAGAGGATCCAGCCTGGACAGATTCTGGGGGGAGGGATGGATCGCCTCCCCCCCCACCCGTGGACTCCCTCCCCCGGAACGGGGTAGGGGTATATGAAACCCTGCTTACCTGTCTCCGCCGGGTTCTGCAGGTGGGGAGAGGCGATCCGTTCCTCCCCCCCGGAATCCTGCCCAGCTGGCTCCGCTCCACAGCCACCAGGCTGCAGAGCCACTGGCCAGGCCAACCCGCAGTGGGGCCTCCAGCCACTGCCGGGCTGGTGCGGACACAAATGGCGTTCTGAGTAGGGGATGCCATTTGCATCCCTATGGTAGCCCTTGATAGGCTACGTAAATATTTATGTAGCCTATCACGGCTAAAGCAGGGATGCAAATGGCATCCCCTATGCCATTTGTGTCCCTGCTTTAGCCATGATAGGTTATGTAAATATATACATAGCCTATCACGGAGCCTGCGTAGGGAGGCAAATGGCGGCTGCTACAATGGCCGCCATTTGCGGCCGCAGCAGCCCGGCATCAACCAGAGCCGCTGCTGCCACCGGAGCTGAAGCTGCAGCCAGAGCCGCAGCCAGGTAGGCTGTGTTTCGTGGGGCTTTCGCGGGGTGGAGGGATGGGGGGCTACGTTCCATCACGGATTTCGGGGGACCGAATGTGCTGGCATTCAGCCTCACTGAGATCCGTGGCGGAATACTCCGCCATGCCTAGAATGGGGTAAATGATCTGCCCATCCCTAGGTGGAGGGCCAATTAAGATGTTCCACCCCAGGAAGCAGATGGATCCGAATCATTTCCTGACAGCTCTTGGGGATTTTCCTGTTGCTTCAACAGGTGATTCTGTCGAAGCCCTGGCCGATCTCTGGAATGGAGAAATGACCAGGGCCATGGACACAATCGCTCCTGAGTGTCCTCCCTCACAAAGTGAAGCCACACCAGCACCCTGGTTTTCTAGGGAGCTTGTGGCGATGAAATGAGCAAGAAGACATGTAGAGCGACGTTGGCAGAAAATTCAGAGTAGAGCCAACTAAACACAGGCTAGAGCATATTTGAAGACCTACTCTGTGGCAATACAGGCAGCAATTTTTTTTCCTGCCACTATTGGGTCTGCAAAGAGACATCTAGTGGAGCTGTTTTGAGTGGTCAGGGGTCTTTTATATACTAGCCCACAAAAGGATAATTTAAACCTCTCAATAGGCCTCTGTGAACAATTTGGTCAGCCCTTTGCAGACAAAATCACTGGGATCCACTCTGATTTGGATGCTGTGGTTGATACAGACCCCGTGGATGTAACTTTGGCTCCTGTTTGTCCAGTGTTATGGGATACTTTTCAGTAGGGATGGTGGAGAATTTCTCCATGAATCTCCGGGAGGCCGAATGCCAATGCATTCGGCCCCCCGAAATTAGTGAAGAAACGGTCTGCCCCCCCCCCCCGGGATGGGACTTACCTTTGGCGAATGTCCCTGGCGCTGGCGGCTCCCGGCGGTGGTTCCCCCCCCAAAGTCAGCCGTGATAGGCTACGTAAGGATTTACTTAGCCTATCACTGCTGACTGCAGGGACGCAAACGGCGGCGGCTATGGCTGCCGCCATTTGCGTCCTGGCAGAAGACAAGATTCGTGGCCAGAGGGACAGGGCGCCTCCCCCCGGCCAGAATTTTGGCCGGAGGGATGGGGTGCCTCCCCCCTGGCCAGAATTTCGGCGGGGAGTGATGGGGTGCCTCCCCCTGCCAAGAATTTTGGGGGGAGGAATGGAGCGCCTCCTCCCCACCGTGAAGCAAGCTGCGGGACCAGGTAAGGGACTTTCGTCCATCCCTACTTTTCAGTTTGTACAGCCTGAGGATGAGGACAGGATCCTGGGAGCGTTGAGAGCCATCACATGTGTTCTAGATCCCTGCCCCTCCTGGCTCATAAAAGCAGCCACAGGTGGACTGGACAAGTGGGTAGTGGGGTGGTTAATGCCTCCCTTGGTCAAGGCAGAGTTCCAGCCTGCCTGAAGGAGGTGGTGTTGAGACCTCTGTTAAAAAGGCCCTCCCTGAACCTCACCATGTTGGATAATTATCAGCCAGTCTCCAATATTCCATTTCTGGGCAAGATATTGGAGCATGTGGTGGCCTCCCAACTCCAGTGATTCCTGGATGAGACAGATTATCTAGATCCATTTCTATCTGGCTTCAGACCTGGTTATGGGACAGAAACAGCTTTGGTCACCTTGGTGGATGACCTACACTGGGAACTAGACAGGGGGAGTGTGTCCCTGTTCATTCTGCTGGACCTCTCAGTGGCTTTAGATACCATCGACCATGGTATCCTTCTGGATGCCTTGCTAGGATGGGACTTGGAGGGACTGTTTTACAGTGGCTCCATTCCTTCTGGGAGGGGCAGACCCAGGACTGGGGGACTTCTGTTCAACTCCCTGGCCACTGGCCTGTGGAGTTCTTCAGGGATCTGTATTCTCTCCCATGCTATTTAACATATACATGAAACTGTTGGGAGAGGTTGTCTGGAGTTTGGGGGTTCAGTGTCACCAGTACGCTGATGACACCCAACTCTACTTTTCCTTTCCATCTAATTCCCAGGAAGCTGTCGCAGTGCTAAACCGGTATCTGTCGGCAGTAATGGACTGGATGTAGGGATGGCGGAGAATTCTGCCACGGATTTCAGTGAGGCCGAATGCACTGGCATTTGGCCCCCCGAAACCCATGGTGGAACAGCCTCCCCCCCCGCCACCCCGTGGAATCCCCCGGGAATGAAACTTACCTGGGTCAGAGGTGGTGGCGGCTTTGGTGGTGGCGGCTGGTTTTTTGGCCGGCTGCTAGGGCCGCCATTTGCATCCTGCCAGGCTGTCATGATAGGCTATGTAAGTATTTACATAGCCTATCACGGCAAAGAGCAGGGACGCAAACGGCGGCTGCTATGCTGTTTGTGCTGCTGCTTTTTCTGTGATAGGCTACGTAAGTATTTATGTAGCCTATCACAGTAAAGGCAGCCATGCAAATGGCAGCCACTACGCAAATGGTGGCCACTACGCAAATGGTGGCACCATTTGCGTTCCTGCTCTTTGCCGTGATAGGCTACGTAAATACTTATGTAGCCTGTCATGGCAGCCTGGCAGGATGCAAATGGCAGCCGCTATGGTGGCTGCCATTTGCGTCCTCAGCAGCCCTGCCACGGCTGGAACTCCAGCTGCGGATGGCCCTGGCCGGTGGCTCCGCGGAGCCGCCACAGAGCAGAGCCAGCCAGGAAGGATTCTGGGGGGAGGGACGGAGCGCCTCCCCCCACCGCGAATCACACCTGCGAAAAGGTAAGTGATGTTCGTACATCCTAACTGGATGAGGGCTTAATCCAGAAGCTTAATTCAGAAAAGACAGAGGTGCTCCTGGTCAGTCAAAAGGTAGATCAGGGAATATGGATTCAGCTTCTGCTGGATGGAGTTACATGCCCCCTGAAGACAGAGGTTCGTAGCTTGGGTGTACTTCTGGATTGAGCCCTGAGCCTGGATGCACAGGTTTCAGTGGTGGCCAGGAGTGCATTTGCACAGTTAAAGCTAGTGCACCAGCTAAGCCCATTCCTTGAGATGTCTGATTTGGCCATAGTAACACATGCCTTAGTTACATCCCATTTGGATTACTGTAATGCTCTCTATGTGGGGCTGCCTCTGAAGAGTACTCGGAAACTTCAGCTGGTTCAAAAAGTTGCTGCCAGACTGTTGATTGGAGCTGGCTAAAGGGTGCATACAACTCCCCTGCTAAAACCACTTCACTGGTTCAAGCACAATTCAAAGTGCTGGTCATGACCTATAAAGCCCTATACAGCTTGGGTCCAGGTTATCTGAAAAGCCATATTCTCCCCTATGAGCCTGCTCATGCCCTGATATCTCCAGGGGAGGCCCTTCTCACATTCCCATCACCATCACAGGCTCGCCTGGGGGGAACGCAGGAGAGGGATGCCTTGGTGGCTGCCCCAAGGCTCTGGAACTCCCTTCCCAGGGAGGTGAGAGTGTCACCCTCCTCGGTATGTTTCTGCAGGCCGGTAAAAACTTCCTTGTTCTGGCAGGCCTTTGGGTATAGCTAGTCTGGACCTGTAAGAATATGATGGATTGATACTATGGTTTATGTTGTTTGTTGTCTTTTAAATTTCTGATATTTTATACAATGTTAATATTATTGATGATTTAATTATATTTTAACTTTTGTATATTTCTACTTATATGTTTTAACTATACAAGTTTTAATGTTGTGAAGCTGCCTTGAGTCCCAGTACTGGGGAAAAGGCACAATACTACTGCTACTACCACCACTAATAGTGGTGGTGGTGGTGATGATGATGTTAAAAGCCAGAGCAAGCAGATAAAAATGGGGATAACAATGCTATAAAACTGGCACCTACCAGTTTCTCGCTGAAGGCCTTTCGGAATAAGAAAGTCAGCACCTGTGTCCTAAATCAGGAGCAGACAGAAAGTAGATCTCCAGATGTTTTGGACTTCCACTCCCAGCATTCCTGACCATTAGCCATGCTGGCAGGGGCTTGTGGGAGTTGAAGGCCAAAGCATCTGATCTACATTCTGCCCACCGCTGGTCTATATGATAATTATAGGGATGGGGGAGAATTTCTCCCTGAAACTTCGGGGGGCTGAGCGCCAACGCATTCGGCCCCCCGAAATCGGCAGTGAAATTCTCTGCCCCCCCCCGAGATGGGACTTAGCTTTCACGAATGTCCCTCCCGGCGGTGGGTCCCGGCGGCGGTTTGTCGGGTCTTCGTCAGGGGCGGGGGCGGCAGCCGGTCTTTCGACCGGCTGCCGCCGCCGCCATTACAAGGAAAGTTAAAAAAAAAAAAAAACCACCCCCGTGATAGGCTACGTGACGATTAACGTAGCCTATCACGGCTAGATTTGCAAAGTCAGCCGTGATAGGCTATGTTAATCGTCACGTAGCCTATCATGGGGGTGTTTTTTTTTTCTTTTTTTTTCACGGCCGGGTAGACGGGGCGCTTCTACCCGGCCTGACTTTCGCCAGCGAGGGATGGGGCGCCTCCCGCCCAGCCTGAATTTCGGCCAGGTGAGGCAGGAAGCCTCCCCCCCCTCGCATGAACTTCGGGGGGAGAAGCGAAGCGCCTCCCCCCCACCGCGAAAAAAGCTGCGGGACAAATAAGTCCCATTCGTACATCCCTAATGATAAAGAGTATGTTCCTCCAGCTGAAATACAGAAATGAATACAGAAATAAATATGTTTTCCCATGCCTGCTTCCATGTTTCTTGTTATTTCTAATTGGGGATGTACAAAAGTCACTTACCTTTCTGTGGATTATGTTGATGGTGGGGGGGGGAGGTGATCCATTCCTCCCCCCTGGAATCCTCCACTGCTGGCTGTGCTCCACGGCAGCTCCGCGGAGCAGCTAGCCAGGCCCAGCCAGGCCAGAGCCATCCGCAGCCGGATTTCCGGCTGCGGAGGCCTCTGGGAAAAAAACCAAACAAACCCGCGTATGCAAATGGTGGTGGCTATGGCCGCCGCCATTTGCGTTCCTTATTTTTGCCGTCTTAATCTACATAAATATTTACATAGACTATGATGGTGAAAAGAAAGGGGAACACAAATAGCGTAGCGGGCGCTATTTGCGCCCCTTTTTGATTCACCGTTTTAGCCTACATAAATATTTACGTAGGCTAAAACGTGGAATCAAAAAGGGATGCAAATAGCGCCCGCTATACTATTTGTCTTCCTCTTTCTTTTTGCCATCATAGTCTACATAAATATTTACATAGACTAAGATGTCCAAAAATAAGGAACGCAAATGGTGGCGGGCATAGCCGCCGCCAGTTGCATACGTGGTTTTTTTTTTTTTAAACCCAGCCCTGATAGGCTACATAAATCTTTACGTAGCCTATCACGTCTTTTTTTTTTTTACAAGACCGCAAATGGCTGCGGCGGCAGCTGGTCAGAAGACCAGCCGCCGCTGCCGCCGCCGCCGTCAAAGCTGCCGCCGGAGCCGCTGCCGCCTGGAACATCCGCCTCAGGTAAGTCTCGTCCTGGGGGGGATCCGTGGGGGGGCGCGGGGTGACAGGCCGTTCCTCCACGGAGTTCAGGGGGCCGAATGCACTAGCATTCAGCCTCACCAAGATCTGTGGCGGAATTCTCTGACATCCCTATTTCTAACCTGATCCCACTGGTTTGAATAAATCCTTTGGAGTGATGGAATGATTCTGTTTCATTTCATACTTTCTACATTCTAAGTGTCTCTGGTACTTAATCTGATTACACACACACAGAAAAAGAAAAGGAAAAATAAACTTTCCAAAATGTTTTTTGTCCCCATCACACCTTGTTTCTCATATGCCTCAGTGTGCAAAGAATTCCAAGAAATTCCAAGTAACATGAATCATATTAACTGGTGAGAGACACCTTTTTAATTTTTTCCCTAGTTTATCACCTGTTTTTGTTTTGTTTTCATTAATGCATCAGAGGTGCCATGGGAAAAAAATTCTCATCCTCATTAGAACTACTCTGAGGATTAACTTGTTAAAGCAACAACTTGAAGAATTGATAATATGTCCTACGCTCAAATGCATTGAGGTGCACAAGGATTCAGTGGATTTTAAGGCTAATGTAGCACCCAGCAAGAGCATTTCCCCCCTCTGATATTGTAGTTAGAGCTGTCCCCACCTGATTTGTGGGTACAAAATTTGGGAGGTTCCAATTTCACTGATTTTCTCTATGGGGAGGAGAAAGTATTGGGTGTAGCGCAACTTCTCCCCCCCCACTTAAAGATCTTGTTTGATAAGCAGCATGGTGGCCATTTTGAATTCTCTACAATGACCTGGACCTGGCATTGTTCTGGGGGCATCGTGGGGAGAAAATGGCAGCTGACACAAAAGAAAATATGAAAAGTATTTGCAGAAAAATCTGAGAAGCGGCCTTCTTTTTCTAGGGGGTTGAGAAAAAGGAAAATCTCTGAGATTTCTAAAAAAAGGTATGTATTTTGAGAAATATACAGATATTGGGCTCAGCTCTAGTTGTGCATTGCAGGGCTTTAAAATAATGATGGAACATGGGTTATACCCAATACAGAAGTTTTTAAAAGAGCAATGGCTCCTTAAAAGCAAGGGGTGAGATCCAACTGAAGTTAGTAGTGCTTTAATACCATTGAAATCAATTGTACACGTTGCTTTCAATGGGACACGTTGCTTTCAATGGGACACGTTGCTTTCAATGGGGTGAAAATGTGATAAACTGTATTTAAACTGTGGCCTAACTACAGCATTGTGGCATTGTGCCCCACAGAGCACATGTTTTGCATGCAAGAAATCTCACATTCAATCCACAGCACTTCTGGTTAAAAGAATCAGATAGGAGGTGATGTGAAAGACCTCTTCCTAAGACCCTGAAGAGCTGCTGCCAGTCAGAGTAGACAATACTGTGCTTAAAGGATCACTGGTTAGACTCTGTGTAAGTTCATGTTACATATGAGCATGACTTTTTATAGCCAACATCCAACTTTATCAGACACAGAAAGTGAAGTGAGATGGCGACGGAAATATATTCACTTCAGTTGGGGGGCATGGAAGGATTTAATGAGGCAAGAGCTAAAGAAAATCCGAATGTGAAATGTCTATTATAATTCAGGCCAGTGCTAGCTCTGGGTTTTTGAGGGAGCGGGCAAGACTCCTTCAATGGTCCCCCTCCCTCAGTGAGGCTCTCTTCACACCATCATTGTTACCAGTGGCTCTTGCTCCTACTCATCCTTCTCATCACTGCTACCACCTCCTTGCTTCATGGGAAAAGGGACAGTGAGCAAGTAGGCCATGGCATCTGCTCCTCCTCCTTCTCACCACCTCCGTTGTCTGGGCCAGAGTAAGAGACAGGTGAACAAGCACATTGCAATGCTGAAGAGGAGGAGCATGTCCAGGGGACTCATCAGTGGGTCCCTGGTGGAGTGTGATTATACCTGATTATGCCTACCCTTGACACTAGACCTGACTCAGGCCAGTAAATCTTATGACCACCCCCCGTTCTGAATGCAACAGACATATGTTGTTGTTTGCTAGGTATTTGTCTAAGAGTTTGCTGAGGAATGTCTTAAGAACATAAGAGCCATGCTGGATAAGACCAAGGACCCATCTAGTCTAGGGATGTCAGAGAATTCTGCCACGGATCTCAGGGAGGCCGAAAGCCAGCACATTCGGCCCCCCGAAATCCGTGGCGGAACGGTCTGCCCCCCCGCTGCCCCCAGGATGAGACTTACCTGGGGCGGATCTTCCTGGCGGCGGCGGTGGCTCCGGCGGTGGTTCGGTGGCGGCGGCTGCGGTGGCTGGTCTTCTGACCGGCTGCCGCCGCTGCCATTTCCAGTTAAAAAAAACACACAACATGATAGGCTATGTAAAGATTTACGTAGCCTATCACAGCTAAGTTTAAAAAAAACCTGTGATAGGCTACGTAAATGTTACGTAGCCTATCACGGCTGACTTAAAAAAAAATAAAAAACAATGTGCGTACACAAATGGCGGCGGCCACGGCCACCGCCACTTGTGTACGCGCCTTTTTTTTTTTAAGTCAGCTGTGATAGGCTATGTAAACATTTATGTAGCCTATCACGGCTGACTGCAGGGACGCAAACGGCAGCAGCTACGGCCGCCGCCATTTGCATCCCTGCTAGCCAGCGGCCGGATGTCCGGCTGCTGGCGGATCTAGCTGGCAGCTCCGCAGAATCGCCGCGGAGCACAGCCGGCTGGCCAGGATTCCGGGGGGGGGGAGGAACGGAGCGCCTCTCCCCCATCCAGGATTCCGGGGGGAGGGACAGTGCGCCTCCCCCCCACCATCAACATAATCCGCAAAAGGTAAGTGCCTTTCCTACATCCCTTATCTTGTCCAGCGTTCTGTTCACACAGTGGCCAACCAGCTGTTGACCAGGACCCCACAAGCAGGTCATGAGTACAAGAGCACCCTCCTGCCCATGTTCCCTAGCAACTGGTGTACATAGGCTCACTGCCTCTGGTTCTGGAGATAGCAAATAACCCTCAAGACTAGTAGCCACTGAGAGCCTTTTCCTCCAGGAATTTGTCCAACCGCGTTTTAAAGCCATCCAAATTGATGGCCATCACTATATCCTGTGGCAACAAGTTCCATAGTTTAACTATGCTCTGTGTGAAGAAGTACTTCCTTTTATCTGTCTTGAATCTCCCACCAATCAGCTTCATAGGATGACCCCGGGTTCTAGTATTTTGAGAGAGGGAGAAAAAAAATCTCCCTATCCACATTCTCCATGCCATGCATAATTTTGTAGACCTCTATCGTGTCTCCCCTTACCCTCCTTTTTTCCAAGCTAAACAATCCCAGCTGCTGTAATGGTGAGGAATGAATCTGAGCATGTGGAGATAGCTAGCAGCTCAGATTCAGAATGGGAACAGCCAGAACAGGGGGTGGCTCCCTGCTTAGTGAGCTCAGATATGGCAAGGCCTTCTTCTCAAGACTTTGGCACACAGATGGCTGGGCCTGGAAGGCCCCCCCCCCTTTCCTCGTCCATGAGAACCCAGGTCTCGGGGGAGGAGGGGAGTGAGGGGCATGACTTGAGGGATGCTAGGGTCCATCTCAGAGCAAAGTGGGAAAAGTTAGAGGCAGAGTTCAGACCAGGAGCTCCAGATTGGCTATGTGTGATAGCCTATGTAGGAGGTAGCAACTGTAAGGGAGGGGCATCCCCCTTAGGGGATGCTAGTCTGGCTGGGAAGTTCTTGTTCAAACTGCTGGCAACTTCTCTAACTTCCACTTTGGCTCCTCTATTGGTATTCATAATTGTGTGGAGTAGCTGTTTCCTTTGTAGCCTGAGTTTCCTAGAATTTGCATTTGTCAGGAACCTGTTCATTAACTAATAGAGTAGTGAGCCTGGAGCCTGGTATCTTGAAGAGTGCTGATTGCAAAGGAGGATGATGAAGGAATGTGACAGTAACTTTCTCTCATAGAGGAGATGCTCCAGCCCCTAGATCATTTTAGTTGCCCTTTTCTGCGCTTTCTCCAGCTCTACAATATATTTTTTTAGATGTGATGACCAGAACTATACACAGTATACCAAGTGTGGTAGCACCATTGATTTTTATATGGGCAGAGTTTGATACTGGCAGTTTTATTCTAAATTCCTTATTCATTCATTCATTTCATTTGATTTCATTTCTATACCACCCAATAGCCGAAGCTCTTGTTAATTATGTTAATTATGCCTAACATGGAGTTTGCCTTTTTTTTTTTTTTACAGCAGCTGCCCACTGGGTTGACATCTTCATTGAGCTGTCCACCACAACCCCAAGATATCTTTTCTGGTTGGTTGCTGCTAGTTCAGATCCCATCAGGCCATACTTGAAGTTGGGATTTTTTTGCCCAAACGTGCAGCACTTTACACTTGCTTACATTGACCTGCATTTGCCATTTATATTTCCATTCTCCAAGTCTGGAGTGATCCTTTTGGAGCTCTTCACAATCCCTTTTTGTTTTAACCATCCTAAATAATTTGGTGTTATCCGCAAACTTGGCTACTTCACGAAAAAGGTGTCCCCAACCAGTCGTGTCCGACTCTAGGGTGTGGTGCTCATCTCCATTTCTAAGCCAAAGAGCCAGCGCTGTCCGAAGACACTTCCGTGGTCATGTGGCCGGCATGACTGAGCACCGAGGTGCACGGAACGCTACTTCACTGCTCACTCCTAATTACAGATCATTTATGAACAGGTTGAAAAGCATTGGTCCTAATACAGATCCCTGTGGGACGCCACTATTGGGAGAATTTACCATTTATTCTGACTCTTTGCTTTCTGATCTTTGCCCAGTTACTGATCCATAAGAGGACCGGTCCTCTTATTCCATGACTGCTAAGTTTGCTCAGGAGTCTTTGGTGGGGGACTTTGGCAAAAGCCTTTTGGAAGCTGAAGTAAACAATGTCTACTGGATCACCTCTGTCTACATGTTTGTCAAAGAACTCTAAAAGGTTAGTGAGACAGGACTTACCTTTCTAGAAGCCATGTTTATTCTTTTTCAGCAGGGCTTGTCCTTCTATATGCTTACTAATTTTAGATTTAAGCCTATAGGCCTGTAGTCCAGCCTTCCTCAACCTTGTACCCTCCTGCAAGGCCTCAGGCCTGAATCAAGCTATCAGTAGTTTTAGAGGGGTTTAGATTATCCATAAAGCTCACTGATTTTGGTCAGTTGGCTGCTGTTTTCCCTAGCAGGCCTCTTGATTTACCAGGATGAGTCAAAGGTCGATGATGCAGCCTCAGCGCATTCCATACTAACAAGCTGGAGTGTCTTATCAGGACGGGCCTGGGAAGTGAGGCTCTTTTGCCTTAAAGCTGAAGTGTCTGTGGTGGGAAAGTTCTGGTTGTTTTCCTTCTGAACAAGCACTGTTAGTCTATGCTGGGAATGTACGCTAATTAACGCTTGCTGTTGTCATGCTGCCTCACTGCTAACATGTATGGTATAAAACCCATTTTACCCCATAGCTCTGGGTTCAGAGAAGCTGTCTGATCCAACCATTGGATCCAGCCTGTGTGCTGATGATACTCAACAAAGTACTCCTTGTAAGTAAACCTGGATCTAATTTATCACTATCTTGGCACCTCTAAATTAAGAGTTCGAAGCCTACTGCAGAGGCAATACACCTCCAGATGATTTTGACTGGGGTCTACAATGGGGACTACAGTTCCCATTGCCCTAGCCAGCAAAATCAATGGGAAGGATGATGGGAGTTGTAATGAGGGATGTATTGATTTTGTAAAGTCCATTTTGTCTGTGTTTTACCGATTGTCAGGTGTCTTTTTGTTCCATTGTTTCTCATTGATGGAATCAGATTTTTTCCCAATTTCCCAAATTTGTGCAAATGCAAATGTACACAAATATGTACTTGTGCTAATTTGCATGTGCAAAAATGTTCAAATCCCCCCAAATGCACATTTCCATGCTTTAGCCAATGGGGGAAAATGTGCATTTTTGGCTGGTGTTCATTTACTTATTCTTCAATGTCTAAATCTGTGTACACTTCCAGAAAGTAAATGAACTGGTCTGCACGTCCACAGAATCTATGTGGCTCAGGAAAAGCTGGTCGGCTGCCGAATCCATGGGTTGGATTCATAGAAATCTGAACTCATTTGATTCTGATGTGGATTTCTCTGACATCCCTAGTTGTAATCCAAAACATCTGGAAGGTACCAGGTTGGGGAAGACTGGGCTGTAAACACAGAGGTGGCTCTTGTGCTATAGATCAAGAGTAGGCAACCTTTCTGGATCCATGGACACACCTGAGAATTAGAGAAACTGTTCTGGGCACCACCACAAATGGACTCACTGCAGATGAAAACATTGGCCTGCAGCCACCTGCCATCTTCATTTCCTAAGAATGTATCCACATGTGGGGAAATAAGAGGGGAGCACCCAGATGCCCTCACTTTGTTTTGAAGCAATCCCAGTAAGACAGTAGGATGAGAAGGGCACCTCAGCAAGTGGTCTTAGGAACACAGGAACATAAGTAGCTGCCTTATACTGAGTCAGACCCTGGGTCCATCTAGTCCAGTATTGTCAACATGGCGGTCAGCAATGGCTTTCCAGGGCTTCAGGCAGGAGTTTTTCCAGCCCTACCTGGAGATCCCGGGCACTGAGCCTGGGACCTCCTGCATGCAAAGCAGGGGCTCAGCCAGTGAGCCACAACCACTTCTTGTCAGCACTCCTTCAGTCTTTCCTCATAGGAAAGGTGCTCCAGCATCTCCCAGTTAAAGCCTGTAGAACCATAAAAAAATGTATGCATGATTTTTACAGCTGTATTATTCACAACGTCTTTGGTGGCTCCTTTACTTTTACATTTCCCCCCAGTAAAATACATGAAGTTTTCTTTTTAAAAGAATCTGCAGTAACACCAAACATTGCTAAATATAGATTCACCCATCCAGTCATTTCCACCTTTGCTCTATAAAAAGAGTTCAGACAAATAGATGTGAAAAATAATCTGGGGGCTATAAAACCCTTAAATGCACTAAAGGTCTATGTAATATAATTACCAATTTTATTGAGCATATCCACATTTTATAAGAGGGAAGGTGGTTCCTGGGCAGCATTTAATAAACTCCCCAAAGATCTGTTCCATTGTATCTTGTGCTCTGCACTGCAGCTCCTCCGTTTTTCTTGATATTTGATTTTTAAGGCATTACTTTCATTTTTCATGGGGGTACACTGGACCAAGCAAAGTAACATCTATGGGTGAATACAGATGGAGCAATTCTGAAATGGTACCTTGCCATATGTGCATGCACCCACTGAATGAGTGGGTCATATATATAATCTTTCCAAGTGGTAAACATTTTTATTGTTCCCCTGCTTTCCTGGATTTCTGATTGGTCATAGAAGTATGGCAAATGTAGGCAGCTGGAGAGCCTACATAGATAAAATTAGATAACTCTTTCTCCCATCCACCTAAGTGATCAAGGCTCCATAACAGACTGCCCCTAGTGGACTATTACCTTGACAAAATATTTTAGTGAAATTATTTTTAAGATATCCCTTACTCCTTAAAACTAGAGATGGGAAATCTACCAAGTCTGGTTTCTCTCTGTTGCACATTTTTCGAATCTTAAATTCAGTTCATCCCAAATATAGTTTTTTAAAAAAAAGTTTGCAAAAATTCATTACGCATTTTTGTTCATATTTCAACAAATAAGTGCTGTTTTGTATGCAATTTTTCCTACTATACAATTTTTCAAGCAATTTTCCTAATTTATTGCATAGTTGAACATTATTTTCACTAATACACATAATTTATTTGCACTTTCCTTTCATGCACTCATTTCTGTATGCATATTTTGATTGGAGAACTCCATTTCAAACCTCAGATAAGTGTAAATTTCGAAGAATAATTGAGTTTCCATGTGTGTATTGGTTTGAAAGTGCAAAATAAGATAAGTTGCATTAAAATGCAAACTAAACAAATTTCTTACCCATCCCTATTTAAAATACCCAGTTTTGTTTGTATTACTGGCAATCTTTTCTAAAAATTAATTTTATCCTTAGAGGAGGGATGAAATGCAGTACCCCTGAGTGAATAACATTTCTTTGAGATACTCTTTGATTACTTCCAGCAGCTGCCAAACTCTCCACTTCACAAACAGATTCATCAACCTCTTTTTCACCCTGGCTTGTCTCCTCAAAGCTATATCGCCTTTCACAATAATCCTTTATTTTTATTTTTGGTCATTCCCTCACCAAAGTCTGACTAGTCCTGTAATTTCATCACCACTTCCAAGAGTTTGCATGCTGTCAGTTCTCCAAGCTTTACTACTAAGCTTCTTCCATTTGTATATAAGCACTTTAGTAACCCATTCCTTTTTATCTTTTCCACATTTTATATTAGTATTTCTAAATCCTAAAGTTAATCTGAGCTTTCTTGAACTCATTCATGCTGAAAGTGGTAGTCTTTCTGATGATCCATTCCTCAGTTCCCTTTTTGTTCCACTTTTAAAAATTATTATTATTGTTGTTGTTCTGAAAACTGAAGTCCTATTCTCCCCTCCTACCCCTCCCCCCCAATCTTTCAGGTCTGTAAATTAACATGATCAATCCCAGAATAGTAGGTTGCTACAAAGTTTCCATTCCCAATTTGCTAATCCAAATCCTTTCCTCTTTGGCACTATCAACAAGAAGTCTGTCTTTTGGGGATGTCTGATAACCTGCTTTAAATGTGCTATGAATGGACTAAGTCCAACTTCTAATGAAGATATAAGATGACAGTCCTTTTTCATGTTTATTAATATTAATATTATCCAACAATAACATCCCCTCTTCAGTAATACCAAACACAGGGTTGGATCCAGATTTAGTCATTCTTAGAGTATACCCATTTAAATCAATGGGACTGAAATTAATCGTAACTAATGTCTCATTGATTCAAATGGGTCTTCTCTACATATGACTAAATCTGGATCCAACCCCATAACTTCCCCTTCGCGGTGATAGTGACTTTCTCCAAGCAGAGATGGCATTTAATGTAATGTGTAATTCGGCCATGTTTGTGTGTTTAATTTATAAATAGCAGCCATGGGGTTGGGGAACAATCAGGATTAGAAGCACAGTGAGTGGGAAGGGTTTTATTTAACACTTTCCCATCTTATTGTGGTACCAAGTAACCCCCCCCCCCCAAAAAAAAACCCCTGCCAATTTGTGTTGGGAGGAAAGCTACCATTGGTGCCTACTGCCTAGCGATGTGCAGGAGGAGGGGAGGAATTGTAAAATTTGTGGTGCAGGAGTAAAAGGCTAAAAAACAAACAATCCCCCCTTTACCTGTGTCATGATCCCAGTCCTGAAGAGGATGTTTTTAGCCCTTTATTCCTGGACTACAGATTTTAAAACTCCTCTTCTTACAGCTGCTATTTAAAGATGACAAAAACAACAGCAGCACATATGAGGCCAAACTATGAGTTGCATCCACACTTAGTCCTTCTTGGAGTAGACCCACTAAAATCAATATGGCTTATTTTAATCAGTTAACTTGTCCCATTGATTTCAATGGGTCTACTCTAAGAAGGACTAAGTCTACATCTAACTCTGTAGTTTGGCCCTCTGTAGTTCTCTCTCTCTTTACATGAGGAAAATGAGACCATAAAAGGTTCAGCAATGTAAATATCAATAATGTAATTCTATACTTCAAATGCGCACACACCATATACTTCTCTGTACAGAAACTGAATTAAGTGGGGATCCATCCTTCCATGGCAGACAAAATGCATAAAATCTAAGATTTGAGCACTTTCCTTATATTATTAGCACCTACTACAAAGGAAAACTTGTGGGAGCAACAACATCATGATGCATACATTGTAAGATCAGAAAAGGCCTCTGCTGTGACAGCTGTATGCCTTGTGAAACCCTCTGTGCTTACACATGGGGGTCTTTTCAGAGCTTGTAATGAATGCACAGAGACGGTGGAGCACATGGCTTGCAATTTGCATGCAAAAAGTTCCTAGGCTAGGGATGTCCATCATGTGCAAATCTAGCCCCTTTCGGGCCCGACAGATTCCTGTTGCCTGCCCAGCTTAGCTTGCATTCGCTAGCTGAGCCATGGGTTTTTCCCAGAAACTGGGAACTTTTTTCATTGTTGTTTTTTCATAAATAGAAATTTGGGCAAATGGCAGCTGAAATTTGCATAATTTGTACAAATTGTAGTTGTAATTTGCTTAATTTGCACAAAGGTCCCCAGGTAAGATATGTCCATCATTTGCAAATCCAGCCCCTTTGGGGCCTGATGGATTCCCACTGCCCGCATGGCTTGGCTTGTGTTCACTAGCTGAGCTATGGATTTCCCCCCAAAACTGGGATTTTTTTTTCATAAATAGATATTTGGGCAAAATGCAGCTGAAATTTGTGTAATTCGTACAAATTTCAGCAGTAATTTGGACACATTTCTATTTACGAAAAAAAAAAACCCTGGGAAATCTTTGAGTTGTCCTGACTTGATGCAGATCAAGTCAGACCAGCTCATGGGTAAATGAGTCAAAGTCGAGGTGGCTGAGCCGATAAAATATTGGTGAGCTTTACCCCGCAAACGGATTACTCCAACATCTCTATCCCAGGTTCAGTCCCTGAAATCTCAAGGTAGGGATGTCAGAGAAATCTAAAACAAATTTGAATGCCTTGAATTTCTGTAAATTCAACCCATGGATTCCTCAGCAGATCAGCATCTGCAGAGTCCATGAACTTGCAGGCCATTTTGTTTTACATTCTGGAATTCTATGCAAATTTAGTCATATGGCAATACAAAAGTTACTGGACAATATACAATTTTATGGCATTTTTCAGAAAAACACACACAAGGCATTTTATACATATCTGATCTCTCTTCAGTGTCTGCCATGTTGCACTATTTTTGTGTGCACTCTGCTCATTGATTGTATGCTGAGCTAAGAAAAATGTGCAAACTGTTACATGCCAGCAAAAGTTATGTAAATAGTGGCAGACCTTGTCTATGTACTTTTCCAAATGGGGTGAAAAAATCCAATTCTGTCAATGACTGGATGATGGAATGAAAGACACTTGACAATCAGCAAAACATGAATGGAATGGATTAAATAACATCTGTACATCCCTATAGGTCTGAGAAAGATACCTGCCTGGATTCCTGGAGAGTTGCTGCCAGTCAGTCTAGATCAGGGGTGTGCAATACTTGGGTCATGGGCCACATGTGTCCCGCCATGGCTATTTGTGCAGCCCCCACCTGGTCCCTGCTGCTGCCGCTGTTGCTACTATCATCACTCACAAAATCCTGGTAATTCTGCTGGAAAACAAGGCACACAGTTTGTTCACACAATCATGGTGAAGTGGCCCTAGGGATCAACTAAAGCTGAAGATGTGGAAGTCATCAATTGTACTGCTGAATATTATGCTTTGAAAGCATCATCCCATTTCCTGGGAATATCTTCTCTCCATTTTAATTTTGTTTGAGACAGCTCAGTTCTGGTGTCTGTGTCTCCTCCTGTGGTCCAAAATGGGTGTATGTACTTCCTTAGTTAATCCTTAGAGGTCTGTCCAGATAATCATATCTGCTAGCTCCATTTCAAAAGTTGAAAGTAGGTGAGTCGCCTAAGAGGATTATGCACTGAATAAATGGGATGACGCTGCAGAAACCAGCTGATTGACACTATTTGAGTAGTAGGGATATTTACCAAACTATCCTCACCTAAATTTCTCTACAGATTTTGTGGTCCCAGGTTACATCATCTGGTTTGTGGAGCAGCACCAATGTTGAATACCATTCTCCCATTTTGATTTCTGATCTTTGTAGGGACAGTTGTGCATGCACTGTTTGTGGCAGCTGTCATTTGCTTCAGCTTGTTCTCTTTTCTCCCTCCCCACCTGCAAAAGAGAACCTTGGTTCACTCATGTGCCTGTGGGATTGTACCATCATGCTGTATATCATCAATGATCACCTGTACACATGAGTCATTTTGAAACAAAAAGAGGTGAGAGCAAATAAAAGGAAATGGAAACGGGGGCAAACTATGCAAGTGCCAGTCTCAGAATTAATTTTAGAAACTGTCCATAGTAAATTGAAAGGATATCTAAGGGCACAATCCCAGGCATGTTCAAACAGAAAAAAAGTTCTACAACTCCCAGCATTCCGTAGCCAGCATGGCTGCTTGGGGAATGCTGGGAGTTGTAGGACTTTTTTCTGTCTAAACATGCACAGGATTGCAGCCTAAGAACACAATGTTTTGGCCCCTAAGTGGTGATGGAGGGTGACATGTTCCTGAGCTCAAAGCTCTAACCTCAGGAAGGAGAAGTGGCTGGGGCAAGGACATGCTGTTGGACAGGGATGGGAGAAATCCACAATGGATTCAAATGAGTTTGGATTTCTATGAATCTGACATGCAGATTCTTCAGAGGACCAACCTTTTCCACACAGATTCCACAGACTTGTGGACTGGGTTTTCACTTTGGGGAGGGATTTGCACTAATTTGCATTACCGCTAATGCACATTAGCACAAGTGCAATGAAACTGTGGTCCCCCCCCCCAATTCTATCAATGAGCAGACAATGGAACAAAAGATGCCTGACAATAACGGAAAACGGACAGAAAGGATTTAATAACATCTGCACATCCCTAAGTGTTTCTCTCCTCAGTCATGCCATGGAAGACTATCCCTTTCTAGCAGAGCACCCCTTATCTCCTACAAAGGGACAGAATACTATGCTGCCATTGCGTTCCTGTCGAGCAGAGTGGGGAGATCAGATCTTAAAAATGGTCTAGAAAGGAAGAAAGTCTAAATCAGCCTCCTCCAACCTGGTGCCTTCCAGTTGTGCTGGACAACTCCCATCTTTTCCAGCCAGCAAGGCAATGGGCATGCCAGCTGGGGAGAATGGGAGTTGTAGTCCAACACATCTGGAGGGCACTAGGTTTGGGGAGGATGCTCTAAACCTATGAGGCAATGTCCCTTCTGCTAAGCACTCTGTCGGGTTTGCGGCACTTAGATGAACAGCAATACTCTCTGAAAAATTATTGCAGCTTAGAACAATTTTTCTTCTATATGAGGGCAAGGATAGGAACAGCTCTTTTACATAAATAGAATGCTGCAGGCACAACTTGTTCCATTTCTCTCTTCCCATTTTACATTATTGATGGCATACTTTTTCATTAGGTATTTTTCTCTACTTATTAGGTATTCGGAAACAAGTCCCTTGTTTAGAAGAAACAATGTGGCCTCAGCAATAGTCCCACATCAACCCCCTCCCTTTCTATATAACTAAGTTCCTGGACAATTCCTTCTTGTCATGCAGAGCCCCTTCACCATGTAGACCATGCCATTCTCTCCATTCCTTAATGGGGGCTGGCAGTGCGTCTTCTCTTCTTTCTGCCAAATCCATTTTTGGCCCCAGTAGGGAAGGAAGATCTAGAAGTATGGGAAACAATTTCCATACCCAGACCTTCCTTATTTGCAAATCCACACTTCCGAGGTTGGATCCAGATTTATACTGGATCAACTGCATTAATGGAGTGGACTTTGATGCCTTCTCCTCCCCACAGCAGCCCCTTCAGCACCCTGAAAATGCTACACAGAGAGTCAGAAGACCCTGCTGAATGGGGTGATACTTGGGGTGGGGGGTGGGAGGAAAGGCTGGATGGAGGGACCTTCTGCAAACAGAGCCCCTCTCATGGAATGTCCCTTCCTCACCTAGAAAGTGGATCCTGGATCTAACCATCACTGTTTATTATTTCACACAGGTTCCAAACGGTCTTGTGCCCCTCACTGGACTAGGCATTTTGGGTTCTACATGAAATAATAAAGAAGGAAAGTTTCCCAATTTTCCCCTAAAGGTACAGGTTTGTAGCTTGGGGGTGGGGGGCTCTTGGATTCAGCATTGTCACTGGAGGGACATGTGGCCTCAGTGGCACAGAGCACCTTTTATCAACTTTTGCTGATATACCAAATATGACCATATCTGGACAGGGATTACTGCAATATGTTCTCCATGGAACTGCCTTTTGTAATGGTCTGGAAACTTCAGCTGTTCCAAAATAAGGCAGCAAAATTGTTAACAGGGACTGGCTGATATGACAGATTTGTCCATCTGGGCTCTGGGCTCTGAGTAAAGATGTTTGAATTTTGTTAAACCTGTTCCATCTTTGTTTCGTGGATTGTCATTGATGGAATCAATTTTTTTTTTGTACGAGAAAATGAGAATTCCATTTGCAAATGTGCACTTGTGCTAATTCATACTTGTGCTAATGCACATTAGTACAAGTACACATTCACGCTAATGCACATTAGCACAAGACTGCATTTGCAAACAAGTGAAATTGCTCAAATCCCTAGTGAAAAAACACTAGTTTTTTCAAATTGCTCAAATCCCTAGTGAAAATATGCAGAATCCATGCAACTCAGAAAAGCCAGTTCACCAGAGAATGTGCAGGTCAGATTCATAGAAATCATTTGAATCTGTTGCAGATTTCTTTGACATCCCTAGCTCTGAGTGCTTAGCTCTTAAAAGTCTGGGTTTGAATCTTCATGTATTCAGCCATGTTTGTGGTTCTGAATTAGGGTTGCTACCTCTTTTTCCTGCCAGCTCCTTGTCTTTCACAGCTATATAGCCGGCATGGTTCTCCCCGTGCTGGAAGGAGTTGTATGTATTGAATTTGGCTTGTACAGACAGCTGAGAATTCCATTTCAGTTAATTTTTGATAAGAATTTTACAAACTTCACAAACTTCTTCATATCATACTTGGGATGGAAAGCACTTGAGACTTGGAAAAACTGAATGTGGGAGAAAGCCAAACTGACAGAATCACCCATCCCTAATTCACGTGCATTCTCTGATACTTTTGTCTCCTTCTTTCCTCCCATCCCTCTCCTTCTCTTTCCATCTCTTGAAATGTAGATCTCTGTCTTTTTTTTTTTTTGCATATGTTTCTCTAAATTAATGCCAAAATATCAATAATAACATCCCTGAGCATGGAAGTGCATCTTTCCAACCCTGTAACATATTTAGACTAGAATCTAGGAGCAGAACCCATTTCTGTTAGGCTGGCCAATTGTACACCACCAAAACAGAGGCCAAAAGAGGACATTGATTTTGTCATGCCCCCAGCTGGAGGATGAACCCTCCTCGGGGGAATTGCTGGAGCTCCCAGAAACTGAGGGTACCCCAGGTCAGTCATTGTCACCAGACCAGGAGGAGCCTGGGGCATTGGCAGGGATGGCTGCAGGTCCATCCCTGTCAGGGGGAGGGGACTCTGCCACTGAGCAAGCCCCTGGGTTCCAGGACCATCATCACCTCGGGTGACAGACCATTAGGGCTCCCATGAGAAGGAGTGATCACATGCAAAGAAGGGCTCCTCAGGAGACAGTGACTCCTCATGAATAGAGATGTCTATTTCTGTGGAATTCAGGTCTTTGGGGGCTTGACAGATTCCCAGTGAGCACTGATTCAGCTCAAACTTGTGGGGTTTTTCCTTAAATCAGGGAACTTTTTCCAGTTGTTTTCATTTACCTAAATAGAAATGTGCACAAATTATGGGGTGCTATTGGCATGACTTACACAAGTTTTGGCTGCAAATTGCACAAAGTACACAAATTATGGCTGGAATTTGCATAAATCATGCAAATTCCAGCCGACAGTATGCATACATTTCTATTTACAAACATTTAAAAAATCCTGGGAAAATCTGCAAGCTGGCCCAACTCAATGCAAATCGAGTTGGGCCAGCTCATGGGGAAATGAGCCAAAGTCCAGGAGGCTGAGCTGATGAAAACTCAGCGAGTTCCACCCCCAGATGGATTCCTCTGACATCCCTACTCATGAGTAGGGCTCTGACCAGAGAGCTCTAATTTACTGCAGTTGAGCCCTGGGTGGGGCTCAGCAGGCTTTGGTGTTAAAGCCTTCAGTGTCTGCCTAGCCATTGTTGGAAACAACACCATTCTTCCAGCTCCTATGCCAGCTACCTTTCCTCCAGGACCTTGTCCTGTGACTGATGTTCTGTGCTTCTGACCCTTGTACTTCTTCTTGATCTTGTCCCTGCTTCTGGACTGTGTAATGTATAGGGATAGACAAAAGTCCCTTACCTGTCCTCAAAGCTTGCTTCACGGTGGGGGGGGAGGTGCTTCGCTTCTCCCCCTGAAGTTCATGCGAGGGGGGGGGAGGCGCCCCACCTCGCCCGGCTGAAATTCAGGCTGGGCGGGAGGCACCCCATCCCTCGCCGGCGAAATTCAGGCCGGGTAGAAGCGCCCCGTCTACTTGGCTGCGAAAAAAACAAAAACAAAAAAAACCACCCCCGTGATAGGCTACGTAACGATTAACATAGCCTATCACGGCTAGATTTCCAAAGTCAGCCGTGATAGGCTATGTAAATTGTCACGTAGCCTATCACGGGTGACTTTGGGGGAAAAAAAAAAGCGCGTATGCAAATGGCGGCTCCCATAGGGAGCCGCCATTTGTGTTCCTTATTTGGTCCCTGTAGTCTACGTAAAGATTTACGTAGACTACGGCGAAAATAAGGGCAACGCAAATAGCGTTGCCCTTATTTTCGCCGTAGTCTACGTAAATCTTTACGTAGACTTCCCGTGCCCAAATAAGGAACGCAAATGGCGGCTCCCTAAGGGGGCCGCCATTTGCGTACGTGCTTTTTTTTCCCCCCAAAGTCACCAGTGATAGGCTACGTGATGATTTACGTAGCCTATCACAGCTGACTTTGGAGATCTAGCTGTGATAGGCTACGTTAATCGTTACGTAGCCTATCACGGGGTGGTGTTGTTTTTTTTTACTGCACTTGTAATGGCGGCGGCGGCAGCTGGTCGAAAGACCGGCTGCTGCCCCCGACCCTTACGAAGACTCGACGAACTGCCGCCGGGACCCGCTGCTGGGAGGGACATTCGTGAAAGGTAAGTCCCATCCCGGGGGGAGGGCGGGGGGGCGGAGAATTTCACCGCCGATTTCGGGGGGCCGAATGCGTTGGCACTCGGCCCCCTGAAGTTTCGGGGAGAAATTCTCCCCCATCCCTAGTAATGTATCTGACTGCCTAGCTGTATTTTGACCTCTACCTGCTGTGTCAACCACTCCTGCCTTATCCTCACCCCACTTATCTGATGGCTTGCCTGTGGTTTGGCCTTTGCCTGATATTTTGACCACTCCTGCCTAGCATGAACCCCATTGGACTGAATCCTGTGTCCTTGAACATTTGCAGGCTTCAGTGCCTTGCTTCTTGGTCAGCCCTGCACTCAGAGTCTGCTGCAGTCAACTTAGGACAGATCTGTACACAATGTTCATGTGCTGATCTATATGAACAGATGCAAATTTAGAAATAGTTGCAATAATTGAAATAAAAATGCAATGCTTGCCACAATTGTGGGGGAGGCTGTGACCGGGTGCCCTGTGTGCCTGCTCCGTCCTGTGTCCAGGTGCTAACTGTTGATGGGCAATGTCAACCTTGCCCCTTGTTCTCCCTTCTTATGGTTCTTTCTCGTTCAAAACAGGTTTGGAGAGGAGAGCCCTTCAAATGTAGGATGCCTTCAAATAGAGGACTGTCCTCCGTAAAGTAGAACACATGGCCACCCTGGTTTCTGTTCACTGATTGGCTGTCCCATCTCAAAGGCATTGGGGTGAGTGTATTTGTCTCAAATGTGCGAATAGTGCTTTGACTATCAGTATAAGCATAAGCACCAAATCAGCCTGGATAAAATTCTTGGTGTATTACTGGACAAATCTCTCTCTCTTTCCCCTGCTCCCCCCCATACCACCCTCTCATCAAGCACTTTTTCTATCCATGCTGATGTCTCCCATATTCTTTCCTGGAAAAAGACGGCTCGGCAAACAGTACATTTATTCTATTAGCATGATTATTCCACATTTTAGTGAGCTCCAGCATAATGGGAATGAGCCTGTTCATCGGCTGATAAGTGTATATTAATCCATTACAACTTACAGTTATATAAATTATAAATTTCCCCAACTATAAATACCATTTTATAAAAATGCAATTATGCAATTAACCACCCTTTCTTTTTTTCACCCTTGTGCTAAAAGCTCTGAGTGCAGCTCTGTTCAAATTCTGTATCTGTGAGCTTCCCTCCTCCTGCTCGCCATGCCACAAGCTACCAGAAAGGACTGAAGTGCCTTCTTTTGAGAAGTGGCCATTGATTAAGGTCACCTTGACAAAATATCTGGCTCCTCAGAGCCGTTTCGCTCATACCTTTGAAGCATGTGTGTCTTCAGTTAGCCATCATGAATGTATTTATCTAGCCATCACACTTGTATCCCTTTCCTAGGGGTGTATGAACCCCACTCACTGGTCCAGTTTGGGGTATCCACGGGGGGGGGAGGAGGCGATCCGTCTGTCCCCACGGAATCCTCCCAGTCCAGCTCCGCTCTGTGGAGGGTCTGTGGAGCTGCCGGCCAGGCCTGTCCGCAGCCGGACTTCCACCCGCTGCTGGTCTGCAGACGCAAAGGGTGTCCGATGTAGCAGACACCATTTGCATCCCTGCTCTTTTTGTGAAAGGCTACGAAAATATTTTTTACGTAAATATTAGCGGATGGCTGCAGACTGAAGAGGGCAGACCTGGACCCGGCCGGCGGCAGGTAGGGTCTGTCCTGACAGAACTTCGTGGGGTGGTGAGGGGGGGAGTAGTCTGTTCCTCCACGGACTCCGGGGAGCCAGATTCTAAAGATTCTCCGCCATCCCTACCCTTCCCAGACTTCTTCCAAAGAGATCAGGATAACGTGCCTGGGATTCATGGATGGTGCCAGGGCACTCTGGGCAAAATGCCCGCTGGTGGGTTCCCTCATACATCAGTGCCCCCACCCCTGGAGGCTTACACGCTAGTGGAGGGCAGCAGCAATCATCTAAAGCAGCAGGTGTTGGCCAGTGGAGGCTGGTGACTCTGATATCAGTGGAGCTGTGCATCCACTCTGGGTTTCGGACAGAACCAGCCAGGACTCTAAAGGAACTACCCAAGGTGCCAAAACTACTTGAAGCATAGGGTTCAGCACCTTGGATAGCTCCTTTAGTGTTCTGCCTGGTTCTGACTGAAACCCAGAATGGACTTCCAACCTCACCAAAATCAGAGCCACCAGCCTCCACTGCTTCAAAATATGGTACGATTTGTGGTGTTTGGTGCAGGTGCTTAAGGTTACAGTCCTATCCACAGGTGGGCCAGCGGTGGTCCTTGGCTGAATTTCAAAAGCTATCTGGAAATGACCATTTCAGAATTCTGGCCCGTGGAGGCTGGTGGCTCTGATTTTGGTGCGGTTGGTGTGTGTGTGTGTGTGTGTGAATTTCAATCAACCAACCAACCAAACAAAAAATAACTATATATATATATATATATATATATATATATATATATATATATATATATATATATATAACATATTCTAGAAACAATATTCTACACAGAGTAAAAAAAAAAAAAAAGGAAAAAAATAGGTTACACATAAACTTCAGTAAAAGCAGACCAAATATCCACATATAAGTCCTTTTGCAAGTTAGGCCTATATACCACTCTTTCAAATGTTGCTAGTGTTCTTAAGTCTTCCATTGCATTGCATTGCTGGTACAAAATGCGGTGGCTCGCCTGATTAAAGGCAGCCGCTGCCGAGATCACATCACTCCAGTGCTGAAGGAGCTGCACTGGTTACCAGTTGTTTTCTGGGCCAAATTCAAGGTGTTGGTTTTGACCTTTAAAACCTTATACGGTTCTGGCCCAGCCTATCTCAAGGAGCACTTCCAGCAACACCAGATAGGCCGCTCAACAAGATCAGCCTCGGATGGCCTTCTCTCTGTCCCATCAGCCAGGACAGCTAGGCTGGTGAGGATGAGGGAGAGGGCCTTCTCTGTGGTGGCCCCCATTCTGTGGAACTCCCTCCCTAGGGAACTCCGCCATGCCCCCTCTTTAATGAGCTTCCGCCACACATTAAAAACATGGTTGTTCAGGCAGGCATTTGGGGTGGGCTAGGGTAATTTTAGAAATGTGATGTTTTTAATGTTGAATTTTATTGTATGAACTGTTTTTATTGTTGTACATCACCCAGAGTGGCTAGGTGACCGGCCAGATGGGCGATTAATACATTTAATGAATAAATAAATAAATAAATAAAATTACAGGAGGTGAGCTTTTATCCTTCCAGTATCATAGTATCAGTCTTTTAGCAACCAAAAGGATGTGAAAGATCCATTCATGCTGACCATGTGTTACATTCCAAGAAGCAGGTAACTAATTTAAAAGAATATTTATATCAGTAAATATTAAAGAGCCTTCCAATACAAAATTTATTCATTTAATAACCTCCTCCCAAAAGGAGGCAACCATTGGGCATTTCCAAAACATATGAATAGGAGAAGCATTGACTGCATTACACCACCACCAACTAGCCAAATTTGACAAACCTTTATTAAAAAGACTTTATGGTGTCCAATAGACCTGAAACAAAAGTTTTTGCTGAATAAGGTCCATAGAGATATCTGATACAGATGCCAAAACAGCCGTCCATTGATCAAACAAAATTGTTGTTGTTGTTGTTGTTGTTGTTCAGTCGTTAAGTCATGTCCGACTCTTTGTGACCCCATGGACCATAGCACGCCAGGCCCTCCTGTCCTCCGTTCTCTCCCAGAGTGTGCTCAAGTTCATATTCATTGCATCAGTGATGCTATCTAGCCATCTCATCCTCTGCTGTCCCCTTCTCCTTTTGCCTTCAGTCTTTCCCAGCATCAGGGTCTTTTCCAGAGAGTTTTCTCTTCGCATTAGGTGGCCAAAATATTTGAGCTTCAGCTTCAGTATCTGTCCTTCCAATGAGCACTCAGGGTTGATTTCCTTTAGGATGGACTGATTTGACCTCTTTGCAGTCCAGGGGACTCGTAAGAGTCTTCTCCAGCACCACAGTTCGAACGCATCAATTTTTTGGTGCTAAGCCTTCCTTATAGTCCAGCTCCCACAGCCATACATTACTACTGGGAAAACCATAGCTTTGATTAGACGGACCTTTGTCAGCAAGGTGATGTCTCTGCTTCTTACTATGCTGTCTAGGTTTGCCATAGCTTTCCTCCCAAGGAGCAAGCATCTTTTAATTTCATGGCTACAGTCACCGTCTGCGGTGATCTTGGAGCCCAAGAAAATAAAATCTGTCACGGCTTCCATTTCTTCCCCTTCTATATGCCAGGAAGTGATGGGGCCAGATGCCATGATCTTAGTTTTTTTAATGTTGAGTTCCAGACCAGCTTTTGCACTCTCCACCAATTCCCTCTTCCATTCCTGCTATAAACCACTTGTATCATATTTATTTGAAAATAACAAGAACTCATCATCAACCTCCACTAATTGATCCAGGGTAAACCGTAAAGATCATTTTATCTGTCCAGGTCCACCATAAAAAAGTTTTCTTTCCAGTTCTTAAATCTGGATTTTCCCATAAAGTCAATTTAGCATTGGAAAATGGATCAAACTGTGATTGACCTGACATTATATTATTGTTGTTGTTCAGTCGTTCAGTCGTGTCCGACTCTTCGTGACCCCATGGACCATAGCACTCCAGGCCTTCCTGTCCTGCGCTCTCTCCCAGAGCATGCTCAAGTTCATATCCATGTGACATTATATGCCACACTTCAATAACTGCTAAAATTGTGGGGGGAGCTCTGTGTGCCTTAAAATGCTGAGAACCTAATGCAATCCATTTAAAGAGAGGCTCCAGACAAGAAGATTCCAGCACTGACCAAGTTGGGAAATCTAATCTAAGTGGAAAAGACCAAAGTTGAGTACAAGTCAGCAAATGGACCCAATGGTTCATAGCTAGATCTGGAAAACCGAACCCGCCTTTGTTATTTGGAAGTTGCATCCTTTTCCAAGATATTCTTGGCAGAAAGGAACCCCCAAAGAATTTACTAAACAAAGCATTAAGTTTTTGGAAATACTTACCAGGTATAAGTATGGGGATCCCATGTATAACATAAATAATTTGAGGTATGATGGTATTCATCTTAACTGCAGTCACCATACCCCATAAACTCAACTTTAAAGATGCCTATCTATCTATCTATCTATCTATCTATCTATCTATCTATCTATCTATCTATCATCTATCTATCCCTAGTGAAATAAACTTGTTTAAATTTAACCTAATCATTTGAGATATATCTCAAGGGATAATTATTCCCAAGTAAGTAATAAACTCTGGGCACCATCGAAATTGCCAATTGGCTAATACCCTAGAGTATACCCTATTTCCAATTGGCATTATTTCTGACTTTGACTGAATAGCTGGACAATTCACCAAAGGTATTAATCAATTTCACCAGTGCTGGAACCGACAACTGGAGTCTCAAGATAAACAACAAAAGATCATCAGCATAAAGGCTAATTTTAAATTCTAAACCAAATGGACAAATCCTTGGATACTACTATTTAGTCTAATAGTACATTCCAGGGGTTCCAACCATAAGTTGAATATCAATGGGGAGAGTGGACACCCTCATCTGGTGCCCTACCCAAGTAAAATAAAAAAAGCTGCAAATAAGCTGTTAAGTCATTACTCTCACTCTTGGAGTTAGGGGTGTATGAAACCCCACTTACCTTGCTTCGCTGGGGTCCACAGGGGGGAAGCAATCAGGTCATCCCCCTGGAATCCTCGATGGGGGAGAGGCGATCTGTTCCTCCCCCCCAGAATCCTCCCTGGCCAGCTCTGCTCTGCAGCATATCTGCAGAGCCACCGGCTGGGCCGATCTGCAGCCAGGCTGCTGCAGACGCAAATGGTGTCCTGCATAGGGGATGCCATTTGCATCACTGCTGTAGCTGTGATAGGCTAGGTATATATTTATGTAGCCTACCATGGCTAAAGTGGGGATGCAAATTGTGTCCCCTACACAGGACGCCATTCACGGCCACACACTAGAGCAGCAGCCAGCAGAGGCCAAATCTGGACTGCCGGAGGCAGGTAGGATCTGATCTGTGGGGACTTCATGGGGTGGGGGTGGGGATTGCTCCATTCCACCACAGACTCTGCAGGGCTGGATTCGAAAGAATCCAGTCTCAATGGAGTCTGTGGCGGAATTCTCTGCCATCCCTACTTGGAGTTGAGTATAAGATTTTAATCCATTTCAAAAATTCTATAGGAAAACCAAAATTAATGAATGTAATAGAAATAAATTTCCAATGGATTTTGTCAAAGGGCTTTTCTGCATCTGAGGAAATGATGGCCGCCTGGTCAATTCTTTCAGAGTTTAAAACAACTAGATCAACAACTAATGTAAGATTATCAGTCCCCTGTCTATTTTTAATAAATCCCACCTGATCTGGTCTAACCAATGTAGCCATGACTTGTTGCAATCTATCAGCCAAGATTGCTGTTAATATTTTGATATCTACATTAATTAATGATATAGGTAGATAGCACAATGGGTATGGTCCTTGCCTGGCTTAGGAATCACAGTATATAAGCGTCATTTAACAATGAAGAAAGGGAGCCCACCTCAAAAATATGGTTACAAAGGCGATACAGCTTTGGAGCTAAAAATCTAGAAAATGTTTTATACCACTCAATTGGGAATTCGTATGGTCCATGTCATTTCCCAGTATTCATTTTCATTATTGCATTCATAATTTCCTCTGAACGCAGAGGAGCTAAAAGGAGCTGTTGTTGGGAAGAATCTAAACATGGAAGATTAATCTGAGGGAAAAAAGCATCCACATCTTGCTCTGGTATCTATTCCCAGTATTATACAGATCGGAATAAAACTTTAAAAATTGTGAGTTTATGTCTGTGGGAGAAGTATATACTTTGCCACACTGATATTGAATAGCTGAAATAACATTTGGATGTTGGTGCTGTTCAAGACAATGTGCAAGGATCTTACTAGGACGTTCACCATTTTCCCAATATTTCTGTCTTAAGTCAGAGCAAATTCCTTCTGTTGTGAAAGAATATTATTGAGCTCATGCTTAGTATTCTGTAGCTCTTGATAAAGTTGTGTTGTAGGGGAAGTGGCAAACTGAGTTATAAGCCATTTCAGCTTCTTGTGTAAAAGCGTCTGTTGAGTTTTTAAAAGCTTCTTTTGATAAGAAGCATAAGAGATAATTTGGCCCCTTATAAAAGCTTTACTACTACTAGTCTCCCATTCAATGGTGCACGAACCTGCTGTACCCTCATTAATATTAAAGTACTGTTAATTCAGCTAACATCTGAGTTTTAAACTTCTCATCATTGAGAAGAGAAACATTACAACGCCAAAGACCAGGGACCTCAGGAGTATCAGAAAATTGCAGTTCCGAACATACTGGGGCCTGATCTGACACTACCAATGTATCAATCTTGCAATCTTTGATTTGACACACTAAAGATGTAGAAATTAAAAAAGTAGTCTAATCTAAAACAGTTATGATGAACTGGTGAAATAAAAGTATACTCTCTATCAGCAGGATGTTAAATTTTGCAAGTGATAATTTCAGACCTCTGGCCAGTGGAGGCTGGCGGCTCTGATTTTGGTGGGGCTGTGAATCCATTCTGGGTTGCAGTCAGAACCTGCCAAAACTCCAAAGGAGATATCCAAGGTGCTGAATCCTAGCCCCCAAATTTCAGAGCTGTGGATAGCTCCTTTAGAGTTCTTCTGGCTGGTTCTGACTGAAACCCAGAATAGATTCACAGCCCCACAGAAACTGGAGCCACCAGCCTCCACTGCTGGGCACCACATGCTGCTTTAATGACTTACAGTGCTCCCAGCCTAGCATTGCTCAAGAGCATAGGACAGCCTGACGACTGTGTTGGATTTCAGAGAAGCTCTTGGGGGCTGCATTCCAGTGGTGGGCCAATGGCAAAGGAAGCAGGACCAAACCACCAGCATAGCTGAAAGCTCTCGCTGCCAATAACTAAGCTTTAGCAGAGGCATTTCAACCTTTTAGAAGGGAGAAAACCATGCAAAACATGGGAAACCACCAAACAATCAACAGTCAGGGGAAGGGGGTGGGGCCAGGGGAGTGGGCGTGGTCATATGGAGAACCCCAGAGGGTCAGATCTGGAGCTCAGGTGGGCTGCATTTGGCTTGTAGGCCTGAGGCTCTGCATGCCTGGCACAGAAGGTAATTAAAATGGTGTGCACTTTGAGGACTCAGGAACCCTGTGTTGGGGCCCCAGGGTCGTGGCCCTAGCAGCTGCCTGAAGGTTCCAGGGGCTGACGCCAACCAGAACCTGATGGCATCATCCTATTTTATCCTTGTCCCTTGGAAGTAGGGTGTTCTGAAAGATGCTGACTTGCCTGACAGCACCCAGTGAACTTCATAGCTGAGAGAGATAAATTGAACCTGGGTGTCCTTGGCCCAGCGAAGATGAAGGCCATCTAAGTTGCCTATTCACTACTGGGCCAGGTTTAAGGTATTAATACTAGTGTACAAAGCCCTAACCAACTTGGGGCCAGGATACCCAAGAGAGTGCCTCCTCCCTTACCAACCTGCTTGGTCACTGAGGTTATCAGAGAGCATGTCCCTGGTGGTTCCACATAGACCCATGGCCCAGCTGGAGTCCACCAGGAAAAGAACCTTCAGTGTGGTGGCCCCTTTCCTATGGAATTTCCTGCCTTTGGAGGTCAGGCAGGTGCCAACGTCGTGTTCCTTGCGGTGCCTCCTGAAGACACTATTATTTCGGGAGGCCTTCCTTGCGTGACCAGCTGCAGTTTATTAAATTCGACCTAATTGGAATTTGTCTTAAAAATATTTTAACTGTTTTAACCTGGTGTTTTATTCTTTTACCTTTGTTGTTCATCTCTCTGAAATCTTCTGGCATGGAGCAGTATATACCTATTGTAAAAAACAAACAAACAAAAACCTTCTTGGGGCAGGGAGTTCCACATACAGGGTCCTGCCACAGAAAAGGCCCTCTCTTGCATTTCCACCAACTGTATCTCAGAAGGACTTGGCATGTTCAATGAGGGCCGTATCCACAGATCTTTAAAAATGGGCCTGATTCACATGGGAGGAGACTGTCCCTCAAGTAGCTTGGTCCTGAGCTGTTTAGGGCAGCCTTCCCCAGCCTGGTGCCCTCCAGCTATTTTAGAGGGCAACTCCCTGCAGCCCCAAGCCAGCATGGCCAATGGTCAGGGTTGATAAGAGCTTTAGTAGTTCTAAATCTTTGGAGACCATGAGATTGAGGAAGGCTGGCTTAGGGCTTTAAAGGAAAGAAGCAGCCACTTGAATGACACACATGCTGTTTGGGTTACACATATGATAATAGAATCATGGAATAGTAGGGTTGGAAGGGGCCAACAAGACCATCGAGTCCAACCTCCTGCTCAATGCAGGAATCCAAGTCAGAGCATCCCTGACAGATGGCTGTCCACCCTCATCTTGAATGCCTTCAGTGTGGGAGAGCCCACTACCTCCCTAGGTCATTGGTTCCATTGCTGTATTGCTCTAACAGTCAAGAAGTTTCTCCTGATGTTCAGCCGGAATCTGGCTTCCTGTAACTTGAGCCCATTATTCCATGTGCTGCACTCTGGGATGATCGAGAAGAGATCCTGGCCTCCCTCTCTGTGACAACCTTTCAAGTTGAGCGCTATCATATCTCCCCTCAGTCTTCTCTTCTCAAGGCTAATCATGTCACGAATTTATCCAAATGGATTCTGTGCCTCTTTGTTTTATTATGAACGTGCCAGTACAGAAGGGTGGAGTGGGAGGAGATGCAAAGGAACAGAAAGGATTGCAATGTATTGCGAAGTGTGCATGCTCAGATTCTGGAATCAATGTTTGGAGTTCCCCTCACTAAACCAGAAACCAGGAAGAGTAGAACGCAGGGAATAGTGAACCTGTGGCCCCATAAATGAACATAATGAGGGAAAACCACTTATTGCCACCCCAAATACTGCAAATCACTGCCACCTTTTGTTATATGCATGTCTCAAAAAGAGGGGGAAAGTGAAATGTTTGTATCTGTGTTAAATCTCACCATTACATGATCCTGGCTGTGGGCCTCTCAACGATGCTTCCCACTGGGCCTTGTAAACTGTGATTGTATAGTAGGCCCCAGAACAGTTCAGTGTATCTCTGCAGGGCCAGAACCATGTTTGAAGGAACCCTGGTCAAGCTGCCCTCTGGGTCCCCACCCCAATGAAATTAAAATAGTGTTGGTGTTTGCAGCTGCTTCACTCAGTGCTTCTCTAGTGAGTACCATGCTGGAGGGGGGACACCTTTTTTTTTCTAACAGTAGTTAATATCAGTCCCAGTGCCCCCCCGGGGGGGGGCTCTGGAATTTGCCCCACCATACTGGGTGCAGACTCTGTACCTGTGCATGTGTATACACTCGCCCTCTTACTGCCACGGGGCAGTGAATATTATAGAGTATAATCACCCACGAAGGAGCTGACCCCTGGGTACCGATGGTCTGAAAGAGAAGGGGCCAGGAGGATGGCTGATGCTGTGCCATGGATGGATGGGGGGAAATCCAGGAAAAGAGAGAGGTACAGAGTCATGTAGGCAGCACTGTGTCTCCACAGACAGTCACTCAGGGACAGTCCCCTCCCTAGCTGCCGCCCTGGACATCTTTCACCTATGGCCATCCCTGGAATGCTGTCTGGAGAAGCAAGTAGGCTTCTGGAGATAGGGATGGATGAAACCATCAGTTTCACTTTCTCCCTCATTCCTTTAAAAAAAAAAAAACCTCAAAATTTTCTGTCATGAATATGAAGAAATGTGTGAATTTTGGTAAATTCTGATCAGGAATAGTTTGAAACAAAATTCTCAGCCATCTGTAACAGCCAAAATCAATAGGTACAGCCATTCTGACCCTGAAGAAATTTCTGAATTTTGGTAAGTTCTTATCAAACAACAAACCAATAGGGATGTATGAAATTGGCCTTACCTGGCTCCGCCGGGTTCTGCTGGGGGGGGAGGTGCTCCATCCCTCCCCCTGGAATCCTCGCCAGCTGGCTCCGCTCTGCGGGGATTCCGTGGAGCCACTGGCCGGCTCCGCCAGCAGCCGGATATCCGGCCGCTGGCTAGCAGGGACGCAAATGGCGGCGGCTGTAGCTGCCACCATTTGCGACCCTGTAGTCAGCCGTGATAGGCTATGTAAATCTTTACGTAGCCTATCATGACTGACTTTAAAAACAACAACAACTGCGCGTACGCAAATGGCGGCTATGGCCGCCGCCATTTGCGTTCCTTATTTTGGCCTATCTTAATCTACGTAAATATTTACGTAGACTAAGACGGCAAAAATAAGGGGAACACAAATAGCGTAGTGGATGCTATTTGCGTTCCCCTTATTTTCGCTGTCTTAGTCTACGTAAATATTTATGTAGACTAAGACGGGCCAAAATAAGGAATGCAAATGGCGGCAGCTGTAGCCGCCGCCATTTGCATATGCGCGTTTTTGTTTTTTTTAAAGTCAGACGTGATAGGCTAACTAAAGATTTACGTAGCCTATCACGTCTTTTTTTTTTTTTAACACTGGAAATGGTGGCGGTGGCAGCCGGTCAGAAGACCGGCCGCTGCTGCCGCCGCTGGAGCCACCACCAGAGCCGCCACCGCCCGGAAGATCCACCCCAGGTAAGTCTCATCCCGGGGGGGATCCGCAGGGGGGGTGTGTGGGGGGCAGGTCATTCCACCATGGAGTTTGGGGGGCCGAATGCACTGGCATTCGGCCTCACCGAGATCCGTGGCGGAATTTTCTGCCATCCCTACAAACCAATAGGTACAGCCGTTTCCATCAAGGAGCAGACTATTTTGACCTACTTGACCTGTAGCCATTAAAGATGAGAAGCCTGTCAGAAAGAAGAGGTGGCAACCCTGATTAGGGGTGTACGAAATACTCACCCCGTTCTGGTTCAGGTGTCCGCAGGGTGGGGGGAGGCGATCCGTCCCTCCCCCGGAATCCTCCCCAGCTGGCTCCGCTCCAGGGTGAGTCCGGGAAGCCACCGGCTGGGCCCGTCCTCAGCCTGGCCAATCTGCAGCTGGACTTCCGTCCGCTGCCAGGCTGCAGACGCAAATGGTGTCCGGCATAGCTGACGACGTTTGTGTCCCTGCTCTTTTCAGTGATCGGCTATGTAAATATTTATGTAGCCTATCACAAAAAGAATAGTGACACAAATGGCGCCCACTATGCCATTTGTGTCCCTGCTCTTTTCGGTGATAGGCTACGTAAATATTTATGTAGCCTATCACTGAAAAGAGCAGGGACGCAAATGGCATCGGCTACGCTGGATGCCATTTGCGTCTGCAATCCAGGGCAGTGGACGGATGGCAACGGCTGGGACCGGCCGGCAGCAGGTAGGGTCTGTCTGGGAAGAATTTCGGTGTGGGGGGGGAGTAGTCCATTCAGCCACGGACTCTGGGGGGTTGGATTCTAAAGAATCCGGCCTCATTGGAGTCCATGGCAGATTTCTCCACCATCCCTAACCCTGATTCACCACCACAAGAATGAGTCACCACCACAAGAATACACAGGGATTCAAACCCAGACATTTCAGAGGTAAACAATCAAAGCCCTGGACCTGGATGGATGAAACTGTCAGTTTCAGTTTCTTTCACATTTGGATTTTTTGCATGACAAGGTCCTTCCATCCTGAACACCAAGAAACTTGTACATTTTGGGAAATTCTTATCAAATTGGAACTGAAACTGATTTCTCACCCAAGCCTACCTGAGAGTATAGAACTTGACCATGGCTGAGCTACTCCAGTCATTTCACAATGACTTCCAGCTTCCCCCACCCCCTTGCTGCCAGCAGTCCTAAATCATCCTTTTTTTTTTTTTTGAGCTTCCTCCTATTTCAAATGAAGATTGACATTATGAACTTGGTTGCAGGTCTCTCGGAGGCATATTTCATTTCCAAAATGTATACCACTACGTGCTTGAGAGAGCACAAAAAGGGGGCGATGTTTCATTCTAATAGATTTCTTAGCCGTTCAAGTGCTTAACTCTGATGGGTTTTTCCAGAGCTGAGCCATGATTGTACCAAGGCTGGTCAGAGTAGTAGATGATTTTTGTTTTTGTATTTGGTCCTATGACCCGTATGCTATAATAGTCCATAAATGTGACATTCTTCTGTGTATGTTTGATACAATGGTGCCCAACCTTGTGTGCTGAGCAATTTAGCAAACCCAATTGTTTTCAAGTTGCTGTTTACTGTGTTTGCTTGCATTAGGATTGACTGGATATCTGGGCTTGTGACATGGATGGTGTTAAGGTTTCCCTTATGACATGGACCCCCTGAGTAACCCCTTAAGGACCTCTTGCCTCCTTAAGAGTTCCACCTTCCTTCTTTCAGACTTCCCCTTCCCAGTAACGTGGGATTTAGGCTGTAGACGTGGGATGACTGACCCTCTAGACACAGGGGTTAACCACAACAGTTTACTAGTAAATTTAAAGCAGCAAATTACAAGTAAGGGTATTTACACAACAGAGCTGAGTGATACAAAAGGCATTACAAGAAAATACAATTTGCAAAATGCAAGTTCCTTTCCCCTAGCTGTCCTTAGACTTTTCTGGGTTGCTCACTCTTCATATTCTGCTCTCACTTCAGGCTCTGGCTGTCTGTGCTCTTACTGGGTCTCTCACTCTCTTGATATACCCTTCTTCTCCCTCAAAACTGAAAGTATAGCTTCAAATCTGAAGAAATAGAACTTAAGTGGAGAAATTAAACTGATGCTTAACTGGAGAAATGAAATTAGTCCTCTCAGGGTTACTTGCTCCCGACAGAAAACTCCAGGCCTCTAAGTCTGACCCCTTTTTTCCCTTCACCAAAACACCTCAAACCTTCACACCTCGCAATAATGAAAATGGACCCAAAATGTTTGAAAGAGGCAATTATTGCATTCACTGTATCTGTTAGGGAAACATCACAGTCTGATCACTTTGCCCACATAATTTATTCTGCTTGAATTTGACCTCTGTGTCAAAGGTAGGGTTGTGTGAATCAATCAAAAGCCAAGTTTGCTCAAGTTCTCTGAATTCCATCTCAAAGCTCATTCTGACATGATTCTGTATCAGGCAGCAAGCTTTGGTTTGTCTTTTCACATGAAAATCCATGCATCTTTTCATGTGTCTTTTTCCAAATGTATGCATTCATTTGTGCACAGTCTTTGAAATGAATGTATTCCTCTCCTGTTGCTTAAAGCATATTTGTGTGAAGAGGTGGCAAGAATACACAGAAGAACTATACAGGAAAGAGCTGAATGTCCCTGATAGCCATGATAGTGCGGTCACTGAACTTGAGCCGGACATCCTAGAGAGTGAAGTCAAGTGGGCCTTAGGAAGCATTAGTAACAACAAAGCTAGCGGAGATGACAGTATTCCAGCCGAGTTATTTAAAATCCTAAAAGATGATGCTGTTAAAGTGCTTCATTCAATATGCCAACAAATCTGGAACACTCAACAGTGGCCACAAGACTGGAAAAGGTCAGTTTACATTCCAATTCCAAAGAAGGGCAACGCCAAAGAGTGTTCAAACTACTGCACAATTGCGCTCATTTCACATGCCAGCAAGGTGATGCTCAAAATCCTACAAGCTAGGCTTCAGCAGTATGCGAACCGAGAACTACCGGAAGTACAAGCTGGGTTTAGAAGAGGCAGAGGAACTAGAGCTCAAATCGCCAACATTCGCTGCATCATGGAGAAAGCAAGAGAATTCCAGAAAAACGTCTATTTCTGCTTCATTGACTACGCTAAAGCCTTTGATTGTGTGGATCACAACAAACTGTGGCAAATTCTTAAAGTGATGGGAGTACCAGACCACCTTACCTGTCTCCTGAGAAACCTGTACGAGGGTCAAGAAGCAACAGTAAGAACCAGACATGGAACAACCGAGTGGTTCAAAATTGGGAAAGGAGTACGACAAGGCTGCATATTGTCACCCTGCTTATTTAACCTATATGCAGAGTACATCATGAGAAATGCCGGGTTGGATGAATCAGAGGTCGGAATTAAGATTGCTGGGAGAATTATCAACAACCTCTGATATGCAGACGATACCACCCTAATGGCAGAAAGCGAAGAGGATCTCAAGAGCCTCTTGTTGAGGGTGAAAGAGGAGAGTGCAAAAGCTGGTTTGAAACTCAACATTAAAAAAACTAAGATCATGGCATCTGGCCCCATCACTTCCTGGCATATAGAAGGGGAAGAAATGGAAGCAGTGACAGATTTTACTTTCTTGGGCTCCAAGATCACCGCAGACGGTGACTGTAGCCATGAAATTAAAAGACGCTTGCTCCTTGGGAGGAAAGCTATGGCCAACCTAGACAGCATAGTAAGAAGCAGAGACATCCCCTTGCCGACAAAGGTCCGTCTAATCAAAGCTATGGTTTTCCCAGTAGTAATGTATGGCTGTGAGAGCTGGACTATAAGGAAGGCTGAGCGCCGAAGAATTGATGGTTTCGAACTGTGGTGCTGGAGAAGACTCTTACGAGTCCCCTGGACTGCAAGGAGGTCAAATCAGTCCATCCTAAAGGAAATCAACCCTGACTGCTCATTGGAAGGACAGATACTGAAGCTGAAGCTCCAATATTTTGGCCACCTAATGCGAAGAGAAAACTCCCTGGAAAAGACCCTGATGCTGGGAAAGACTGAAGGCAAAAGGAGAAGGGGACGGCAGAGGATGAGATGGCTAGATAGCATCACGGATGCAATGAATATGAACTTGAGCACGCTCCGGGAGAGTGCGCAGGACAGGAAGGCCTGGCGTGCTATGGTCCATGGGGTCACGAAGAGTCGGACACGACTGAACGACTGAACAACAACAGACTTATACACAAAAAGTGCTGTGGATCACCCATATACCCTAGTTTCGCAATGCTATTTTGCATATAAGTCTATGGGCAAGCGGAGATGATCACCATGCTTTTTAAAAACATGGTGATTGGGATAGAGACAAACAGGCCCAGGTAATTTGCGGGCTGCTTACTGAGTGTGGAGGGGAGGCTCGAGTTCAGCCTGGAGGGCAAGTGAGTGGGGGGAGAGCTCAGCTGGCCCCTAGAGAACCCGAACTGGGATGGGTTCTCACATCCCTAACCACAGATTCTGTCCAAGTCTGTGTTCAGTCCAGAGTGTGCAAACTGGATAAAATTCTGATCAAAAATGAACTGAAACAAATTCCTCATACATCCCTATTGTTGTTGTTGTTCAGTCGTTAAGCCATGTCCGACTCTTCGTGACCCCATGTACCATAGCACGTCAGGCCTTCCTGTCCTCCGCTCTTTCCTTGAGTGTGCTCAAGTTCATATTCATTGCATCGGTGATTCTATCTAGCCATCTCATCCTCTGCCGTCCCCTTCTTCTTTTGCCTTCAATCTTCGCCAGCATCAGGGTCTTTTCCAGGGAGTTTTCTCTTCGCATTAGGTGGCCAAAATATTTGAGCTTCAGCTTCAGTATCTGTCCTTCCAATGAGCACTCAGGGTTGATTTCCTTTAGGATGGACTGATTTGACCTCCTTGCAGTCCAGGGAACTCATAAGAGTGTTCTCCAGCACCACAGTTTGAAGGCATCAGTTCTTTGGCGCTCAGCCTTATAGTCCAGCTCTCACTGCCATACGTTACTACTGGGGAAACCATAGCTTTGATTATACGGACCTTTGTCAGCAAGGTGATGTCTCTGCTTCTTCCTATGCTGTCTAGGTTGGCCATAGCTTTCCTCCCAAGGGGCAAGCGTCTTTTAATTTCATGGCTACAGTCACCATCTGCGGTGATCTTGGAGCCCAAGAAAATAAAATCTGTCACGGCTTCCATTTCTTCCCCTTCTATATGCCAGGAAGTGATGGGGCCAGATGCCATGATCTTAGTTTTTTTAATGTTGAGTTTCAAACCAGCTTTTGCACTTTCCACTTTCATCCTCAACAAGAGGCTCTTTAGATCCTCTTTGCTTTCCGCCATTGGGGTGGTATCATCTGCCTATCTGAGGTTGTTGATAATTAAGGTCCTGTGCAATACTTAGGGCAAGACTGGGCAACTTGTGATCCCCCAAATGGCCTTCAACACCAGTTAACACCTAGATTCTTTGGATTCCTGCATTGAGCAGGGGGTTGGACTCGATGGTCTTATAGGCCCCTTCCAACCCTACTATTCTATGATTCTATTCTACCTATCAGTTCTAGCCAACATAGACAATGGTGAGCGATGATGGGAGTGGTAGCTGGAGAGCCACAAGTTGCTCACCCCTAATTTAGGTCATTTTCCTGATATGTCCCCCTACCCCTGTTCCTCGTGGTGTGCACAGATACACCCATAGGCAGCACACCAGGACAGTGTGAGTAATAAGAAGCCTCTACCTGCTTCACATAACCATCATTCAGTGGTGGCCGTCCACTAGGTCAATTTGTTTGAGATCTGGAGCTAGATGGAAATATGGAAAGCACACAAAGAATACCAATTCCCTGGTCTTCCCCTTGCACACTGTGTGTGCTCCCATGCATGTGCCCTGAGGGGGGGGAAAGGACTCTGTTGGACCATGTGGGGATCCCTCTATACCTAGGCAATGTGCTTATAGGAAGAACAGTCATACTCAGTGTGCAATGGGATTAACCGAGTTCACATATGCTAAGATCACAACTGGGCTGTTGATGGATACTGCAAACCTATTAGCACACTTCCCTGAGAGTGACCCCTTTTGAACTTATTGGGACTTACTTTTAGTAGACTGGCATAGGGCGGGGCTGAAAACCTCACTGAGGAAGAAGAAATGTCAGGCTGCAAAAGGGGTCAAGCATCGATGTGCATGCCCTCAAAGGAAGATCAACAGTTGCAGTGTGAACTGTCAAATCTTACGTTTCAATGCGAAACAGGTTCATTCTTCCAGTCATTCATTATATTTCTAGGGATGTACGAATTGTGTACCTTCTGTGCCGCTTGACTTCCGCAGTTTGCAGCCAGTGCTCCGTACCGTCATTCGCAAGCTCCCAGAATTCTCCTCTTTTTTTTCCTGCTCCGAAAATTACGAAGATAAATCCATGCTGACAGCCGTAATTCTGCATAACTTACATAAGAAAGGCTATGTTTGGTAGATATTTATGTATTTTTTCTAGGGGTGCACGAAACCCACTTACCTGGTCTTGCAGCTTTTCGCGGTGGGGGGGAGGCGCTTCGCTGCTCTCCCCCCAAAGTTCAGGCTGGGGGGGGAGGCTTCCCACCTCGCCCGGCCGAAATTCAGGCCGGGGAGGAGGCGCCTCGCCTCGCCCGGCCGCGAAATTAAAAATTAAAAAAAAAACAAACGCCCCCATGATAGGCTACGTGACGATTAACGTAGCCTATCACGGCTAGATCTGCAAAGTTAGCCATGATAGGCTACGTAAATTGTCACGTAGCCTATCACGGGTGACTTAAAAAAAAAAAATCTTTACGTAGACTACGGCGAAAATAAGGGCAACGCAAATAGCGTTGCCCTTATTTTCGCCGTAGTCTATGTAATCTTTACGTAGACTACAGCGACCAAATAAGGAACGGGAATGGCGGCTCCCTATGGGGGCCGCCATTATCCGTACATACTTTTTTTTTTTTAAAGTCACCCGTGATAGGCTACGTGACGATTTACGTAGCCTATCATGGCTGACTTTGCAAATCTAGCCGTGATAGGCTACGTTAATCGTCATGTAGCCTATCACGGGGGCGGGTGTTTTTTTTTAGTTTTATTGGAATGGCGGCGGCGGCAGCCTGTCAAAAGATTGGCTGCCGCCCCCGCCCATGACGAAGACCCGACGAACCGCCGCCGGGACCCGCTGCTGGGAGGGACATTCGGGAAAGGTAAGTCCCATCCCGGGGGGGGTGCGGGGGGCGGGGGGGGGTGCGGAGAATTTCTCCCCGAAACTTGTTCGGGGGGCCGAACACGTTGGCGCTTGGCCACCCGAAGTTTCGGGGAGAAATTCTCCGCCAACCCTAATTTTTCCCCCTGCCCTGAGACGTGCAGTAATTACTTTCAGCCAAAACACTTCCTCCTCCTCGGGGCTTCCCAAAACAAGGCTGCCCTAGGTGTGCCTGAGCGATGCACTCTTTGTTTAATGCAACGCTGTTTGAAAGAAAGAAAGAAAGAAAGAAAGAAAGAAAGAAAGAAAGAAAGAAAGAACCTTTTAAAATGACCATGCTGGTCTGGAGCCCTGCATGAGTATTATTTCCCCGCTAGGCTTTCTATTTCCACATCCAGCCTTGTTGGTGACATGGTGAGGTTAAAATGGAGAGGAGAACCAACTCTGTGCATGTCTACTCAGAAGTAAGTCTTACTGAGTTCAATGCAACTTACTCCTACACATGTCAGCACCCCACTTGCCCCCAGCTCAGCTTTGTATTTCCACATCCAGCTCATTAGCAAACCTCCTGTTAATTATCTCACTGGGTGACTTTGGGCTGGACTCTAACCACTACATCATACTTCTGTTATGAAACTCATGAAGAAAAAGAGACAGTATAATGGAAAGTTCTTTCTGAAGTAGTTACACTTCACTTGTACAAATGCAGCATGAAGGGAAAGATCAGCAACCTTCTCTTTGTTTGAATAAAAAGCACACTCTGTACATGCTCAGGGAATGGACAAAATGAGGAATAAACATACCAGGGAATATGAAGAACTATATTCTTCTATTGTGTGTGTGTGTGTGTGTGTGTGTGTGTGTAATCTCCCTCAATCCAGCTGTTCCCTGGAAACCCCCCCCCCCATTCACCCAAGGGTCTTCTGAGATAACTAACAGGAGGTTTGATAATGATCTGGATGTGGAAATACAAAGCTGAGCAGAGAGGAGAACCAACTCTGTGCATGTCTACTCAGAAGTAAGTCTTAGTAAATTCAATGCAACTTACTCCTACACATGTCAGCACCCCACTTGCTCCCAGCTCAATGTAATAGCCTACGTAATTACGTAACTCACCGTAATAGCCTACGTAAATATTTACGTAGGCTAAAACGGGGGGGGGGGGGAAGTAACGCAAATGGCACCCACTACACTATTTGCGTTCCCCTTTTTTTCGCCGTAATAGCCTACGTAAATATTTACGTAGGCTAAAATGGCTAAAAATAGGGAAGACAAATGGCGGCCACCGTAGCTGCTGCTATTTGCGTACGCTGTGTTTTTTTGGCTTGCCGTGATAGGCTATGTAAATACTTACGTAGCCTATCATGGCAGCTTCGCAGGACGCAAATGGCGGCCGCTACGGTGGCTGCCATTTGTGTCTGCAGCAGCCCGTCCATGGCTGGAACTCTGGCTGCGGATGGCCCTGGCCGGCGGCTCTGCGGAGCCGGCCCAGGGAGGATTCTGGGGGGAGGAATGGAGCACCTCCCCCCCACTGTGAATCCAAGCTGCGAAAAGGTAAGTGGCTTTCATACATCCCTACGTGGTGGCGACAAAGAAAAGGGGAGCAGCGGTGGATGCACCAGATCACGCAAGGGTTAAATTCAGCACATGCAAAGAAATGGCATTGTTTAGATGCAGACGGCACATGCTCGCAAGCAGTTCTGAACTGATTCGTAAATTCATAATTAGGGATGTCAGAGAAATCCGCCACAGACCCCAATGATTCTGTCTCCGGAGTCCATGGCGGAATGGCACAACTCACCTCTGCCTACCTCCGGAACCATCTGGGGCTTTTCCTCCTCACGGCGATTCTGCCTATCACGGGAAAAACCACAGACGCAAATGGCATAGTGCATGCCATTTGCTGCCATAAAGCCCTTAGTTTAAGCTAAATGTAGCCATTTATAGCTGCATTTAGCTTAATCTAAGAGCTTTATGGCTGCAAATGGCATAGCAGATGCCATTTGTGTCCGGAGTGAGCCCTCAGCCAGCAATATGGCATGGCAATGGCGGCCTTATTGCTGGCACTACAGAGCTGGCTGGCGGCTCCGCGGAATCACCACAGAGCAGAGCTGGCTGAAGAGGATTCTGGGAGGAGGACTGGATCGGATTTGTGGGTGGATTCCCCCCCCCTCCCAGAGAAGCAGGTAGGGAATCAGCCCATCCCTATTCATAATTCATCAGAAATTACAAAGGGGAGTATTACAAATGGAGAAGTTTTGACTAATAAGCCAATTAATTTCAAAATTTGGCAGCATCACTAGTGGTGATGCCATACTTTCCCAGGTATGTCTGGCTAGCACCAGCTCGTTTATCATTTAGGCAACACGTTAGGAACTGTTAATTATCTGGGCTTTTAATGGATGGTTAATTGTTTTGCTGCTTGGTTTTAAATATGATTTAGATTACTGCTGCTGTAGATTTTAAAATTGGTTTTATCGTGGATTTTATTATCACTTTATACTGCGAGCCATTTGGAGTATTTTAAACAAAAAATCAGGCCTGCTTTACTAGAACCTTTTGTGATGTGAGATTCTCTCTCTCTCTCTCTGTTTGCCTATCTGTCTATCTATCTATCTATCTATCTATCTATCTATCTATCTATCTATCTATCTATCTCTATCACAATCAGCCAAAATTGGTGGAATCTTTTCCTGGTCCAACTACTGATGCTCATAGCAAAACACAGATTTGCATTTTCCTACAGGCATTTTTTTAAAACACGCCTACATATTCTGGTGGAGCAGCTGTGTGTTGTTTGGGTGGCAAAGATCCATACCAGATGGGTGTGCTTTTTCAGAGCTCAGGGATCTGTTTAGCATTTATGGCCAGCCTACAAAAAAATATCTTTCAGAAAGGCAACACATCTGCTACTGGAGAAAAAAGGATGTTGTGTGGTTGGTGTTCACCTGTGGGGCATGCTCTAAGCAAGTCAACATGGTAACTGTGAATGAGATGCACGTTTTGAGCATGATACATGGGTCGATCACTTGACTGCATTGTATTCTAGCCCCCAAGAGATCAAGTGACGGAAGAAGCAGAAATATTCACAGACACCTTTGAAACAATTATCTTACATTAAAAAAAAAAAAAATTGTAGTAGTACAACTATGCCTTAAAGCAGGCAACTTAAATATGAAATGCAACCCACTATGAAACTCCTTCTGTTAATCCACCTTTTTAATCAGGTTAGGAGTGGATGGATCTGTCAATTTTAGTCTAGCTGAGATTGTAGGTTTTTTTAGGTGAATTTCATTCTGTCCCATTTAGCATTTTTTTAAAAATCCAAATGGAAATTCATACTTTTTGTGTGTGCATTTTCCCTACTGCATGCATCAATGCACACATCTTTGTGCACATTTTTAAATGTATGAATTCCGCTCCAACCAAATACTTTACATTACTGAAATGAAGTTTAGTATATACTTTTCTCAAAGATATGCATTTTGTGTACCCTTTCTCCTAATATACACATTTTTATGTGGATTTTCCCAGAGATAAGCACTGGAAAACTCCAAAAATGCAGATTTCAAGACACAACTCAGCTCACTAGGTGCAAATTGGGTAAATCCATACAAAAAACACTCAATGGGCTGAATTTCTCACCCATCTCTAAATCAGGTGCAGATAAACCAAAACCTTAAGAGATGAGAGGGTAAGAAAGGAAACATTGCATGGGGAGAATCAAAAGAGACATTTGAAGCAAAAGGCATTATAGGAAGAGAGATCAAATATTATTCTCTATTTAAACATTGCTATCTGAAAAATTACTAGGGTTCTTCAGTCATCGATCCAATTATGTATATCTGGGGCGGGGGGGGGATGATTTCAGATGATGCAGAACAAACTTTTGGACAGCAAAAAACTTCTATACAATGAAAGTTGATGAATTAGTGGTGGGCAAACTCTCCTCAGCTCACTTTGGAATTGGCTCAATATTTATGAGCTCTCTTGGAGAGCATTTAGAAAAAGTGCATCTGTTTCCCAAGAGTTCTCTCAAGCTTGAAATGTTGGTGCATCTATGCTGATGGGGCTGCAAGCATGCAAGTTACCATATTGCTCCTGTTTAGATTCACCTGTTCTGTATCCATCCACCAGCCTCAACCATGGTAGAGAGCCACTTCGACATTCAACTGCCACCCTCAACTAGGGATGGCACAAGCATCTGGCTGGGGCCCGAAGCCCAGCAATTTCTCACTGGCTTGGCCCTTGGATGCCAGTCCATGCATGGCCACCCACGCTTGCCCGACTTGGTGCAAGCCAAGTCAGGCAAGTGCACGGCTGCCTGCTCCCTCACCGAGCCCCCTGTCCCTGTCCCTGCTACTGCCACTGTGGTATCAGGGAAGGGAGGAGGAGAGGGGGAAGCACCTCCCTTCTCCTCCTCCATCCCTGCTGCCATGGTGACAGGGACAGGCTCTGGTCATTTTATGTAAGTGTCTGACACTTACGTAACATGACTGGCCTGTCCCCATTGCTGCCGCCATCACCACTGCCACAGTAGCAGGGATGGGAGGAGGAGAGGGGAGGTGCTTCCCTTCTCCTCCTCCTGTCCCTGCTATCATGCTGGTGGTGGCAGCTGGGGCAGGGCCTGGTTGTTTTATGTGTCTCCTTCAGACACTAATGTGAAATGACCAGGGCCTGTCCCTGCTGCCACTTCTGCCACAGTTGCAGGGATGGGAGGAGGAAAGGGGCACAGGGCTCCCTTCTCCCCATCCCATCCTTGCTATTGCAGCTAACTGAGTGCCAGTCATTTGGCACAAGTGTTCCCTTCTCCCTGAAGGGAGAAGGAAACACTTGCGCCAAAGAGCCAGCATTGGCTAGTTCCAGTTGTTTTGTGGAAATGTTTCCTTCAGGGAGAAGGAAACATTTTTGCAAAACAACTGGGGCTGGGGAGCTGCAAGCCCTTGATGGGCACCCACAGACTGTCTGGCAGTTTGCCCTGTGTGTACTCCAGAGTGGGGCAAGAGGTGGGAGTCCAGCTCACAAGGGGGATGCAGGGGAGTTCGCCCATCTTTATCTTGAACAAATACAATTTGGAATAGGAGAGAGTGTTAGATCTGAATTGGGGACAAGATCCATATTCAGGTTTGCAAGAAACCAGCAAGAGAATTGACCCAAACAAAGGTACAAAGTGAAAAGGCCTGCATGGGCAGATGGTCTGGTTATACTTTTATATCGATGTATCAATGATACTTTTGTTGAGAGTAAGGCATTAATGGGTACACATTAAAGAATTTCTGCATATGTCTACAAAGCAGCTGCTTTAGCACACCTGGTCTGCTGAATACTGACTGGGCATGTGCAAAATCTCATTTAATATGCTGCGCTAGAGAAGTACTGGGAAAAATGATGCTAAGTTCATAACAAAGCTGTGCCTTTTTGATCTGGAGAGATTTCTGTACAAAACCAGGTAACTTTGAATTATATCTTCACTATAACCTAGGGATGTACGAAAGTCACTTACCTTTCTGCGGATTATGTTGATGGGGGGGGGAGGCATTCCGTCCCTCACCCCGGAATCCTCGACGGGGGGGGGGAGGCGATCCATTCCTCCCCCCCGAAATCCTCTACGGCCGGCTGTGCTCTGCGGCAGCTCCGCGGAGCAGCCGGCCAGGCCCAGCCCAGGCCAGAGCCATCCGCAGCCGGATTTCCGGCCGCAGAGGGCTCTGGGGAAAACAACAAACTGCATATGCAAATGGCGGCGGCTATGGCTGCTGCCATTTGCATTCCTTATTTTTGGCCGTCTTAAATATTTACGTAGACTATGATGGCGAAAATAAAGTGGAATGCAAATAGCGTAGCGGGCTCTATTTGTGTCCCTTTTTCATTCACCGTTTTAGCCTATGTAAATATTTATGTAGACTAAGACAGCCAAAAATAAGGAATGCAAATGGCGGCGGCCGTAGCCGCCGCCATTTGCGTACATGGTTTTTTTTTTTTTTAACCCAGCCATGATAGGCTACGTAAATCTTTACATAGCCTATCACGTCGGGTTTTTTTTTTTTTTTTTAACAAGACTGCAAATGGAGGCTGTGGCAGCCGGTCGGAAGACCAGCCGCTGCAGCCGCCGCAGCCGCCGCCGCCGCCCGGAAGATCCGCCCCAGGTAAGTCTCGTCCCGGGAGGGATCCACAGGGGGGTGGGGGGGGCAGGCCGTTCCGCCATGGAGTTTGGGGGGCTGAATGCACTGGCATTCGGCCTCACTGAGATCCGTGGCAGAATTCTCTGCCATCCCTATTTTTCTTTTAAATATATTTTTATGGGGGGGTCTTGTGTGCAAGTGTACATTTCTGGAAGTCCGCTTGTCCACTAGGTAGCTCCACAGAGGCATATTCCCTCTGTAAATATCCTTGTCATTTTTATCCTCTCCACACACTACTTTGTTTAGCCCAGTAGAGCCATGTTCCCTAAGTGTCAAAGAACTTGTCAATTTCACCCTCCACTTTCACATTTGCTCAAGACCTTTGATCTCTATATCAGTTACCCCATTTGCACAAATTTAAAGACCTGAAGGGAAAAAAAAAACTATATTTGTGCAAATTGCTGCTGCCGTTATTGGGGGAACTCACTACAGATGGAGTAAATGCCAGTGGGGGGAAACAAACAAAATCCACCAGGGCCAAACCACTAAAATCTATTGAGACTTCACCCCAAATAGGGATTTCCGAATCCCCTACCTGCCAGGCTGGGGAGGGGGGGGTCCACAGCAGGGGTGGGGGAGGTGATCCGTTCCTCCCCCCAGAATCCTCTTCGGCCGGCTCCACTCCGTAGTGAGTCCGCGAAGCCGCCGGCCAGCTCCGAAGTGTCAGCGATATGGCCACCATGCCATATTGCTGGCTGAATGGGACTACTGAATGCAGCTGCAAATGATGTCCGGGATGCCATTTGTGGCCATAAAGGCCTTAGTTTAAGGTAAATGCAGCTGTAAATGGCTGCATTTACCTTAAACTAAGGCCTTTACGGCCACAAATGGCATCCTGGACGCCATTTGCATCTGTGCTTTTCATTAACGCGATAGGCTACGCAAATATTTGCATAGCCTAACACATAAAAGCAGGGATGCAGGGCTGAAGAGGATTCTGCAGGGTGAAGAGGATTCCGCATGGAGGCAGAGGTAAGTCTTCTAAAGAATCCGGCCCCCCGGAGTCCGGGGCAGAATTCTCTGCCATCCCTACCCCCAAACAGAATTCTCATACTTCCCTACCTGAAGCTATGTGTCAAGGAAAATTTGCTTGAGTGGAGTAAAACTTCTGAGGAATTTCAGAGGAAGTAAAAAGAACATAGATAAGACTAAAAAAATATTTTGCAGAAGATTCTGTGAAGTCCTAAGAAGAAAAATGGCCACTGGGTGAGGGCTATGTAGATCTCTCCTAATCTCTCCTACTCCTTCTCTTTAGGACATACACATACACACACACACACACACACACACACACACAGTAAATAAATGCTGAGCATGAAACACTGTTACCGAATCCAAATTCCTAGGGATGCGAGGGGCTCAAAATCTCCATCAATGCTCAGCCTGTTTCTGCTGAGGTTTCCAAAGAGCATATTCATTTGTGCTACTGGCTTTGCAGTTTGAAGAATTCATTGCTCCCCAACACTTTTAGTGCTTGACACCACATCCACTGATTATCCAATAGCTATTGTTTCAGTTGCTAACCATCTGCTTCAAATGCAAACTATCAAACTGGATGAAAATGCTCCCTTGCAAATCTGAAAATTCCCAATTCAACCAGTTCTTCCAATTATATATAAAGATGGTTGATATTATAGACCTAGAACTATGCACTTGGCATAGTATACAGTTTGGGCCAATTTGTACATCACATGTTCAAAAGTCCTGAACAAACTGAAATGAATTTCTCATGCATCCCTATAAGCAGTATATCAATATTGCTTATAGGGATGTATTTTTTTTGGTGTTGATCTCTGCAAGTATTTTCTGTGTATGCCATGGATTTAATCACCTCCACTGTAATTTTTGTATTGATGCAATTTCACTGCTAGTGTTTTGGAAAGGCTACTTTAAGTGGGCACTAATTCTAGAGCACGCACTTCAGAGCTGGCAGAAGCAGAATAACTGATCCTGGCAGTGAGTCCTTATTCTGTTAAGTCTCAGAGACCGTTAGCTATCCAAACAGCTGTTCTACAGAATACAGTGTGTGTGTGTGTGTGTGTGTGTGTGTGTGTATACACACACATCCATATACATATGGTATTAGCTATGTGGTTTCCTTTAGTTTTAGGATGGCGATAGATTTGATCATTGCAAGGTTTGTTCTGTCAATTCAGAGCTATATTTTGAATATTTGACCCTTTGGATATTTTAGAAACATTAAATGAACGCCGCTGTCCTCCGCCCCGGATAGGGTCAAGAGACATCTTAAATTGCAACCCAGGCATTATTACAAGGCACAAGAAATACAGCAGAAGTTGCAAAGATTGTAAGTACCAACACTTTCACCTTGCCTCTCTTTGACACACTTGTGTGAATTACTGTTGGCTTTCTGTTTGTTTTTCATTTGTTGAGTGATGCTGAGCTCCCAGGCTATGAGCCTGTAACCATGGGCCTGTTAATTACACCAACCCAGCTGCCAAGGTGTGTCATTAATATGACGGTGTCCTCAAGTGTCCTCAAGTACAGGCATGTGGTCTGGACATTTTGTTCAAAGCTGCTGCCAGGCTACACTCCCAGTCCTTAGCCACTTCCTTTATCCTCACAGGTTGCATTTGAGCCCATAGAGTACCAAAGCAGCTCTGATTCTGGGGAAGACAGGTAACTCGTGGGGGAGGAACTTTCTCAGACTTCAGTGGTGCAGCTGGAGGGGGAACCCCTGCTTCTCACATCCCTGGGAGTGACAGCAAACCAGGCGTGGAAAGGGAAGGACAACCTGAACGTTCAGGCATGAGCCACAGATCACAGGGGCCGAGCTTTGGCTCTCAGCACCATTGGCTCGACGTCAACAGCTGCACCCAGAAGCATCCTGGGAGAGGGGGAGATCTTCCCCTCCCACCCCTTAAGTTCAGAGAATTGCCGCCCTTTTCCAAAATGGAGATCAACTGACATACTTTCCCTTTGAACCCCTAGATGGCTGTTCCTTTGTAGTTTCTCTGAGTCTCAAACAATTACCATCTGCATGCCTCATTAGGGTAAATGGAATTAAAGCCTTGGAAAGCAGCCCTTTTGTCTGAGTGTTGATTTTTGGCTATTAGAGTATTCAGTAGGCAACAGGGGAACCTTGACAGTGTGGAAAAGTGTTGGTATGTTCTTTTTTTGTATTTTGGATCAGTGAAGTGTGTTTGTTGCATGTATTCTATTGTTCATGTGAAGTGATGGAAGGTTCTGTAGAGCTGTGTCAGATTGTTACACCACATGAGTTCTTCTTTTCTTTTCTTTTTTCTAAGAAAAGTAAGTTGCAACTAGGGATGTTGGAGGAATCTGGTTGGGGGCTAGAGCTTGATGAACTTTTGCCAACTCTGCCCCCCCCCCAGGACTCCATTCCATCTTTCACCATCTGGTCTGACTCAGTGTGCAACGACTTGGACCAGCTTGCAGAATTTCCATAATCTTTTGCATTTTTTTGCACAAATTGTGGCCAAAAATCATGCAAATTAGCATCATCTGCACAAATTACAACTGCAGTCTGCACAGATGATGCAAATTTGCCAAAATTGTGACTGAAATTTGCTCAATGGCACCCACGAGCACCATGTTGGGGATCCGATTGAGCAAATGGTGCCTGTGGGTTCCTCATTGGGGAAATGGCAATTTTAGAAAAACTCTCCAGTTAAATTCTGGGATTTGGGGAAAATGCCCATGGTTCAGCTCGCAAATGCAAGCTGAGCTGGGGGCTCTGGGGAAATCCAGCGAGCCCCCAAAGGCTAGATTTGTCCACGATTAGGGATGTACTGATTGTGTAAAATCTGCTCTGTTTGTATTTCATGGATTGTCAGGTGCCTTTTCTTCCATTGTCCGCCCATAGATGGATGCAAATATATATTTTTTGTCATGCAGAAAAATCTGCAAATAATTACATATTTATCTAAGTATTTACATAATTTACCTTAGTACATAACATTTAGCATATTGCCCCCTGTTTCATTCAACATTTCCTCAGCTGAAACGTACTTATTTTTCTATGAATTTATATGCAGAAATTTCAGGATTTTTTTTAAAAAAATCATCTGAAAGTCCACCGACTCTGCACAGCCTGAGGCGGTCACTCTGCAGTGGATTCCACAGGTTGGATTCTTAGAAATCTGAGCTCATTTTAGTCTGTTGTGAATTTTTCCAGCATCCTTACCCATGATGGCTATCCTTAGTTATAATGGGAGATATTTATGTACATTGTCACTTAAGCTATATTTCTTGTGTTTCATAATATTGCAAGTAGGGACAGGAGAATGAGTGAAATTTGAGCTCATCACAGTTCCTTGAGTTTCACCTCATTCCTGAATGTGAGTTTTCTTGTTGTTTGAATGGGAAAAGTGTGCATTTTGGTGTGCATTTCTTAAAAGTGTGCACCCAAATATCTACTATTTCTCATTGACTAAATCATGGGAAATGCATTTTTTTTCAACATGTGCAATTTTAAAGTGCACATTTTTCTAACAAATACATTTTGTGAAGGCAATCACCAGCTCAGGGATATACAAACTTTGCCCACCAAATGCAGCCACATTTGCATTTGAGGGGTGCAAACGGGGCAACTGAATCCAAACAACATTCTTGTACATCTCTAGTTGCAACCTAATATGGAGTTGAAGTGAGCAGTGTCCCTTCTTTTTTGGTTGAGTGCGTTGTCCTTTGTATTTATCTGGAAGGTGTGTTGATTTTACAGCCTCTTAGAAGTAGGGATGTCAGAGAATTCCACTACGGATCTCAGTGAGGCTGAATGCCAGTGCATTCGGCCCCCTGAAATCCATGGCAGAACGAAGCACCCCCCCACAAAAGGTGCGCGAAATGGAGCACTTACCTGCTGCCTTCCACACTGATTTGCGAATGGCGGCCGCATCTGCGGCCACCATTCACTTCATCATAGCCGTGATAGGCTAAGTAAATAATTACATCGCCTATCACGGCAAGCAAAAACAACAACAACAGCAGACGAAAAGGTAAGTGACTTTCGTACATCCCTACTTAGAAGGCAGTCTATGTAAGCAAATAATAGCTGTTGAAACTAAGGGAGGGGTCTTCTCAGTTCTTGCTATTCCTAGTCAAGCCACATATACCAATTTATATTTTGGTATATGAACAAAATGCCGAACAGGATTAGGGAAGAGCAAGATCATTGATTGGACAAGTGCCCCTGGAGCCTGACATCTCAGAATCTCATTTTGCAAAGTTCTTTGATATTTCTGCATTCAGTTGAAACACCTCTGGTCTCAGAAAACAACGGAGATAGGGAGAGTCACCACATGAGCTACTGAAGTTTTTTCAGTGAGAAAGAAGCAACACTGGTGGGGGACTAATGGATTGTGTTGTCTCCTGAATTCTTAGGACAAGGAGAACCAAAACTGCTGTAGTCATCACTGTTGGGGTGGATCACTTTTCTGGATAATGGTTTGCAACTGGTTTAGGATGGGGTTCCACTCCCTGTGAAGAATCAGGGATGCAGGTTATGGGTATGACTGGACCCAGCATTCCCTATGAAGGCACAGGTGACCTCAATGGCTAGAAGGACCAACCTAAGCAAGCCAGCTTAGGCTGGTTTGCCAGCTCCAACCCTATCTGGAGAAAGCAGACTTGGCCTCAGTTACACATGCACTGGTTTGCATCCAGACTACTGCAAAGTTCCCTACATAGGGCTGCCTTCAAAGACAGTCCTTAACTTCAACTGTTGCAAAAATTCAGTTGCCAGAATGCCTGTGGAGCTAGGTAGTTTGATCGTATCACCCTAAGTCCGCCTCATTGCACTGCTAACCCATTTGTTTACAGGATGAATTTAGTGCTAGAACTAACTAACCTATAAAGTAGGGCTGAGCCAAAAATTTCTCACACATGTTTTCCCCAACCATTCTCATTCAATTTGATAGAAAAGAAATTACTTTCAAAAATAAATTCGAATGAGAAGAAAAATTCAGAGTAATTCTCGTGGGTTGGGTTCAGGTTTCTTGTGCTTACTTTACTTAGGATGTGGCCAAGGATCCTGTCACAAGGGTCCTGTCTTTAATTGTGCAGTGATCTCTAGGGATGTACGAAAGTCACTTAACTTTCCGCAGATTCTGTTCATGGTGGGGGGGAGGTGTTCCGTCCCTTACCCCGGCATCCTCAATGGCTGGCTGTGCTCGGCGGTGGCTCCACGGAGCAGCTGGCCAGGCCCAGGCTAGGGCCGTCCGCAGCCGGATTTCTGGCCATGGAAGGCTCTGGGTAAAAACAAAAACGCGTATGCAAATGGCGGTGGCTACGGCTGCCGCCATTTGCGTTCCTTATTTTTCGCCGTCTTAGTCTACGTAAATATTTACGTCGACTATGACGGCAAAAATAAAGGGGAACGCAAATAGCGTAGTGGGTGCTATTTGCATCCCTTTTTGATTCGCCATTTTAGCCTACATAAATATTTACATCTGGGTAAAAAAAATAAAAACCACGTACGCACTACGCCCACTATGCTATAACTATGCTATAAATACTACGCTATAACTATGCTATAAATAACGCCCACTACGCTACTTGCGTTCCTTATTTTTCGCCGTCTTAGTCTACGTAAATATTTATGTTTGGGTAAAAAAACCCACAAATGCGTACGCCCTATGCCCACTACGCTATAACTATGCCATAACTACGCTATAAATAACGCCCACTACGCTATTTGCTTTCCTTATTTTTCGCCGTCTTAGTCTACGTAAATATTTACGTCGACTATGACGGCAAAAATAAAGGGGAACGCAAATAGCGTAGTGGGTGCTATTTGCGTCCCTTTTTGATTCGCCGTTTTAGCCTACGTAAATATTTACGTCTGGGTAAAAAAAATAAAAACCACGTACGCACTATGCCCACTACGCTATAACTATGCTATAAACTATGCTAGAACTACGCTATAAATAACACCTACTACTCTATTTGCGTTCCTTATTTTTCGCCGTCTTAGTCTACGTAAATATTTACGTAGACTATGATGGCGAAAATAAAGGGGAACGCAAATAGCGTAGTGGGTGCTATTTGCATCCCTTTTCGATTCACCGTTTTAGCCTATGTAAATATTTACGTAGGTGCTATGACGTAGGCTAAAATGACGAATCAAAAAGGGACGCAAATAGCGCCCACTATGCTATTTGCGTTCCCCTTTATTTTCGCTGGCATAGTCTACGTAAATATTTATGTAGACCAAGATGGCGAAAAATAAGGAATGCAAATGGCAGCGGCCGTAGCCGCTGCCATTTGCGTACGCGTTTTTTTTTTTTTAACCGGGATGTGATAGGCTATGTTAGTCTTTATGTAGCCTATCATGTCTCTGTAAAAAAACAACAAAACAAAATGACAAGACTGCAAATGGCAGCGGCGGCAGCCAGTCGGAAGACCAGCCTTTGCCACCGAAGCCGCCGCCAGAGCCGCCAGAGCCCGGAACATCCGCCCCAGGTAAATCTCGTCCCGGGGGGGATCCGTGAGGGGGCGGGGGGTGGCAGGCCATTCCACCACAGATTTCGGGGGGCTGAATGCACTGGCATTCGGCCTCACCAAGATCCGTGGTGGAATTCTCTGATATCCCTGGTGATCTCTCTGGCAGCCTGTAGCCTCCATGGCTTCCTACACTTCAATTAAATCCCAGGGGAAGACATCATGATGTAACTGCTCCCTTAGGGCTTTTTCAGATCAGGAAGTGCAGGCAGCCTGGGAGGCTACAGAGCATTGGAGAGATGTGTAATAGAAAGAAAAGACACACAGACAGCACCCTCGGCTTCCTCACAGTGGTTAGGGAAGCTCAAAATCACTGGAAACATCAGTTATTCAAAACCCTGAAAAGGAGGCAGAACAATCGAAGCCTATTTCATGGGGAAGAAAACTTTCAGGAAATTAGAGGACAGATTTTGACACAGTACTAGCTCTTCCCTGGAGCTGGACACAACATTACCCCCCTCACGCCTGTGTTGTGGTGGGTGCAAAATGGAGACCAGCCTGCCAATACAGTTGATGCTGTCACCACTTGCAGTGGCAACACAAAGAAACCCCAAACCTTAGGAAACAAGAAAGAAGCTGTGTTACAATCCCTGCCAATGGTGAGCCTTACCTACGAGAAACTGTTGAGAATTCCTCCTCTCCCTGAATAAATCTGGAGAAATCACCCCATAATTTATCTGCCCACAGACAGGGTAGGGATGGCACAGGCATCTGGCTGGGGCTCAAAGCTCAGTGAGAAATCAGTGGAGCAGCCCCCTGGAGGCAGTCCCCTGACCCCTGTGCTTGCCCAATTTGGCACATGCTGAGCTGGGCAAGTGCATGGTAGCCTGCCCCGAACCGCCATTTTGCATAAAAACAGCAGCTCATCTTTTTTCATAAATATCCATTTACCTAAATGGTGGCCGTAAAGGAGCCATTTATGCAACATTACAGGTGTAAATAGACCATTTACACCTGTAATTGTGCATAAATGGCCCTTTTACTGCAGCCATTTGCACAAATGGTTACTTACAGAAAAGATGAGCCACCATTTTTACACAAAATGGTGGCTCAGCAAGCCAACAGGTGGCTGCACTTTGCTCACTGGGCACTCATGGACTGCATGGTGAGCAGGGGAGAGCGGCCAGCAAGGGTCTGGCGAGCAGTGTGCGAGGCGGGCAGAGGTGAATCTGTCCATCCCTAAATTAGAGTGGACAATTTCAAGGGGTAACTTATGCACAGCTCTATGTTAAAGCCCTGAATCAACATTTTTGAAGGGCCACCTATACTCTTACGAAGCTGCCCAGGCCTTAAGATTAGCCTCAGTGGCCCTGCTCTTTAGCCCACCGATTAGGCTAATCAGATTAGCAGAAACAAGGGACAGGGCCTTTTTAGGGATGGCCCCACAATTGTGGAATTCCCTTCCCTGGAAATTTTGCTTAGCCCCCTCTCTTCCAGTCTTTATTCTACCAAACATTATATATTGGTTTTATAGCTGGACCCCTAGATGTGAGTTCATATGATGCTGTTTGATTTTAAAATTATTATAATATGTTTGTTCAGTTGTTTTGTTTTTACCATTTTGTATCATAAGCAACCTTAATGAGAGTTTGCCCTAAAAGGCAGGGTAGAAATAAATAAAAAGATGGATTAAAAATCATCATCATCATCATCATCATCATCATCATCATCTGACCAGAAATGAACTGCACTTATAACTTGAAAACTACACTGACTGGTAAAAATCAGCAAACAAAGTTCTACAGGCTATTGAGATAAGACAGTCAGTAAGGTGTACTGCAGAGGCAGACAACCTTGTGCCCTCCTGATATTTTTGACTGCAACTCCCATAAGCCCCTGCCAGCATGGCCATGGGAATTTATAGTCCAACACATCTGCAGAGCACCAATTACCTACCCCTTTGTGTCCTGGACAGAGTATTGACCTTAGATGGGGAAGATGTGGCTTAATGGCTCTGCTCAGCCACCCGCAGAGCTTCATGGGTAGCCTTGTCCAGTCAGTAATTCTCAGCCAAACTTATTTCACAGGGCTGTTATGAGGCTTAAAGGGGGCTCCTTTACCCCATGGAAGCAGAACCTCAAGCTTGGGGCAAATCTGGCCATCCTGGGGTCCCAGCGTGGGCCTCTGGGGTTGTCTAGAAAGCCATGTTCCTTTTCCAGCTTTTGTTCAGTTTTTTTCTCCATTCTGAAAGGCAGTGGAGGCTGCGGGCTCTGATGTCAGTGGGGTGGTGAATCTGCTCTGGGTTTCAGTCAGAGCCAGTGAGAACTCTACAGGAGCTATCCAAGGTGCTTCTGCAACTTGGATAGCTCCTTTAGAGTTCTCACTGTCTCTGACTGAAACGCAGAGCGGATTCACCACCCGCCTGACATTGGAGCCCCCAGACTCCACTGCTAAAAGGTTGAAATCTTCTCCTGAGGCTTAGTTAGTACCAGTAAGGGTTTGAAGCTAAATTATGCTAGTATTTTACTCCTTTTCCCACCTCCTTTTCCTTTGGTCCCACCCACTTTGGCTTGGATTTCCTACCATTGGAATGTGGCCTCCAAGAGCTTCTCTGAAATGGAATTCTGCCCTCAGGCTGAAAGGGGTTCAGCACCCCGATTAACACCACCCTGAGCTCCTTGGAGGAAAGGTGGGATAAAAAGGCACATATGTGAATGGAAGTAAGTATTTTTAAGAGCTAGTATCTATAGACCAAGCTATTTATTAAATTCATGGGATTAGGGGCTGATAACATTTACATACAATACCTTACTTGTCTGGACACATAAGGTTGGGTGCAGACTTGGTCATACTTAGAGATTACCTATTGAAATCAATGGGGCTTCAGTTAGTCATGACTTACACTTAAGTCCTATTGGTTTCAGTTCGTCTACTCTTAAGTATAGCTAAGTCTGCATCCAACCCATAGGAAGAAATGAAACACTTGCAAGCATTCCGATTTTTGACTGGCATTAAGTGCAAACTTTTCATTAAATTCTACTTAAGACATAATAATAAGAAAAGCTTCCTTAACCAGGCCTAAATAGGAAATAAATATATCCCATGTGAATTGAATTGTTGAAGGTTCACTGAGCTGTAGTGATTATTTTGACAGTTGTACACATTTTTTTTTCTGTTTACTAAATCAGAAGTGACATTGGACAATGTTGTGATGTTAAAAAAAAAAAAAAGTTGCCTAAAGCCTTAAAGTGACAGTATAGTGACAATTTCATTTCTTTCCCTCAGGTGTTGCTGTATTTCATTGCAACTGTACAGTCCAATTTCTTCTCCTTTCTCTGTTTTGCATTTGACAACGAAGGGAAAGCACATATTTTGCAATAGAGTGTGCACACAAATTTGTTGTACAGCAAATGTCTGAAACCGGAAACTACTTAGAGATATTTTTAAATATTTACGGTGATAAATAAATGGTATGTAAATCTATTGAATGAATGAATGAATGAATGAATAAATAAATAAAGTTTTCCAGTGTGTAGCTGTGTTACTATTGCAGCAAAAACAACAAAGAGTCTTGTGGCACCTTCAAGATGAACACATTTATTCTAGCATAAGCTTTCGTTGGTCTTTGTTAGTCTTTAAGGTACCACAAGACTGTTGTTTTGGATGAATGTTACCATTCATATGTGAATGCTGGCAGTGGGAAAGTGTGTGTGCATGTATGTGTATATATATGCATGCGTGCATGCGTGCGCATGCATTATATATATTGCACACACGCACGCACACGCATATATATATATATATATATATATATATATGACAACCCACCCCTGCCAGTTTAAGATCCCAGTGAAGGCTATCTCATGTTAGCTCAAGCTCCATAAACCAGAAGATTGGAAGCTAAGGGTAATGCCTTAATAGATGTACCTGGGGAACAGTAATGTTGTTATGCAAGTGTTTCACAAATTGTGCTTGCTTACAACCTACCCTCAATGCATCCACACTTTTCCTGGGACTTTCAGGTCCAAATTCCACTGAAGAGCATGGAGTGCCTGGGACCAGCAAAGATGTCCCATATGGTCCTGGTCCTGTATTGCCTTAGTTATAAAGCATCTGGGCCTTACTGAAGGACACCTGGGACTGGATCCTGACTTAGTTATACTTAAGGTAGACCTATTGAACTCAAGGCGATAGTCATGATTTACTTAAGTTCTTTTGATTTCAGTGGGATTATTCTAAGTATGACTAGAACTGGATCCAACCCACAAGGGAAAAAGATGGCATCTGCTTTCTATTACCTTCTTTACTTTGAATGACCTCCTTTCTTCCTTTGCATATATAACAATGCCTCCCCTTCCTTCCTTCCTTCCTTCCTTCCTTCCTTCCTTCCGGCTTCTACTTCAGTTTTCATCGTAATCATCTGGTTTCAATTTAATAAATAAAACACAGATGGATTCAGCATCTGTGGGGTTCCCCCCCCATATCCTCTCTGACTGTTATTGCTAGTCAGTGACTCATTACTTGAAGCTGAACCCTTACTACATCCACGCAGCCAGTTAGAAGACGCACACTCTCTGGGTCACATCATTAGAGAAGCTTTAATCCTTTAGAACAATTTTTCAATACTCTTTACTCCAGGGACTTACTTGTACAAATCCTCTTTACACAAGACAAGAATAACACAGGAAGAAACTATTTTGTCTCTGATCTCTGCCAAGGAGGAGTGCAGACGTGAGTCCTCAGGGGGCTTCCTCTCACTTAAACTAACCAGGAGGGGATTAATAAAAGAGATCTTGACTGCATGGTATACAGCCAGCTTCAGAGCTACAATTGTCCTGATCAATGGACAGTAGAACAACAGAATCGTAACCTCTGCTGTTTTGAAGGGAAGGAAAATGAACAGTTCCCTTCTTTTCTACTGCAGGCCAAGAAAGTAAAATAAGTCATCCTATTGTCCTGGAAGGTAGGGGCTTAATTATTCTTCATGGTGTCACACTTTTAAAAAGGAAAATGCTCTATCCATTTCTACAACATTACATTGAACTGAAGTCTGAAGTTGTTAGAGTTCTCAAGGTTCCAAGCTGCATGTTGCTTTGCAGTTAGCAGCTATGTATATCCCCTCCTTTTTTTACTTTAAATGAATCATAGGGGCCCCAATGCAGATTGGAATCATAGTACAGGTGGTAGGGTGGCTTTCACTGTTTGCCCCGCATTGTGGTCCTGAACCAGATCATGACCACCACCACCACCCCTGTGCCTGCAATTTACATTGCCAAAAAGTTACCCATTTGTTTTGCACACTCAGTGCTATTGATGAGCACATCAGGGCAAACATGCAAAATACTTGAAGGATCAGCACTATGGATAAGCAGAAGTGTGGTTTATATAAAACTCATGTACACAGCATAAACATCATCACCATGCACCAGGAATGAAAAGTCTCTAGAAGTGCCACCCAGAGCCCCCTTCACAGATGTGTTTTGGACTACAGCAGAACCCAGGTAGACTGGATCATAATTCAAACGTTGTCTGCAAGTGGCAGATTCTTCAAGCCTAGGCCAATTGTCCAGGTTTTGCAGGGTTTGTCACAACTCTACAACATTTCCCTTACTGTTTTTATGTAACAGAACATGGGAAAAGCATGAGCCCCTTAACAGAGAATACAAGTAGACAAATAGCCCAATAAATATAGCTTGGTATTTCAGCTGTCACACTCTAATTTTAACTGGACTTTTCCCTGGGGGGAATGGGGGCGAAACATCTCAACAAACAGCAGCAGTTGTTCACGATTGAAGAGGGTCAGCCATCTATAGTTGCTATGGCGAAAGCAGTAGTTTTTGTATTTGCTAGCCTCCTACAACAACTTGACTTTCCCCTACAGTGGTTCATAGAAGTCTTAGATCATTGAACAGGAAGCTAGACAAAGGCTTGCTACAATAGCACAGTCTCTTCTGAGAATAAATCCATCCATCCATCCATCGATCCATTCATCCATCCTACCTGCCAGGATTGGGCCCAGGGCCTTTGTGGAGTCCAACAGTTCTGAATCAGATTCAGAGACAGAGACAGACTTAGGAGGACAAGAGCTGGACAAGAATCTTCCCACAGGCACGGTAAGCAATGGGGCCAGGCAGGCACAGGTACTGCTTCTCCCTTCTGTGGGAGCAGCAACTCACAGAGGGGGAGGGACAAGACTTGGCAGATGTAAAAGCCTGCCGCTGCTCAAAGATGGTGGAGTATCTGAGGGAATTGAGACACTCTGCCAGACTATCAACTCCCCTGTAGGGGCTGACGAAAGTCACTTACCTGTCGTCAAAGGCCGTTCGCGGTGGGGGGGAGGCGCTTCGCTGCTCCCCCCACGAAGTTCAGGCCGGGGGGGGAGGCTTCCCGCCTTGCCCGGCAGAAATTCAGGCCAGGGGGGAGGCTTCCCGCCTCGCCCGGCCGAAATTCAGGCCGGGGAGGAGGCGCCTCGCCTCGCCCGGCCGCGAACGCGAAAGTAAAAAAAAAAAAACGCCCCCTGATAGGCTACGTGACGATTCACGTAGCCTATCACGGCTAGATCTGCAAAGTCAGCCGTGATAGGCTATGTGAATCGTCACGTAGCCTATCACGGGTGACTTAAAAAAAAAAGAGCGCGTACGCGAATGGCGGCCCCCATAGGGAGCCGCCATTCGTGTTCCTTATTTAGTCGCTGTAGTCTACGTAAATGTTTACGTAGACTACGGCGAAAATAAGGGCAACGCAAATAGCGTTGCCCTTATTTTCACCGTAGTCTACGTAAACATTTACGTAGACTACAGCGACCAAATAAGGAAGGGGAATGGCGGCTCCCTATGGGGGCCGCCATTATCCGTACACTCTTTTTTTTTTTTTTAAAGTCACCCATGATAGGCTACATGACGATTCACGTAGCCTATCACGGCTGACTTTGCAAATCTAGCCGTGATAGGCTACGTGAATCGTCACGTAGTCTATCAGGGGGCGTTTTTTTTCTTTTTCTTTCATTGCAATGGCTCCCGCCTCGCTCGAACACCCGCCGAACCGCCGGCCGGATCAGTCACCAGGAGGGACATACGGTGAAGGTAAGTCCTGTCCCGGGGGGGGTGCGGGGTGCGGGGGGGTGCGGAGGATTTCTCCCCGAAACTTGTTCGGGGGGCCGAACACGTTGGCGCTCGGCCCCCTGAAGTTTCGAGGAGAAATTCTCCACCATCCCTACTCCCCTGAGTCAACGGAGAGTGGACCCTCTCTGAGAGAAGGGACTGAGGAAGCCCTTCGAGTTCTATGTAAGTAGTCGCCAAATGTTAGTTTAGTGGCAACTCTCTTACACCATTGAATTCTTCCTCTATTAGAGAATAGGTTCTCTCTAATTAGGCCCAGGGCAGTTAAGGGCAAGTACTGAGTCTGTATTGTCTGAAACACTTGCTGTTAAGTGTTAAAGGACTGTTGACTGCTATATTAAAAGACTACTGACTTGATGTTGGGTCTCTGCCTGGTGATTCCACAGAAGGAGGGCTGGTAGTTCTGACACTACCCTTCCCCATTTCTCATCATCTCTAGCCATCAGGACCATTGATTGGGGATTATGGAAGTTGTAGTCCAACACATTTTTGTAAGCACTAAGATGGGGAAGGCTGATGTACATGCACAAACACATGCACACACACAGAGCCTTAGTAATAATCATGATAAGGCACTTGACTGCAGCAATGGATACTAATGTTTATAATAAATATTCACTATGAAATACTAAATAAATCTGCCTTTTTGTAATCAGCAAAAACTCAGGCTTTGTGGAACATGATTCTCCAGTAAATAATTTCATGAGATCTAATCTACTAGTCTCTCCTAAACATTATATTATTTTATGAGCTTCAGTGTGGTCTTATCTAGAGAAAGCTGACCTAGCCATAGTGACACATGCCTTGGTTACATCCAGGTTGGATTATTGTAATGTCCTCTACATGGAGGTGCCTTTGAAGATGGCTTCGAAACTGTAACAGGTACAGAATGTGGCAGCTAGGGATGGGCGGATTCCCTACCTGTCATTCTGGGGGGGGGAATCCGCCTGTAGGGGGAGGTGATCCATCCCTCCCCCCAGAATCTGTCCAGGCCAGTTCCCAATGGGGCCTATGGCAGAATGGAGCACTCTTCTGCGCCTCCCCCTGGAATCCGTCCTGGTCGGATCCATCGCTGCGTCGGTCCTGTGGAGCCGGCTGCCAGCTCCGCATCACTGGCGAATGTCGATACGGCCGGCAGCCATTGCCATGCCGTATCGCTGTGTTAAGTCTCCGGATGTGAACAGGGATGCAAATGGCATCCACTATGCCATTTGTGTCCTTGTTTTTCACGTGATAGGCTACGCAAATATTTGCGTAGCCTATCACATCAAAAAACAGGGATGCAAATGGCATAGTGGACACCATTTGCGGCCGTAAAGCTGGTAGATTAACCTAAATGCAGCCGTAAATGTCTGCATTTAGGCTAATCTACCAGCTTTAAGGCAGCAAATGGCGTCCACTATGCTATTTGTGTCTGAAGACTTAGCAAAGCGTTATGGCATGGCAATGGCTGCCGGACATATCACCAGCGATGCAGAGCAGGCGGCCAGCTCTGCAGGATTGACACAGCGACGGATCCAACCTGCACGGATTCCGGGGGGGAGGTGGAGGTGAGTGCTCCATTCCACCATGGGCCCAAATGGGACTGGATTCTTGGAATCCGGCCTCATTGGGGTCCGTGGTGGAATTGTCCCCCATTTCTAGTGGCAGGTAGATCGATTGTGAGAGTTAGGTGCTCAGGTCATATTGCACGTATCCTGTATTGGTTACATTGTCTATCTATGTAATTCCTGGGCTCAGTTGAAGGTGTTGGTTTGGGCCTTTAAAGCCCTCAATGGTTTGGGGGCCACATTTTCTGAAGGACCGCCTACATCTGTAGGAGCCTGCCCACGCATTAATCCTCTCTACCAAACCTATGGACTGCTACATATCTATCAGTGCTACAGTGTCCAATCTCAGTTTTGCAATCAACATTTTATCAGGGCCTCTGTGAACGAGCATAGATAATTTTCTTAAGTGATATCAACTATTCACACTTTGAGATTCCCAGTGTAACAGATAAGTATCAATTTACAAGTGTGTGAACTCTAGGTACATTGTACTTGTGCCAGGCAAAGAACAATGGACCCTAATACTGGTAAACCCTGATAAAACACACACACAAAATTTAATAAGATAGTTAAGAATTCCATCCTCCCACAACACGCCCATACACCAGAAATAAAATGTATTTGACAAGTAGAGATAGGTTGTTTGTTTATTCTGCTTTGTCAATGTGAAGTGTCTTCCAAATGTTATTTCTCTTATTGCCTAGGCACCAATTTGAGTTAATGCATTTGGATTTAAATTGTGCAAATTCATTTGATTCTTTTCCTTTTAAACAGACATTTGAAAAAAACAACCCAGGATATTATGGAAAATAAAATACTCATTTTTTGAAGGTGTTGACTGGATGGCAATTACTGAACATGCACTGAGCAGTAAATAGAAAGGACGCAATAGAGACTAAAAGAACATACATTGTGATGGACAAAATGATTACAGGAAAAATGATGACCACTTTGATTGTGCTGTTGTTTGGCTCTCAAGGAAGTGATGGAACTAGACACTGTTTACATCATGTTCCATTTATTCTTCAAGCTCACAAAGCAGACTAAGGACAATTTTCCATTGCCCGTGTCATTTCAGTGCCAACAGACAAGTTAACAAACTTACATAACAAGTACAACCAAGTTGGGCCCTTATCTATGCAGTTAATACACAGGTGTAGCGATGTTGTGGGCACCTGAATGGGTTTGGGAATCCATTGGGTCCCCTCCTCCCATGACCCCTGGACTGTTCCTGCTGAGATGCTGTCCTCACTTGCCCCCCGCTTGTGCCTGCTCATGCCCAGACTCACCACGATCCCGTCCGGTGAGTGCCCATCATTTTCCCTCCTTTGACTTCTATGTAAAAAAGGAAGTTAAAAAATGCACACATTTAAATTTAAATGGGGCTGGGAAAGCTTAATATGTGCAATATTAGAGGTATAATCCCCCTGGGCAAACAAATATTCAAATTTATTAGAAATTTGAAGAACTGCAGGAGGAAGCCTGCAAGAGAAATCAAACAGGCTAGACCCGGTAGGTGTGAAGGAACTTGATTCCTGAGGCAGCTGGATTAATAACTAGGTCCATGACCAGGAGGGATGTTAGAAAATTCCGCCACGGATTCCAGGGGGGGCGAATTCCAGAGTCCCCTATGCCATTTGCGTTCCCATTTTATCCATGATAGGCTACGTAAATATTTACATAGCCTATCATGGCTAAAGCGGGAAAGCAAATGGCATAGGGGACGCCATTTGCATTCCTGCTTTAGCCGTGATAGGCTATGTAAATATTTACGTAGCCTATCATGGGCTACTATAGGGACGCAAATGGCATCCCCTACTCAGGACGCCATTTGTGTCCGCACCAGCCTGGCAGCAGCTGGAGGCCCCGCTGCAGGTTGGACAGGATTCTGGATCGCTGGGGGCAAGTGGGGTGCTGACTTGTGTAGGAGTAAGTTGCATTAAACTCAGTAAGACTTACTTCTGAGTAGACATGCACAGAGTTGGTTCTCCTCTCTGCTCAGCTTTGTATTTCCACATCCAGTTCATTATCAAACCTCCTGTTAGTTATCTCAGAAGACCCTTGGGTGAAGGGGGGGGGGTTTCCAGGGAACAGCTGGATGGAGGGAGATTCCCCCCACACACACACATAATGGAAGAATATAGTTCTTCATATTCCCTGATATGTTTATTCCTCATTTTGTCCATTCCCTGAGCATGTGCAGAGTGTGCTTTTTATTCAAACAAAGAGAAGGTTGCTGATCTTTCCCTTCATGCTGCATTTGTACAAGTGAAGTGTGACTGCTTCAGAAATAATTTATCCGTTATACGGTCTCTTTTTCTTCATGAGTTTCATAACAGAAGTATGGTGTAGTGGTTAGAGTCCAGCCCAAAGTCACTCAGTGAGATAACTAATAGGTTTGATAATGAGCTGGATGTGGAAATACAAAGCTGAGCTGGGGGCAAGTGGGGTGCTGACATGTGTAGGAGTAAGTCGCATTGAACTGAGTAAAACTTATTTCTGAGTAGACATGCACAGAGTTGGTTCTCCTCTCCATTTTAGCCTCACAATGTCAACCACAAAGCTGGATGTGGAAGCAGAAAGCTTAGCAGGGAGCATAATACCTCATGTGGGGCTCCAGACCGGCATGGTCATTTTAAAAGGTTTTTTTCTTTCTTTCAGACAGCATTGCTTTAAACAAAGAGTGCATCACTCAGGCACAACTAGGGCAGCCTTGTTTTGGGAAGCCCCGAGGAGGAGGAAGTGTTTTGGCTGAAAGTAAACACAGACAGAGGATTTCAGTTGAAAAAGAACACCCACGAACAAGGCGGTGAGCACAATTCATTTTTTTAAAAAAACAACTTACGTATTTATTATCGGAATATACTACCTTGCATTTTTATTTATGAAAATTTCGCGACTCTGTGTGGATGACAAAAAAAAAAAGCCACATGACTGCTGGCTCCGCAGGACCTCGTGGTGCCATTCCGCAGAGGATTCCGTGGCACGGACTGAAGGGAATTCGATCCCATTTCAGTCCGTGGCGGAATTCTCTGACATCCCTACTTCCCATGCCAAGACCCCGAAGATGGCTCATATTAGGCTGGCTTGTTTTGCCACATAGTGGAGTATTATTGGAGTAATGAGTTAATATACATAATATGTGTAGTGCTTTGCCTGCTATATTGCAGAGTGGACGTATCGCTTTGCTTGACCACAACATGAGCACACACACACACAGACACATACACATACACATAAGAGCAAAAGAAATGCAAATACAGAACTACCTACAAGTAAAGAAAAGGGTTTTATGTAAAATATATATATATATATATATATATATAAGGAAAACATAAAGTTCAAGAAATACAGGATGGTGGTGGGTGAGATAAGAGCCAAGAGCAAGGAAATAATAGAAAAAAATCCCTATTTTAAAAATTTGTGTTTTTGAGAATCAAGCTAAAAAAAACACACACCAGACAGTTCACTTCAGAATGGAGGGCAGGGGGAGCCAAACAATAAGGGAAGGCACAGGTAGGCTGCTGTAGTAATATTTATTTATTTTAGAATTTAGACACAAAGAAAAAAAACTGTAAATGGTTGAATCATAATTAAAGGGGGGTGGGGTGAAGGAACAAACCAAGAAGTAAATGTTTATTTTAAAAAACTAGAAAAGACAGAGCTGAATGGAGAAGGACTAGGAGGAAGGAATAAGAAGCTGCAGTGACACAGCCCACAGATCTAATCAAACTTAAAAAACAAACACAGCTCTCTCCCGAGTCCCAGCTGACCACCTTGTGCAATGAAGAATGGAATGGGGTGGCAGGGAGAGGAGAGGAACAAGCCATGAAGAAGCTAACTAGTAATTGTTTTAAAAAAATCTAGAAAAGACAGATTGGAATGGAGAAGGAAGGAATATAAGAAGCAGCAATGAAACCACGCACATGCTCCAGTTGTAGCTGAAAAAAACACAGCCCTCTCCCAACCAACCACCTTGTGCAATGAACAAATGTAGGCTGTGGTCAAACTATATATACCCCCCTCCTCCACCACTGTCTCTGATTGGAGACTGTTGGCTGAGGTTCAGTCCTAGAGTTCCCATTCCCCAAAGCACACTCCCTCCTCCTCCCCCTCCTCTCACTTTCCCCCCTTCCTCCCTCCTCCTCTCACCTTCCCTCCTCTTCCTCCTCTTCATCCTCCTCCCTATCTGTGTGATCTTTCAGAAGTTACATTTTGGAGACAGCCTGTCTGGGCTGCTCAGAAGGCATAAGAAGAGCTATGAATCTTCAAGGTGGACAAGGCCCATCATGGAGGAGCTGCTTTGCTTCGGAGCACCTCAGCGTTGGTCTGATCCACTTCATATCATGCCAAGGCACCTCCGAATCAGCCCGCTTCACCTCGGTATTCAGACTTCGTACTGAAGCAGTGCACAGTATAGAAATGCAATAAATTACACACACAGACATCTATACACACGCACACATATAATGTCTGTCTGTCTGTCTGTCTGTCTATCAGAAAGAGGAATTGCACATATCAGAAAACTGCCCAAACTGCAATATTGTGGCACAATGCAATGCCAACCTATTGTGTATTTACTTGCCCACCACATGTAAAATATTGAAAGGCATTTAAAGATTATATAGCTTGCCCAGTTTTTTTTTAATTTGCAGAAATTGACATTTGCGCAAATTACAGAAATCATGCCCCCAATTCATCAAAATTATGCAAATTGCAGCTGTAGTTTGTGCAAATGTCTATTTACACACACACACACACACACACATATGGAAAATCCACCAGCTGGCCTAACTTACTCTGGACCGAATGGAATGGAAGACAGAATGGAGTCTGAGTGGCCAAGCCGACGAAAGCTTGCCAAACTCCACTCCCAAAATGTTTTCCTCTGACATCCCTAGCCTGAAAAAGAAATAATTAAAAAGTTGCTCCAACTGTAAAAGTTTCTAGTCACACACATTTGCGACTTACAAGTTATTTTTATGAGGTAGCAATGATTTGGTACTATGTTAAATGTCTGCCTCTTACTGTTTTAATGCCCTCCCCTTCACTTCCCAAAGTTGGTAAAGTTTTATCCATGCTGTGGTGTGTTTATGCAGTTCCTCATATATTAAGATAACCTAGCCTACTCAGGTCATTACAGAACATCTTATAGGATGGAAATAAAGCAGGTTTGACACAACTGAAAGCAAAGGGAGTCAAAGTTCAGGAAGAGCTGGTACGCCCCTGTAACGGGTTAGAAGCAGTACTTTGAAGCTGCTATCCTGTTTTCCAAAGCCAATGTTTTCATTTTTTGTTTTTTGTTTGTTTGTTTTCAAAAAAGAGAGAGATACCCAGCCTGATCCTCAGAGCATGATATTTTTAGGGATGGGGGAGAATTTCTCCCCGAAACTTTGGGGGGCCGAGCGCCAACGCATTCGGTCCTCTGAAGGTTGTTCGGGGAGAAATTCTCTGCCCCCCCGCCCCCCCCGGGATGGGACTTACCTTTCACGAATGTCCCTCCCGGCGGCGGATCCCAGCGGCGGTTTGGCAGGTCTTCGTCAGGGGTGGGGGCGGCAGCCGGTCTTTCGACCGGCTGCCACCACCGCCATTACAAGCAAAGTAAAGAAAAAAAAAACGCCCCTGTGATAGGCTACGTAACGATTAACGTAGCCTATCACGGCTAGATTTGCAAAGTCAGCCGTGATAGGCTACGTTAATCGTCACGTAGCCTATCATGGGTGACTTAAAAAAAAAACCACAGTGCGTACGGGTAATGGCGGCCCCCATAGGGCGCCGCCATTCACGTTCCTTATTTGGTCCCTGTAGTCTACGTAAAGATTTACGTAGACTACGGCGAAAATAAGGACAACGCAAGTAGCGTTGCCCTTATTTTCGCCGTAGTCTACGTAAATCTTTACGTAGACTACAGGGACCAAATAAGGAACGCGAATGGCGGCTCCCTATGGGGGCCGCCATTTGCATACGCGCTTTTTTTTTTTTTCCAAAGTCACCCGTGATAGGCTACGTGACGATTTACGTAGCCTATCACGGGTGACTTTGCAGATCTAGCCGTGATAGGCTACGTTAATCATTACGCAGCCTATCACAGGTGCGTTTTTTTTTTTTTGAAGTTCGCGGCCAGGGAGATGGGGCGCTTCTCCCCGGCCTGAATTTCGGCCGGGCGAGGCGGGAAGCCTCCCCCCTGACCTGAATTTTGGCTGGGCGAGGAGGGAAGCCTCCCCCCCCAGCCTGAAATTCTGGGGGAGCAGCGAAGCGCCTCCCCCCCACCGCGAAGCAAGCTGCGAGACCAGGTAAGTGACTTTCGTGCACCCCTAGATATTTTCCTCGTTCAATTCATTATTATCTGCTCAATGTAAATTTACCGGTATTTCATTTAACTAGAGAGCAACAGTGTGTGTGTGTGTGTGTGTGTGTGTGTGTGTGTATCTATCTATCTGTATATAAAACTGTGCTGATTAAATCAAATAAACATGAGAAATTTTGCCCCATCCCACAGACCCAATTGGAATCCCCCAATCTCTTATACCAATGGTGGGCAACTTGTGGCTTTCCAGACATTGTTGGACCACAATTCCTATTATCCCAGTCTCATGTCCTTCCACTGCAGTCCCTCATGTCTCTTACTAGCTGATCTTAACCATATTTATTTCACTGGGACTTCAACTGTAATCTTATACCTACTTACATGGGGGTAAGCTCCAATGGACTGAATCTAGCCTTAGTCATACTTAGGGTTGAAATCAATGGGGCTTACATTAGTCATGATTACGTTAAGTCCCACTGATATCAGTGAGTTTACTCTAAGTACGACTCAGTCTGGATGCAACCTTACTTCTGAGAGAAGATACATGTAAGATTTACAGTCTGCAATCCTGTGCCCACTTACTTGAAAGCAAGCCCCACTGAGCAACCTGAGATTGACTTCTGAGTAGGGATGTCGGAGAATTTCTCCACGAATCTCTGGGAGGCCGAATGCCAACGCATTCGGCCCCTCGAAATTGGTGGAGAAATTCTCCGACACCCCCCCGCCCCCCCCTCCGGAATGGGACTTACCTTTGGCGAATGTCCCTGGTGCTGGCGGCTCCCGGCAGCTCCCGGCAGCGGTTCAGCGGCGGCAGCGGAGGCTGGTCTTCCAACCGGCTACCGCCGCCGCCATTTCCCAGTAAAAACAACAACAACAACAACAACAAACGTGATAGGCTACGTAAAGATTTACGTAGCCTATCATGGCTAGATTTTAAAAAAAACACCGTGATAGGCTACGTAAATCTTTACGTAGCCTATCACGGCTGACTTTTTGGGGGAAAAAAAGCGCATATGCAAATGGCGGCACACATGGGCTTATTGGGAAAGGGAGGCCTAATTTAGTCTGCCCTGCTTGCTACTCAGTTTATATTTTCCTAGCTTTTTAGCAATTTTCACAGCATATTAGCACTCTAGTCTTTTAGCTCTGGTGTTTTAAATCTGTATTTTAAATCTGCATTGCTGCTAGGTTTTATTCTGGTTGTACCGTTATATTGCAGTTTTAAGCTTTCATATTTTATATTGTTTTATGCCGCACTTTGTGGTTTTAATCTTTGTGAAACACCCAGAGAGCTCCAGCTATGGGTGGTATAGAAATGAAATGAAAGAAAGAAAGAAATAACATTATAGGTCCTTTCTTTCTGACTGGAGATATGCATGTACATCCCCAGATGCTGTTGGAGTGTGTAATTGGGCTGGAACCTTAACTCCTTGTCTGGGACTTGCTTGATTCCAGGAGGATTTCAGTGGTGTGATTCAGCAAAGATCTCCTGGGTTCAACATGTCACATTTTTATTATTTCATAGAAACAAGCTCCTTTGGTCTCCACAACCAGCCCCTAGCTGAGGTGTCATGGTGCCTGAGGCAAGAACATGCTCCGCCACTGCCTCACACCCCTTCCCCACTGCGTGCCCCTTCCTCCCTCTCACCGCTGCCACTGCACACACCCTTCCTGGCTGTGGGGCTCTCGCAAGAGCTCAGCTGGCTGGCCTGATCCCACAGCAGCAAAGCTAAGGAGAAGGTGGGCATGACGAGGGATGTTAGAGAAATCCGCTGCGGATCAAATGAGGCTGGATTCTTTGGAATACAGCCACCAGAATCCATGGCAGGATGGCCCCACTTACCTCCGCTCCAGGAGGATTCCATGTTGAATGGCTCTCAGCTGCTTGCTTAACTGGAGCCATTTGCCTCCACTCCGATCGCCATTTTTAAAATAAAAAAATGGTGATTGGCAGGATGTGCCCATAGACTTATACACAAAATAGAGCCGTGAATCTTGCGTATAAGTCTATGTGTCCATAGACTTATATACAAGATTCACGGCTCTATTTTTCATATAAGTCTATGGGCACATCTTGCCAATTGCCATTTTTTTAAGTAACGTGGCAATTGGTGCGGTGCAGAGGTGAACGGGTCAGGTAAGCGGCCCTCAAGCTGGGTTGCTCTGCAGAATCCTCACGGACTGGAGCCGCTCTGGAGGATTTGGGGGGGGGGAGGAATGGATCACCTCCCTCCCTGGGCATATTCCCCACTGGAACGGATGGTGGGGAATCCGTACCTCCCTAGGCATGACATGAGGGGAAAAGGGTGGGCAGCTGCTCCAGAGAGCCCTGCCAGCTGCTCTCTTGCTGCTGCAAATGCACTGTGGGAGAGTGGCTGGTGGAGCTCTCCAGAGCACCTGCATGAGGTGGCGACAAGCCCTCCTTGTTGGGGGAAGGGGGTGAGTAGTGGTATTTGTCACTCCTCCCACTCTGCCACCTGATGCAGGTGCCTCAGTTTGTCTCACATTTGGGCTGGCCTTGTTCATAACTGTGCTTTTGGGGGTATGTGCTTTAAATGAAAATCAATAATACAGAGAAACTAAATGCAATTTTTCACACCTCCATTGGGGTTTTAAAGCCCCATGTGCTTAATAGAATGAGGTCATGGGTAGTAGATGTCTCTCAAGGAGAAAATGTCCTTTTTGTAATGTATTACATAATTTACATTATGATGATGGCGATGGTGGTGGTGGTGATGATGATGTGAACAGAGACGATATTTTGAGTGTTTTGCAAACCATCCCATGTTGCCTTACGTGTATAGATTATTTTAAAATCCCTGTGAAATGTGTAATTTATTATCAACAAAAAGAACATTAGGTCTGCCTAATATATATGTTATTTTTATTTCACAGATTTATTTTAATGAACATGCTTCTTTTTTCTCTTTTTTTAAAGAACATAAGAACTTAAGAAGAGCCATGCTGGATCAGACCAAGGGTCCATCTAGTCCAACATTCTGTTCACACAGTGGCCAATAGGGATGTACGAAACCACTTATCTGTTTCATAAGTGGCATCCACGGTGGGGGGGGAGGCGCTCCATCCCTCCCCCCCAAATCCTCCCCAGCTGGCTCCACTCTGTGGCAACTCCGCAGAGCCACCACCCAGGTGCATCCGCATCCGGGCATCTGGCTGTGGCAGGTCTGTGGCTACAAATGGCTGCCGGTGTAGGGGCCGCCATTTGCGTCCCTTCGCTGAGCCATGATAGGCTACGTAAATATTTGCGTAGCCTATCACGGCAAAAGCGGGGACGCAAATGGCGGCCGCTATGCCATTTGTGTCCCTGTTTTTTGCTGTGATAGGCTATGTAAATATATACATAGCCTATCACGGCAAAAGAAAAGGCAGGGATGCTAATGGCATAGTAGCCTCCATTTGCGTTCCTGCCTTTTGCTGTGATACGCTACATAAGTATTTACGTAGCCTATCATGGCCTCCACAGGGACGCAAATGGCATCCCTGCATTAGCCGTGATAGGCTACGTAAATACTTATGTAGGCTATCACGGCCATTCGAAGGAAGGCGAATGGCGGCTGCAGACGCGGTTGCCGTTCGTGGAGCACCGGACGGCCGACACCAGGTAGGCTCTGTTCCAGGCCCATTTCGTGGGGTGGCAGGGGGGTTTGCTTCATTCTGCCATGGATTTTGGGGGGCTGAATTCACTGGAATTTGGCCTCCCTGGAATCCGTGGCAGAATTCTCCAACATCCCTAGTGGCCAACCAGCTGTTGACTGGCAACCCACAAGAAGGGCATGAGCACAACAGCACCCTCCCACCCAAATTCCCCAGCAACTGGTGTACATAGCCATACTGCCTCTGGTACTGGAGGTAGCACATAGCCATCAAGACTCATAGGCATTGATACCCTTCTCCTCCAGGGATTTGTCCAACCCCCTTTTAAAGCCATCCAAATTCGTGGCCATTACTATATCCTGTGGTAGTGAATTCCATAGTTTAACTATGTGCTGTGTGAAGAAGTACTTCCCTTTATCTGTCCTGAATTTCCCACCAATCAGCTTCATGGGAAGACCCTAGGTTCTAGTATATTCAGAGAGGGAGAAAAATGTCTCCCTATCCACATTCTCCAGACCATGCATAATTTTGAAGACCTCTGTCATGTCTCCCCTTACCCTCTTCCCCCGCCCCCAAGCTAAATAATCTCAGCTGTTGTAACCTTCTCTCATAGGGGAGACGCTCCAGCCCCTTGATCATTTCAGTTTCCCTTTTCTGCACTATAAATAAGAATGTTGCAAAGCTTTAGTAAACTACCACTGGAATTAAGATCCATCATCAGTTTACTAGAGATAGATAAGGTAACTGGAAAAGAATAAAACTTAGACTTCCCCACGCAGAAGTTCAGACTCCATAATTAGCCTTTCTTAACTGTTTTTTTAGAATGCATGGTTAAACCCAAAGTAAAAGCATAAATGGGAAGCCATCATTGCAGTCTAAAACACTGCAGTTATGTTGATTTGAGAACTGAAAATAATGTTGTTTGCAAATTCTCATACATCTCTAAGTAGCAGTAGCAGAGCTTTCTGCTATCAGTCAAAGGAGGACATCTTCAGCAGATCTACTTTTCCCAGAGTATCCTGTGGCCCGTGGGTTGCCCTCCCAGTGATCAGAGGGGTTCACCCTGTACAAATGCCTGTGTAAACAGATCCCCCCCATTTGCTACCTTGTTTTAGCTGGCTTTTACAGAGGGAGGTGTGATAATATCATTTCAGTTTGCAAATCATCTGAACATGCCCCATTTGCCAATCCCAAACACAAACAGGGGCACTTTTTTATTTTCAAAAAAAGTTCGCACATTCCCAAACTTGCACTTGCATTTGAAAAATTCATGTTTTTTGAAAAGTGCACAGCTTGAAATGCTCATTTTTAAAAATGTATTTTCATACTTGGAATGTCGATGGGGGGAAAGTTCACCATTTTGAAAAAGGTACACAGAAATGCATACTTCTCCTATTTCAGCAAATTGAAAAACATGTCACAAATAAATGATAATGAGACAAATTGGGCTTTGAAGTGAAGTTCAGAGAATTTTAGTGACCTCAAACTTCCCTGGTTCTCCCTTTACTATTTTTAGGGAGGGAGCAGTACAACCAGCAGCCAAGCTACATGAGCTGCAGTCATGTGTTGTATCCTTTGCTGGGCCGCACATCACTTCAGAGTGTGCAAGTGTAGGATCAACTGCTGGAATTAGGGATGTGCAAACAAACACACCCCAGCTCAAGATCTCTGGGTGCCCGATGAAGCACCACCCCTGCTCGTCCCCTCTGGGACCCACGCTCGAGCCCTCATGAGCTTGGCTGGTTGCCCACAGTCACTGCAACCTTGTCTGGCAAGCGCTTGCCATTTTGCTGCCTTTTTTCTATGTGAAAAAGGGAGCTTAAAAAATGCACATATTTAAATATGCACAGTTTGGGGGCTGGGAAAGTTTAATATTTGCAATATTAGAGGCATTATGCCCCCAATATTGAGCATATTAAGCTTTCCCAGCCTCTAATGTTACACATATTGAGCTTTCCCAGCCGCAAACTGCACATATTAAAATATCTGCATTTTTTAAACTCCTTTTTTTAAGCAGAAAAGAAAGGTGGCAAAATGGCGGGTGTTTGCCGGATGGGGTTGTGGTGAGTCTGGGAGGATGTGAGCAGGCACGAGTGAGGACGGGTTCAGTTGGCACAGTGTGGGGGTTGCAGGGGGGAGGGGTCTGACAGACTCCCGGACCCAGTCAGGCGCCTGCAACGTCCCTAGCTGGAATATAATTCATGCATTGCAACATAGTAGATATTTCATCCAGTCTGCATGTGTAGACAGGACTGGCAGTAGGCAATGTTACTCATTCAGAAAAGAACTGTAAATCTAACCCTCAAGGAGACTGGAAGACTTGCATTCAGTTTCTCATTTTCCATTTTTCAGGCTGGAGTGAAATCACACAGGGCATTGCGTCCATCTCAAGGCTAACACCATAGCCTTTGCTGAGCTACCCCAGGGAAGAGTTTGGCCAATTGACCTTAATACTGGGCACTTTTCAGAGTGATGCTGAGCACACATTTGTGTAGCACAGTCCATCCCTAAGGTCTTTACAAACTGATTTCCAAAGTGGAAATGGACAATGGCCATGGCGAAACAGATCAGCAGCACAGAACAGATGAGTCCGAAAGCAAAGAATCCTGTACTGATTCATAAGGCAGAAGGAATGAAAAATTCAATTTTCCCACATCACAGTATGGAATTCAGCCAAGCCAGCTCCTGTAATACATCCCTGCAAAAGGAAGACGTCCTTTAATGATATCAAGCTGTTACAACTAATAGGGCTCTCTGTAGATAGCGTACGTATAAAATGTACTTTTCTCATTTAAAGCTTTTAGTTAGGGCCTTCCCTATTGATTAGCTCCATTCACCCTAGACAATCGAGTATTACAGGTGTCTTCACCTATTGTTAGGGATGTACAGATTCTGTTAAATCAAATCTGTCTGTATTTCATGGACTGTCAGGTGTCTTTTGTTTCATCATCAGCTCATTGACAAAATCAGTTTTTTGGGGTTTTTTTTTTAACCAGAATTTAATTCTACTTGCACTAATTTGCATTTGAGTTAGTGCACATTAGCACTAATGCACATTAGCACTAATTCACATTAGCGCTAATGCACATTTGTGTACCTCCTCTCCAAAGTGGAAAAAAAAAATGTTCTGCAAGTCCACAGAATCTGCATGACTTGGAAAAAGGCAGTCCATTGCAGAATCTGCTGGTCAGATTCATAGAAATCTGAATGCATTTAAATCCATTGCTAATTTGTATGACATGCTCTACCCCCCCAATTGCCACATACAGAAGCTGGTGGTCTGGCAGTTGAATCTTCAACATGGATGAAGGGGCAGCTTTCTCCACTGCTCTGGAAGGCATTGAGCTAGCTTGGAAGGGAAGGAGTGCAAGGGAGACCTTGGAGCACACATAATTCTGTCATCCAATATTGAGGAATGGTCAGGGGCATGAGGGGGAATGGCTGGAGGTGTTGCTTAGAGATATGAGGGCTTGGGGAAAAATAAGGGGGTCAGAGAAATTAGGGGAACAAACTTTTCCCCCAATATTTCCAAAACTCCTTGGTGAAAAAAGAGAGGCAAAAAAAAAGATAAGCAGGTAAATATTGTATTTCCCCCCATTATTCTGTTTCCCTCCTAGGCCTTACAATCTCTATCACTGCTACTGCTGCACTTGTCTGCACCCTGCAGCAGATACCTCCTAAGGCAACTGCTTTACTCTGCTTAATGGTAGGGCCGGCCCTGCTTTTACACATCAAACTCATGGAAAAAGTCAGCATATCTGGGTGACTGCCAGGGAAGAACATTTCTCCCAGATTATGAATTATCCCTGTGGGTTTGTTTGTTTGTTTTTAACAATAACAATAGTGAGAGAGAATAATGCAATCATGTGATTCCCTCCAGCTCCAGTGTGACATGCTACAGTCCCAGAATGGTTATGCCTTGTGATTCTTTTGCTTGACCCTATGCCTTCACTTTCACTTCCACTTTTATAGCATACATAGGATAAATCTGAATAACCTTGATTCTACATTCACAACCAGACACCCAGTTCACAAATATCTAATGGTGAGTTGCCAATGTGTGATCCTGGATGTAGGGAATGTGCCCCTCAAGCGTGTCTCCAAAATGGAATTTCACCCTTGGTTTGAGAGAAGTTTGACACTCCTGTCTTAGAATACTCCTGCTTCTGGAGATGTCCACCTACCAAGAGATTATGCTAACCTTAGAGCTAGATGTTGGAGAGGGATACTGTGGGAGAAATGTGGCTCCCCCTGAAAATAGCAACCCTCCAGCTAGGGGTATATGGAAATTCATTTCAGTTGCTTTTTAATCAGGATTTATGCAGTACACACCTTCTAGGGATGTCCGAACCTGACCCCATCTGGGTTCTCTGGGTGTCCACCCAGCCCCTGCTCATCAGACCCCATTGAGCTCTGCAGTCACAATTTTTAAAAAAATAAAATGGCGATTGCAAAATCGAGCATATTTGTGCATGTGCAGAAATGCACATTTTCACATACGCAGATATGAGCATTCACAAAAAGCACATTTTCGTGCATATGCAGATAGGTGCATTTTCGAGAGTGCCATTTCATTTTTCAAAGAATGGTGATCAGGGAGCTTGCTGAGGCCACTGGGGTGAGTGCTGACCACTCGCTGAGTGTGGGCAAGGGGCGAGCGGGGGCAGGGGCTCGGCAAGCAGGACTTGGGGGCCTGGGCGGGTGGGGGGTTCTGCTGGATTCCTGGGTGGAATTAGGCTCCCACTGCATCCCTAACACCTTCCAGACTGAAGACAGGCCCAGACGTAATCTGAGATCGAAGTCCATACATTGCCAAGCTTACAATGTACAGTAATTCACGGACCCCCCAAGATGCATTTGACAGAATGTGTACATTTGAAAAATGTGCATGAAAAATGTGTACTTTTGAAAAATGCCCACAAATACACTTTAATCAATGGGAGAAGTATGTGTATATTCAAAGATGTGCACAGATGATGCATACATTTGAAAAGATATACATGAAGATATGCATGGATTTTCATGCAAACCCTCGCCCCCCCAAGCTGGCAATCCGATATGGACTTGAGTCAGAAGAGCTTCAAGATGGAATCTGGAGCACTTCAGCAAGCTCAGGTTTTGCTGATTCCCACATCCCTACCTGTAGCTCCTCTTCTGCCTCACCCTACAAAGTCTAATGACACAAAATGGATAATGTGGCATCATCACATTGTCAGCTTTCCCCATGCTCATTCACCTCCACTAGCCATTGCTTGATGATGCCATGTTATCGGGAGACATTTCTGTAGAGGGGGAGAATGAGATGCAGAGCTGGTATGTCCAATGGCAGCCATGCATCTAGTTTCAGCATTACTGGACTTTTTAATTTCCCTCAAACCAAATGTTTTGGCTGAGGAGGAATTCCCATTTGACTCTCCATATTCCCTTTGAATGGCACTTTAGAAGTGATGCAGTGGTGACTGAAGTATGACAGGTTTAAATGATGGAGGGTGGTGTCTCCTGTTTTGGTGAGGCTGTGATAGGGATGTCAGAGAAATCCGCTGTGGATTCAAATGAGGCTGGATTCTTTGGAATCTGGCCTCTGGAATCCATGGTAGATCGACCCCACTTACCTCCGTTCCAGGAGGATTCCATGCAGAACGGCTTTGGATGCTTGCTCCTGGACCCATCCCGTTCGCCTCCACGCCAATTGCCATTTTTTTTTTTAGAAAAAGGCGATCGGCGCAGAGGAGAACAGGACGGGTCCAGCAGGTAAGTGGCCCTCAAGCCGGGCAGTTCTGCAGAATCCTCACAGAGTGGAGCCATTCCATAGGATTCCGAGGGGGGGGGAAGAATGGATCGCCTTCTCCACCCGGGCAGATTCCCCACCTGAATGGACGGTGGGGAATCCATACACCTCTAGGCTGTGAATCCATTCTGGGTTTCAGTCAGAACCAGCCAGAATGCTAAAAGACCTCTCCAAGATGCTGAAGCCTACCCCCCAAATAGGTTGAGAGCCTTGGATAGCTGTTTTAGAGTTCTGGCAGGTTCTGCTTAAAACCCAGAATGGATTTACAGCCCCACCCAAATCAGATCCACCAGCCTCCATTGAGTTTAAGGATGCTCGAGGAATTCAGTCTTGGTGAACTTGTATTTGAAAAGACCTGATCTGCATCTCTTGGACTACTGTGTGGACCAGAGCTTAGCTATCCAGCAGATTTTGCCCTTCTCTAAATTCACAATGTAGTTTTCAGTGGTTCTGAGAGAAAATAAACATTTAAATGCATATTTTGAATGAAAATATACAACATGTATTTTGAAAGGATTTAAGCCCCCCCCCCCAAAAAAAAAAAACAGCATTCACAGATCAAGGCAGGAATGGGATGGAATTATGGGTAAAATCATGCAAACGTGGTCAGAGAAAGAGACAGATTCACCCATCTGTTCATGCAGTTTAGAAATCCCTTCAGGATAGGGATGTTAGAGAATTCCACCACAGATCCCAGGGAGGCCAAATTCCAGTGAATTCGGCCCCCCAGAATCCGTGGCGGAATGGAGCAACCTGGCCCACCACCCCGCGAAAGCCCGGCGAAACGGATCCTACCTGGTTGTGGCTCCAGCGGTGGTGGCGGCTCCGGCAGCGGATGAAGTGGCGGTGGCAGCGGCAGCAGCGGCTCTGGCCACTGCCAGGCTGCTCTGGCCGCAAATGGCAGCCATCATAGCGGCCGCCATTTGCGTCCCTACACCGGCCCATGATAGGCTACGTATATATTTACATAGCCTATTATGGCTAAAGCAGGGACGCAAATGGCGTCCCCTATGCCATTTGCGTCCGTGCCTTTAGCCATGATAGGCTACGTAAATATTTATGTAGCCTATCACGGCTAAAGCAGGAATGCAAATGGCGTAGGGGACATAGCCTATCATGGGCCGGCATAGGGATGCAAATGGTGTCCCCTATGCAGGACGCCATTTGCGTCCGCAGCAGCCTGGCAGCAGCTGGAAGCCCCGCTACAAGTTGGCCCGGCCAGCGGCTCTGTGGACTGGCCGCGGAGCAGACCCAGCTGGGCAGGATTCTGGGGGGGAGGAACGGATCGCCTCCCCCCATTGAGGATTCCAGGAGGAGGAACGGATCGCCTCCCCCCACCTGTGGACCCCAGCAGAGCCAGGTAAGCGGGGTTTCGTACACCCCTACTTCAGGAAATTCACCAGTCTTATTGAAATTCTTTTAACATTTCTCCAAATTCCTCCTGGAGTGGGCAACTCCATGTATTCTAGTTACCTTGGGGTTTTGCAGTATGCCAAATGGCAGGAAATATGTTCAAAATTGAAGTAAAATAAATACAATTAATCCACATTTCACAAGTGGAACTGCCATAGCACTGTTGAAGACAGACTGCTGGCCTAGATGGACCTTTGGTCTGATTCAGCACAACAGTTGTCATCTTCTTAAAACAAAGCATTGTGCCACCCTGAAGACATACATTTTATTGTGGCATGAGCTGTCACAGAGAAAAGCCAACTTCATCCAAAGTTGGAGGTAAACTGAGAAGGTCGCCGGGCCCCTGGCTTCTTGGTTGACAGAAGTTAACTGCTATTCTGAAAGAAAGAAAGAAAGAAAGAAAGAAAGAAAGAAAGAAAGAAAAGGGCTGGGGAAAGACATAAAAATACATGCAAATAAAACACTGTGTACGATTTTTCTTAAAATCACTACAGTGATTCATTATTATCAGTCAGTGAAATATTAACACCTGCATATGCTTCCAGATAGCCTGTTTTCCTCCTGAAATAGGAAAATAAATCATTACCTTGTGCTATTACACTCAGATGGCAGCAGGCCTACAATGGGTTTTGACTGAACAATATCAATAAAACTCATAGAAAATATTTGCTGCCTAACCACCTATGGCTGGAAACTGAAATGGAAGGCCTCACTCATATAGCTTTCTTCCAAAAAACAACAGCTAAGAAAGCAAAAGAACAACAGTGCCAAGGACTGAGAAAGGGATAACAAAAACTTCTTCCTGAGAGTTTTCTAGCTTCTTTTTGTCTTTTGCTACCTAGCCCAGGACATCAAACGAGGACATCAAAAATGACCAGGGAGGTGAGATCATGTCCTCTTCTTGAAAGCTTCTGTTTTAAGACTTTTCTTTTCAAAGCATCGCTAATGTTCAGATCTGCACCAAAATACTGGAACAAAAAAAGAAGAAGAAAAAGCCAAAGAGCTTCTCCTCCAACATCTCACCAATGAAACAATAGGGACATTTTTTCCTAATAGGGACATTTTTTCCTAATAGGGTAGCCATGTATAAATCTACAAAAAAAAAAAAAGAGAGAGAGAGAGAGGAAATTAGTCACCAAAGCAAGCAAACAAGCAAGGAAGCAAGCAAAACAGGACATGCATTTTCATATGCTCAGTTATATGTATAGAGCAAAAAATGTATAAATAATTACCATAATTTAAGTAGAAATACAATAAATCTCTTGAGGGTGGGGAAGCCTGTGATGTAGGGATGTACGAAAGTGACTTACCTTTCGCAGATTATGTTGATGGTGGGGGGGAGGCGTTCCGTCCCTCCCCCCAGAATCCTGGCCAGGGGGGGAGATGCTCTGTTCCTCCCCCCGGAATCCTCGAACGGCCGGCTGTGCTCTGCGGCAGCTCCGTGGAGCAGCCAACCAGGCCTGGCCCGGCCAGGCCAGAGCCATCCACAGCCGGATTTCCGGCCGCGAAGGGCTCTGGGTAAACAAAACAAAACAAAACAAAAAACAACCACGTATGCAAATGGTGGCGGCTATGGCCGCCGCCATTTGTGTTCCTTCTTTTTGGCTGTCTTAATCTCCGTAAATATTTACGTAGACTATGATGGCAAAAATCAAGGGGAACGCAAATAGCGTAGCGGGCGCTATTTGCGTCCCTTTTTCATTCACCGTTTTAGCCTACGTAAATCTTTTTTTTAGGCTATTTGCGTTGCCCTTATTTTCGCCGTAGTCTACGTAAAGATTTACGTAGACTACAGAGACCAAATAAGGAACGCGAATGGCGGCTCCCTATGGGGGCCGCCATTTGTGTACGCGCTTTTTTTTTTTTAAGTCATCTGTGATAGGCTACGTGACGATTTACGTAGCCTATCACGGCTGACTTTGCAAATCTAGCCGTGATAGGCTACGTTAATCGTCACTTAGCCTATCACGGGGGCGTTTTTTTTTTTTACTTTTATTGGAATGGCGGCGGCGGCAGCAGCCGGTCGAAAGATCGGCTGCCGCCCCCACCCCTGACGAAGACCTGACGAACCGCCGCTGGGACCCGCCGCCAGGAGGGACATTCGGGAAAGGTAAGTCCCGTCCCGGGGGGGGTGCGGGGGCGGGGTGTGTGTGGAGAATTTCTCCCCGAAACTTCTTCGGGGGGCTGAACATGTTGGCGCTCGGCCCCCCAAGTTTCCGGGAGAAATTCTCCGGCAACCCTAGCTGTGATAGGATACGTAAATCTTTACGTAGCCTATCACGTTTTTTTTTTTTTTTAACTTGGAAATGGCGGTGGCTGCAGCCGGTCGGAAGACAGGCCGCTGCTGCCAATCTGCCGCCAAACCGCTGCCAATCCGCCGCCAGAGCCGCCGCCGGAGCCACCGCCGCCAGGGACATTCGCACAAGGTAAGTCCCGTCCCGGGGGGGCGGGGGGGGCAGACTGTTTTGCCACCAATTTTGGGGGGCTGAATTCGCTGGCATTCGGCATCCCCGAGATTCGTGGTGAAATTCTCTGACATCCCTAGTTATTGATTGTTATTGGCCTGACCTTTTTACTCGCCTCTGTAGATCTCAAAACTTCACACTCCCATTAGTGGATGTATCCCACTCTTAGGAGTAAGCCCACCTTCTCTTCCTTCCCTATTAAGGTGGAGGGGGGCAAATTCTCTCTTTCTCTCTCTCTCTCTCTCTCCCAGATAAATGCTGGGGAGGAGCAGCAATTCAAGCAAGCTTGTAATATTCAGCAGAAAAGATAAAAACACAATCAGGACTAGCATACAGAGGATGCTGAAATGCCCATAAAAAAGATATTTGTCTTTTATTGAAATGGCATGAAAGTTGGCAGCAGGCAAGCCTCTTTGGGGAGGATATTCCACAGATGAGGCATCATGACAGTTCAAATCTCCAGGTCCAGATGAATTGTATCCTAGATTAATAAAGGAACTGGCAGAAGAACTCTCAGAACTGCTGTCTAATAGCTTTCAGAAATCACGGAGGACGGGTGAAATGCCAGACGACTGGAGGAGGGCTAATGTTGTCCCTATCTTCAAAAAGGGCAAAAAGGAGGAACCTGGGAACTACAGACCAGTCAGTCTGACATCAATCGCTGGAAAAATTCTGGAGCAGATTTTAAAGCAATCCATCTGGAAGCACCTTGACAACAATGCAGTGATTACTTGAAGCCAACATGGATTTGTCAAGAACAAATCCTGCCAGACGAATCTGATCTCATTTTTTGATCCGGTAACCTCCCTTGTGGACTGTGGGAATGCTGTGAACATCATGTACCTCGACTTCAGCAAAGCTTTTGACAAAATGCTCCATGATATCCTGATGAGCAAACTAGCTCAAAGTGGGCTAGATGAAATAATGATCAGGTGGATCCACAGCTGGCTACAGAATTGGACTCAAAGAATGCTTATCAATGGGATCTTTTCAAAGTGGAGAGAGGTAATGAGTGGGGTACCGCAGGGCTCAGTCCTGGGCCCAGTGCTCTTCAATATTTTTATTAATGACTTGGAGGAGGAGGTGCAGGGAATGCTGATCAAATTTGCAGATGACACAAAATTGGGAGGGATAGCTAACACCCTGGAAGACAGAAACAAAATTCAAAGTGATCTTGATAGACTGGAGCACTGGGCAGAAAACAACAGAATGACATTTAATAGGGATAAGTGCCAAGTTCTGCACCTAGGAAAAAGAAACCAAATGCACAGTTACAAGATGGGGGAGACTTGGCTCAACAACACTACAAGCGAGAAGGATCTTGGAATTGTTGTAGATCACAAGCTGCATATGAGCCAACAATGTGATGTGGCTGCAAAAAAGGCAAATGCTCTTTTGGGCTGCATTAATCGTAGCTTCCAAATCCCGGGAAGTACTAATTCCCCTCTACTCAGCACTGGTTAGGTCTCATCTGGAGTACTGTGTCAAGTTCTGGGCACCACACTTTAAGAAGGATACAGACAAACTGGAGAGGCTTAAGAGGAAGGCAATGAAGATGATCAGGGGACTGGAAACAAAGCCCTATGAAGAGAGACTGAAAGAACTGGGCATGTTTAGCCATGAGAAGAGAAGACTGAGGGGAGATAGGATAGCGCTCTTCGAGTACTTGAAAGATTGTCACAGAGAGGAAGTCCAGGATCTGTCAGGGTGGACACTGAGCCCATAGAATCCCAGAGTAGTTGTGATTCTGAGGAAGAGGAGTCGCTCCTGGGAGAGGAGCGCGCTCCTCTTTCCCAGGGCCAACAGCTGATGGAGATTCCTCCCACCAGCATTCCTAGCTTAGATAGCAGTCCGGGGAGTGACAGAGCACGGGAAGCAGAATTGATGAACGCGCGACACCGATGCAGAGAGCAGCGCCAAATGGAGGGTGCAGAAAGGAGGCGTAGTGCCCGGTTGGTGCGCAAACAACAGCTGCGCCCAGAGGATCCAAGGGAAAAGGGGAGGGACTCTCCCTAGCCCTTAAATTCAGAGGTCTGCCAGTGATTCCTTTTCAAATGGGGACCAGCTGGTCCAACTTAGGGCATAGGTACTCTGCTGCTCATATCTAGTTGCTAACAGTAGAGTTGTTAAGTTGTAAAAGAGGAATAAAGCTTTGAAAAGAATCCATTTGTCTGTGTCTGGACTTGGCTACTGGATTAGACTGAGAGAGGCCTCCAAGGAGCCCTTGACACTCAGGTGGGTGACTGCACATAAGAGGGCCTTCTCTGCAGTAGCCCCACACCTTTGGAACAAGCTGCCATTGGAGGTCTGCTATTCTCCGTCATTGCAGGCTTTTAAGAAGCCCTTGAAAACATACTATTTTACCTTGGCCTTCTTGTGATATGACTGCTATTGTTGCTGGCACTGCTGTTAACATTGCTGTAGGGATGTACAAAAGTCACTTACTTTTTTGAAGGGTGACATTCTCAGTGGGGGGGAGGCGCTCCATCCCTCCCCCCGAAATTCTCTCTGGCCGGCTCTGCTCCTCGGAGTTTCCGCGGAGCCGCCAGCTGGGGCTGCCCGCAGCCGGACATCCGGCTGCTGGGCAGCCTGCAGGGACGCAAATGGCAGCTGCCATAGCTGCCGCCATTTGCATCCCTGTATTTTGCCTTGATAGGCTACGTAAATATTTACATAGCCTATCACGGCAAAAAAACCCAAAACCATGGCTACGGTGGCCGCCATTTGCGTTCCCTTTTTTTTTTTTTTTGCTGTGATAGGTTACATAAATATTTACATAGCTTATTATCACAAAAAAAAGGGGGGGAACGCAAATGGCGGCCACTACGCCATTTGTGTTCTCTTTTTTTTTTTTTTGCCGTAATAGCCTACGTAAATATTTACGTAGGCTATCACAGCAAAAAAAAAAGGGAGCACAAATGGTGGCCACCGTAGCCACCGCCATTTGTGTTCCCTTTCTTTTGCCATGATAGGCTACGTAAATACTTACGCAGCCTATCATGGCTTCTGCAGGGATGCAAATGGCGTCCCTGCGTTAGCTGTGATAGGCTACCATAAATACTATATGGAAGAAGCGAATGGCGGCTGCAAACGCGGCCGCCATTCGCAATGCAGCATGGACGGCAGCAGGTAGGTGCTCCATTCCGGGCCCATTTTGTGGGGGGGGGGGCTTCGTTCCACCACGGATTTTGTGGGGCTGAATGCACCGGCATTCGGCCTCACCGAGATCTGTGGCAGAATTCTCTGACATCCCTACATTGCTGTTGGCTTTATTTTTGGCTTTTATTGTTTTTATGTTTTTATCACTTTTAATATTTTAACTGTTTTTATGTATTTTATTATTGTAAGCCACCTTGGGAGTGCTTCTACCCTGAAAGGCAGCTGAGAAATATTTTTTAAATGAAGAAATAAAATAATGTTTTTATCCTTTTTAAAACCACATTAGGATTTCTTTCAAATGGGAAGCACTGTATAAATATTGCATACACACACACACACACACACACATAAAAAGGTAAAAGGTAAAGGTGTCCCCAACCAGTCGTGTCTGACTCTAGGGTGTGGTGCTCATCTCCATTTCTAAGCTGAAGAGCCAGCGCTGCCCGAAGACGCTTCCGTGGTCATGTGGCCGGCATGACTGAACACCTAGGTGCGTGGAATGCTGTTACCTTTCCCGCCGAAGCGGCACCTATTTATCTACTTGCAATTTCTTGCTTTTGAACTGCTAGGTTGGCAGGAGCTTGGACTGAAGACGGGAGCTCACTCTGTCACGCAGCACTCGGGTCTCGAACTGCTGTCCTGCCGACCTTCTGGTCTGCAGTTCAGCGTCTTAACCACTAAGCCACCGTGGCGCAGCCCCTATATACATACATACATACATATATATATATATATATATATATCTAACCATAACAATTCCATAAAAACAGTTTATAGAATGCTTACTATCACAATGGATAGCATACACCTATTCTAGAAGTGCTGTAACTCAATATCCTATTTTGCAATGTTTACAACATTGGCTTCGAGTTTGAGGAGTCTGTCATCAAAGTACCCTCTGTCAGGATTTCTTGTCCACCAGTGGGCTTCCAGATGCAGACTGAGCTGGTGCCATCACCACCATTTTAATTTCTCACAAAGCCTCCAGTGGGGCATCACTCCAGGGCATTGCAAGACATTAAAATGGCTGCCACCAATGGGAGTTGCCACTGATTTCCCACAATACCTTGGAGAAATACTACACCAGGGGCATTATGGGAAATTAAAATGGCTGGCTGCCACTGCTTCTATCAGATAAGCCTATGGACAGTGGCCCAGGGTAGGGGTCAGTGGTAGGTGGGTCTTGCTAAGGTGCTGAGGACCAGGAAAGATTCCTGTGAGTGCTGGGTGTTGACTCTGTTCCTGTTGAAGTGGTGGAAGGAGGATTGAAGGAAAGCAGTGCACTTGCATATTGTGTCCATGGCATGCAGTTTCACTGGAATCAAAATTCACCATCATCTTCTTCTCGGGTGTCCAGCGTTGTGCCTGTGGACATCACTGCACTCATGGATGCATCTCTGGGCACCTGCCAAACTCCCTGCCTCTCCTGATTTTTATTTTATTTCTTAATATATATATTTTAAAAATGGGGAGGATGACATGCTGCAAAGCAAAGGGCTGTACTGCAGCACCTTCTTCATTTAGGTTCAACAGAGTGACTTTGTGTTTTGGAGTTCACACCCCACCTGTGCCTTGCACTTAGGTTCCTGGGCAGGTTACTTTTTTTTTTAGTCAAGCCAGTTTGCCTTCTAGGAAATGAGTGCTTTGTGACTAACTATGCCAGCCATTTTATGGATGGGAAGACTGCCCCTGTGGCAGCCATTTTGTGGTAGCACACATGACCCTCTCTAAAAATTCCAAGCCCCAAAGCTTAGGGATTTAGCAAATGACAGAGGGGATTCCAACTTGAAGGACTGTAACTCTAGGAAGTCATACTTATAATTTTCTTAAAATCTCTCCAAAGGACAAAACAGGACCAATAAACAGGCATCCCACGAACAGGCATCAGTAAATACTGACTGTGCCCAGTAATTCAGGGTAGTGGAAGCATATGATGGGGTGTGTGTGTGTGTGTGTCACATTTCATCTAAATCTTCCCTAACACAATGGGCAGTATTCAACACTGTCATTCCACAAAAGCAAATAGTGCTAATGGAGGTTGTCCATATCTTTCAGTTTCGCAAATGCGTTCACTTTATGCTTGTGCAACTGGTTGCACAACCATGCTTGTCCAAATGTAACTTTAATTAGATTCTCCTCTTGTGCAGAATTTGGATCCTAGATTCTGCTATTGCAACATAGGGATGCTGGAGAAATTCAAGATGGGTTAAAATGAGCTCAGATTTCTAAGAATCTGACCTCAGGAATCTGCTGTGGAGCAACCCCCTCAGGCCGTGCAGTGTCCGTGGACTTTCAGATGATTTTTTTTACTTTCCCAAAATTTACGCATATAAATCCGTAGAAACATACATAAGTTTCTGCTGAGGAAATGTTGAACAGAATGGGGGACAATACACTAAATGTTACCTACTGATGTAAATTATGTAAATACTTACATAAATACCTACATAAATATTTACGCAACTATTTCTGTACTTTTCCACATGACAAAAAATATATATATTTGCATCCGTCTTTGGGCGAATGATGGAACGAAAGGCATCTGACAATCTGCGGAACACAGACGGAGCGGATTTTGTACAGTCTGTACATCCCTAGCGCAACATCATCTGCATTTGCATTATTCATTGACCAAGTTGGGTACTGCCCCATGCTTCCAATTAAGATTCTGACTTGTGTTTCCTGAAGTGTTATGTCATTCCCATGCTGTGTGGCAACACACCACTTTGAAATACAGGGGGAATTCAAAAGGACTTCGTGACATACCCAGTGGAGGCTTCGAAATCGGAGCCACCAGCCTTTACATGGCAAGGAAGGGACTGCTGTTGTTTGAAGAAATAAAATGGCAGATATTCTGCTGGGCATATTCAAGCCCTCAGACAAGTCTGGGTAGCTCCCACATCTAAGGGGACTTTTCCTTACTTTAGAATTTTTGCAGATGATCTTTTACAAGAGAGAGAGAAAAGAGGCTCTTAATTTATTGGGCTCTTATATAACCATAACAAAGCTCATCAATCCAATTCAACAGCCAGGCCCTCAAGGCTTATGCTAACCAGTGTGAAATGGATAGCATAGCAGAATGTTCCCTCAGGGAGCATGCATGGTTGTCAATATTACAAAGATGAATTAAAATATACCCCAGCTTTATTTTCCTTCTTAAATTCACCAGCTAAACAAACAAGTTATTCTAGTGAAATCTTAAGGAAGTATAGTTTTGCTATATCACACAGAGAATGAACTTGTCCAGTGGATAGAATTGGGCCTGAGTTTAAATACTCTCTCATTTATTTCATTGCTAGGTATTAGTTAGCTACTGAAGAGATGGAGAAAGAGAGAAATACGAGATGAGAAATGCAGCAAGGTTGAGTAGACATTTATCCAGAACCTCTCACCTCAAGGAGATCAATCCTGGTTTTTACATGCTCTTAAAACCGCAACCCCATATGGTGGCTGCAGTGGGGAGGGGTTGCCATGCCTGCACTGTGCCACTGCCACTTGAACTTGGGCCTCAGATGTAGGGATGACAGATGAATCCATGTGTGTGTATGTGTGTGTGGGGTGGGGTGGGGGGTTTGGGACAATCTGGATTGAGTCAGCCCAGCTTGCAGATTTTCTGCTCTCTCCCCCTTGTCAATAGAAAGTTTCAGAAATTGCAGGCATAATCTGCACAAACTCTGGCTGTAATTTGCTTATTTTGTGAAAATTGTGGGTGTAATTTGCATAATTTGTGCAACGTGCAGGCACGATTTGCACAAATTATGCAAATTGTGGTTGCAATTTGCACAACTTTCTATTGAACAGACACCGGCCCCCTGACAAAACCCAGCATCAAGTCGGGCCACCTTGTGGATTTTCCAGTGTTTTAAAATTTATGTAAATAGAAATGTGCACAAATTACAGGGTGCAATTTGTGTGATTTATGCAAATTGTGGCTGTAATTTGTGCAAAGTGGGGCTGCAATTTGCACACATTTCTATTTATGTAAATAAAAGGAAAAAAATGGAAGTTCCCAGATTTCAGGAAAAGCCCCGTGGCTCGGCATGCAAATGCAAGCTGAACTGGATGCTCGCTGGGAATCCGTTGAATACAGGATTCCACAGTGAGCATCCAATTCCACAGCAATGGAGATCCCTACACAGATGTGAGAGGGAAGGGGATTAAAGCACCCATTGTTCTCTTCCTTGTCTTTCTCCGTACACTCTCCAGTCTTCAACTCTTTGCTGCTAGAGAACTCTGGGACTGATCTTCTTTGATAAGTGCCTGGTTGACTTATGAACAGCTGGAAATTGACTACACCATCTAACACATTCAGCCTTCTAGGCAGGAGAGGAAGTGTCTTCATCACCATGACCATGGAGCCATGTCTCTTTGTCATTTTCTTCTTCCTCTCAGCTAACCTTGGCTATTGCTCTACTAACAAAGCACCCAGGGCATTGTAATTCCAGCATGTTCCCTGTGTCATGATGGGTCACGAGGCTGATCTTCTGCCTGATTGTCAGCCCAAATGTAGGTGCTGTCATTAGGGTATACACTAGGTATGGGTGTGTTTGTGTATTTTGATTTCTCTCAGGTTCTCATTTTTCAAATGTTACATTTGTTCCACCCACACAAAAAATGCAGTCCTCATTAAAAGTTGTATACATTTTTCTGTGTGTGTGTGTGTGTGTATATATATATATATATAGTATGCATTTTTTCCCAAATTTATGCATTTTTGAGCATACATTTGCAAGGTATGCATTTCCCCCATTGAATAAAGGGGGAAATGTGTGCATTTTTGTAAATCTACACATTTGTGTGCATTTTTGTAAATCTACACCTTTGTGTGTGAGTGTGTGTGTTTTAATGTATACATTTTCTGTTTTGCAAACTGCATCACAAACTTCAGAAATGTATGGATTTTGGCAGCAAACTGTGTTCCAGTTTGTGTGAATTTGGTGTGTTTTCATTGAAACCAAACGAATTCTTCCCCATCCCCTGGTGCACACTGCACACTCATTTGGGGAGCAGGGAGTAGGGTGTTCTGCTATCATTTCTAGCAAAAGAAAAGACTAGAAAAAGAAAAGAAAAGAAAAAAGAGTGATTTTGCAGGCTTTTAAACTACTACCAAACCCTTAACAGAAACAGCCATGTCCTTCCCATCATTCCAACTTCAGCTCTGGTGGAAAAAGAACACACCATCTATTGTCTGTCTTCAACCACAGCCATATGAAATCCTCTCACTGGAACTGAGCAGTATCTTTTGTATAACATTCTGACTCTCTTTCATAGGCTTTGCTTTCAGTCCAGGTTAATAAAAGGCACTACAAATGGAAATGAGATCTGGTGTCAAAATCAAGAAAGGTGTTTGTCCCCCTGTCTGTGAATATTATAGGATCACTTTTTTATATATATAACGTGGGTGTACATTGGACAAAATAGGATCTTAAGACCTGCAAATTAATTTGAAATATTGGTTAATTCTCAGCTGCCGCAAATGATTATTCCTAGAAAATGAAGAACCTGTGGAAAAGAACCTATAGGAAATGTTCTGGGGATTGTTATTCCAGTGTCTGTTTGGCAATTTTGAAGGCCTTTTAAGGGCATCCTCACTTAAATAAGCCCACTTGTCAGATGTTCAGGAAAGGGCTTTCTCCTGTGTTACTCCCAAATTCTGGAACACAATCCCTTTGAACTTCCAACTGGTTCCCACTTCATCTGCATTCAGGAAGAGTGTCAAGACACATCTTTTTAATATGGCTTTTTAAGGCACAATCATATGCATGTTTAGACAGAAAAACATCCTATACCTCCCAGCAACTAGGAGTTGTAGGACTTTTTTCTGTCTAAACATGCACAGGAATGTGCCTTTAAAGTATTGTTATGGGCATTATGGCTTTTAAAAGCTGTTGTTGCTTTTAACTGCTATGCTTGTATTTGTTTATGGTTTAGGTTTTCTGAGATCTTTGTAAATTGCCTTGACTGGCCTCAGAAAGGCAGTACAGAAATGTGACAAATAAATAAATATTTAAATTCCTGTGGGCTCATGAGTTGAATCCTTTGTGTTTGCACTGGAGGGGGGGGGGCAGGGGAAACCTGTGATAAAATAATGTTGACTTGAACTGTCATGCTTTGCAGAAATGCCATACATAATAAATAACTCACAATTTGCAGATTAAAGAATCTGGGCTTTGGATCAATACACGGATTGCAGAAGGGAGCGGGCAATATCGTGTTTCTCTCCAGCCACGCATTTCTACCTGAGATGGGGCTGGGGTAGTGTGAAAAATATGCTTACATTTCAAGATGACCACCCTACTAATTCTAGTATTTCCTTCATATTGAGAGCAATTTTTCATTGTTGGGGTTACAGATGCGCAGGGAAGGAAGATGAACTATTGGAGCGGGGGGGGGGGGACACACACACCTTCAACATAATTCAGGATCTGCATTCACAAGCTGTATAAGTATGCCTGTCTCTTTCCCAGACACGTAAGCAAATAGAGATGTGATTTGAGAGGGGTAATGACAGTCTTGGGCCTCTAATGCATTTGCCCAAAGGTGCACTTATGCATATGCTTCCTATTCATTTCTGTTCTCTATTGCACATTCCCCTCTATTTAATTATTCCATTGATTGTAATTAAGCTCCCTCTAAGCTTGCGAGTGTGGCATGCATTTTCAAAATGAATTGAGGGAGCCGATATGCCTCGCAAGCGCTGCTAAACTCTCGCAGGTTATAAAAGGCACTTTGTTGGGGAAAACAAATGCGTCGTGCCTCCTTTCTCTTTCTCCCCTCACCCCCTCCACATGGCTTGTTGTGCCTTTCTGCTTTTGCTCCCAGAAAAGGGAAGGTAAAGTGCTTCATCATAACAGCACATGACAACCGCAACAGCATTGGTCCAATAGCCAAAGGTCTTCCATTAAAATGCATATCCATAGAATGTGTGTGTGTGTGTGTGTGTGTGTGCTATGTGTGGTAGACAGGACAGCTGATATCTAGTGATTTTGAGAGAGTCTGAGAAGGGGGTGGAGTCCCACAGACTCCCCCACCCCCGCTTGGCCTCCTGTACCCTGTTTGCTAAGCTGCCATGCTTACCGGACCCCGCTCTCTGAGCTGCTGCATGGTCTGTGAGCACCTGGCAGCTGCCCAACCCCACAGTGAGCCGAGCTACCATTTTGCAAAAAATAATTTAAAAAAATGGCAGGTCAGGTTTTTCCATAAATGTAATGCCATTTACAGAAAATTGCATTTACAGAAAAGCCTGAGCTGCCATTCTTTCACAAAATGGCAGCTTGCTGAGGGGGTCCACCAGGAGCTCACTGGATACCCGTGGAGTGCGTGGTGGCTTGTCCAGGAAGCCAAACAGGGGCAGCTGTCTGGCAGTGGCTTGGCATATGCCCAGCAGTATGGATGAAGGTCAGTCTGTCCATCAGATGTTAAGGATATAAGATGAGCTGTGCTGGATCAGACCAAAGGCCTATCTAGACCAGGATTCTGTTTGCACAGTGGCCAACCAGATGCCCACAGGAAGCCCACAACCAGGACATGAGGGCAATAGATTCCCCTTGGTTCTCTTCCCCAGTGACTCATATTCAGAGGCAAACTTCCTCCAATGCTAGATGTAGAGATGGTGGAGAAATCCACCACAAACTCCAATGAGGCTGGATTCTTTAGAATCTGGTCCCCCAGAGTCCGTGGCAGAACAGGCTGCTCCCCCCCGCCTCCTCGCGAACTAAGGTCAGGACGGACCCTACCTTGCTCCGCTGGTCCAGTCTGTCCTCTTCATTCCGTAGCTGGCCGCTGCTGGGCTGCAGTCACAAATGGCATCCGGCATAGGGGACGCCATTTGCATCCCTTCCCTTTGCCATGTTTGGCTATGTAAATATTTACATATCCAATCATGGCAAAGGGCAGGGATGCAAATGGAGTCCCCTATGCTGGAAGCCATTTGTGGCTGCAGCCTGGCAGCAGATGGAAATCCGGCTATGGGTGGCCCTGGCTGGTGGTTCCACGGACTTGCTGCGGAGCAGAACCAGCCAGGGAGGATCCCTCCCAGTGGAGCCCAGAGCAGACTGGTAAGTGGGGTTTGTACACTTCTAGCTAGATGTAATATATAGCCATCATGACTAGTAGCCATTGCTCGCCTTATCCTCCACGAATTTGTCAAACCCCTTTTAAAGCCATCCACATTGGTGGCCATCTTGTTGTCATAGCCAATTCCATAGCAGAACTCTGCACTGTGTGAAGAAGTACTTCCTTTTAACTGACCTGATTCTCTCTGAATTAAGGAGCATGTTCTGAAATCGAGTTCCCCGCTTACTGGGGAGCAGCCATTGTGAGAGCATGCAGGTCCTGTGGCAGTAAAGGAAGGGAACGCCTCCTTGCAGCCCGATAGCACAAGCCAATCGAAAATCTGATTGGCTTGGCTGGGGTGTGGCCGAGCCGAGCCGAGCTAAAGAGAAACAGTGGCAGGTGGTCCTCATGTGTTGGCTGGTGCCGTTGCCATTGCCGGCTTCCCCACCCACCTACCTGGTAATAGTAGATTAGTAGATTAGTAGATTAGTAGATTAGTAGATTAGTAGATTAGTAGATAAGTAGATTAGTAGATTAGTAGATGTTCAGTGGACAGAAGTCAGCCACCAGTTTACAGGACTAGGAAGGAATTTTACCCACCTTCCAATTGGCAAGGAAGGGGGGCAGGGTCTTCACCTTCCTCATTGCAAGAGTAGTTCATGTCAAAATAAGTTGAACTCCTTGAGTGCTCTCTTAGTGGAGTTATATGGTCTATGTCACAACTTTGCGGGGCGTGATTAGGGATGTCAGAAAATTCTGCCACAGATCTCGGTGAGGCCGAATGCCAGTGCATTTGGCCCCCTGAAATCCATGGCGGAATGAAGTCCCCCCACCTCCCCAACCCATGGAAGTCACGCGAAACGGAGGACTTACCTGCTGCCGTCTGCACTGACTTGCGAATGGTGACCGCCCTGCAGCCACCAATCGCTTCTTCATCATAGCCGTGATAGGCTACGTAAATACTTACGTAGCCTATCATGGCTAATGCAGGGACACCTTTTGCGTCCCTGAGGAGGCTGTGATAGGCTACATAAGTATTTACATAGCCTATCATGGCTAGTCCCCCCCCAAAAAACAGCATACGCAAATGATGGTGGCTACGGCAGCCGCCATTTGCGTTCCCTATTTTTAGCCGTTTTAGCCTATGTAAATATTTTCGTAGGCTATTACGGCGAAAACAAGGGGAATGCAAATAGCATAGTGGGCGCTATCTACGTTCCATTTTTTTCACTGTAATAGCCTACGTAAATATTTATGTAGGCTATAAAGGGGGGGGGGAAGGAACGCAAATGGCGCCCACTACGCTATTTGTGTTCCCCTTGTTTTTCACCGTAATAGCCTACGTAAATATTTACGTAGGCTAAAACAGCTAAAAATAGGGAATTGAAATGGCAGCCGCCATAGCCGCCGCCATTTGCGTATGCTGTGTTTTTTTTTTTGGCTTGCTGTGATAGGCTACATAAATACTTACATAGCCTATCATGGCAGCTTCACAGGTTGCAAATGGCAGCTGCTATAGCGGCCGCCATTTGCATCCGCAGCAGCCCGTTTGCGGCCAGAACTCTGGCTGCGGATGGCCCTGGCCGGCGGCTCCGCGGAAACGCCGCAGAGTGGAGCTGGCCCAGGGAAGATTCCGGGGGGAGGGACAGAGCGCCTCCCCCCACCGTGAATCCAAGTTCCGCAAAGGTAAGTGACTTCCGTACATCCCTAGGCGTGATAGGCATTGGGCTGGATCAATTTCGGAGGGAGAGTGGGACTGGGCTCCCTGCTTCCCTGCGGTGGGATTAGGGGTGCACGAAAGTCACTTACCTGTCCTCAAAGCTTTTCGCGGTGGGGGGGAGGCACTTCGCTGCTCCCCCCGCAAAGTTCAGGCCGGTGGGGGGAAGCTTCCCGCCTCGCCCGGCCGAAATTCAGGCCGGGGAGGAGGCGCCTTGCCTCGCCCGGCCGCGAACTAAAAAGTTAAAAAAAAACACGCCCCCATGATAGGCTACGTGACGATTAACGTAGCCTATCATGGCTAGATCTGCAAAGTCAGCCGTGATAGGCTACATAAATCGTCACGTAGCCTATCACGGGTGACTTTAAAAAAAAAAAGCGCGTACGCAAATGGCGGCCCCCATAGGGAGCCGCCATTCGCGTTCCTTATTTGGTCGCTGTAGTCTACGTAAATCTTTACGTAGACTACGGCGAAAATAAGGGCAACGCAAATAGCGTTGCCCTTATTTTCACTGTAGTCTACGTAAAGATTTACGTAGACTACAGCGACCAAATAAGGAACGCGAATGGCGGCTCCCTATGGGGGCCGCCATTATCCGTACGCGCTTTTTTTTTTTTAAGGTCACCCGTGATAGGCTACGTGACGATTTACGTAGCCTATCATGGCTGACTTTGCAAATCTAGCCATGATAGGCTACGTTAATCATCACATAGCCTATCACGGGGGTGTTTTTTTTTCTTTAATTGGAATGGCAGCGGTGGCAGCCGGTCGAAAGACCGGCTGCTGCTCCCACCCCGGATGAAGACCCGCCGAACCGCCGGCTGGACCCGCCGCCGGGAGGGACATTCGCCAAAGGTAAGTCCCGTCCCGGGGGGGGGTGCAGGGGGTGGGGGGTGCGGAGAATTTCTCCCTGAAACTTGTTCGGCGGGCCGAACATGTTGGCTCTCAGCCCCCCGAAGTTTCGGGGAGAAATTCTCCGCCAGCCCTAGGTGGGATCCCCTTAGGCGATCCATGCAGATGTGGCACCAAGAGCAGACCAGCATGGGAAAGGGTTCACGTCAGCGGTCTGGCCGGGGTGGGCCTCTGACCCTTCTTCCCTTGAGGTTAGCAAGGGATGTGAAAAACAACAAAAAGGCTTTCTTCAGCTACGTGCATAGTAAAATGCAGAGGAAAGAAATGGTTGTTCAGCTATTAAATAAGGATGGCAAAATGATAGCAGATGACAAAGAAAAGGCAGAGGTGCTCAATTCCTACTTTGGCTCAGTCTTCTCCCAAAAGAGGGTCTATGAGCCCCCTGGCAAAGGCGAAGTACAGGCTGAAGGGGCAGGATTGCAGCTTGAGACTGATAGGCATATGGTCAAGGAACACCTAATTACTTTGAATTAGCTCAAATCTCCAGGGCCAGATGAGCTGCATCCTAGAGTAATAAAGGAACTGGCAGAAGAACTCTCAGAACCGCTGTCTATTCTCTTTGAGAAATCATGGAGGACGGGGGAAGTGCCAGATGACTGGAGGAGGGCTAATGTTGTCCCTATCTTCAAAAAGGGCAAAAAGGAGGAACCTGGGAACTACAGACCAGTCAGTCCCTGGGAAAATTCTGGAGCAGATGATAAAGCAATCCATCTGGAAGCACCTTGACAACAATGCCGTGATTACTCGAAGCCAACATGGATTTGTCAAGAACAAATCTTGCCAGACGAATCTGAACTCATTTTTTGATCAAGTCACCTCCCTTGTGGACTGTGGGAATGCTGTAGACATCATATACCTCGACTTCAGCAAAGCTTTCAACAAAGTGCCCCATGATCTCCTGATGAGCAAACTAGCTCAAAGTGGGCTAGATGAAACAACGATCAGGTGGATCCACAGTTGGCTACAGAATCGGACTCACAGAGTGCTTATCAATGGGACCTTCTCAAACTGGGGAGAGGTAACGAGTGGGGTACCGCAGGGCTCAGTCCTGGGCCCAGTGCTCTTCAATATTTTTATTAATGACTTGGAGGAGGAGGTGCAAGGAATGCTGATCAAATTTGCAGATGACACAAAATTGGGAGGGATAGCTAATACTTTGGAAGACAGAAAGAAAATTCAATGTGATCTTGATAGACTGGAGCGCTGGGCAGAAAACAACAGAATGACATTTAATAGGGATAAATGCCAAGTTCTGCACCTCAGAAAAAGAAACCAAATCCACAGTTACAAGATGGGGGATACGTGGCTCAACAACACTACAAGCGAGAAGGATTTTGGAATTGTTGTCGATCACAAGCTGAATATGAGGCAACAATGTGATGTGGCTGCAAAAAAGGCCAATGCTATTTTGGGCTGCATCAATAGAAGCATAGCTTCTAAATCCCGGGAAGTACTAGTTCCCCTCTACTCAGCACTGGTTAGGCCTCATCTGGAGTACTGTGCCCAGTTCTGGGCACCACACTTTAAGAAGGATGCAGATAAATTGGAGTGGGTTCAGAGGAAGGCAACGACGATGATCAGGGGACTGAAAACAAAGCCCAGAGACTGAAAGAACTGGGCATGTTTAGCCTTGAGAAGAGAAGACTGAGGGGAGATATGATAGCGCTCTTCAAGTACTTGAAAGGTTGTCACAGAGAGGAAGGCCAGGATCTCTTCTCGATCATCCCAGAGTGCAGGACACAGAATAATGGGCTCAAGTTACAGGAAGCCAGATTCCGGCTGAACATCAGGAAAAACGTCCTGACTGTTAGAGCAATATGACAATGGAACCAATTACCTAGGGAGGTGGTAGGCTCTCCCATACTGGAGGCCTTCAAGACGAGGCTGGACAGCCATCTGTCAGGGATGCTCTGACTTGGATTCCTGCATTGAGCAGGGGGTTAGACTCGATGACCTCGTAGGCCCCTTCCAATCCTACTATTCTATGATTCCACCCATCACCAATGCTCCTGGCAGGTGGGCCAGGAAGGAAAATTGGACAGCAGTCAGGCTGCCTGATGGGGGATCCACGCTGTATGCCTCCGCCAATCCTATTCAAGATTAATAAAGTTGTGGTCAATTTAATAATCCATTTAAGTTGGTTCTCTGGTTTGTTCCTTTCGTCCTCCGCAGGACAGGTACACAATTAGATGCTGAACGACACAATTATGCGGTCAGCCAATGTCACCCTTTAGAGGTATGTAATAATCCTGTTCCTCTCCAAGAACATTCACATATTTCGTTGAAGTTCAAGTAGAGAGGCCCTTATGTGATACAGTCCTGTCACTTGACTGCCCTATCTCAGAATGCACATTCAGCGTTGCTTGTAGGAATGCACCCCTATTCAGATAAGCAATCCCCAGATAAATCTCCCCCTGCATGTAGAACCTAGATGAGGTCTCCTTTCTCCTGTCTCCACATGGGTCTACCTGAAATCTTCATCTGAAGTCCTTCTCTGAGTGTCTCTACTGGCACTGCAGCATGAACAGCTTTTCTGCATGAGGCATTTATTCTGCACTTGCGGTTCTTCACTCATGGTTGTTTATAGGTTTTCTAGATGACATCATGATCCTCCTTTCACTTTTGTGTTTTAAAAGCACTTTTGCTGGGAGGGGGATTCATGTGGGGGAAAATGGAGTATTATTTGTGAAAACAATTGTATTTCCCTGCTTGTAGAATTCTGTTATTCTGCTATAACAAAGTGCTACCTAGAGGCTATGTAGCAGAAATTTGGAAAGGAAAAGCTCTTTGTATAGAGCTCAGATCTCAATTCTGTGATGAAAGCAAAAGTAGATACAGTGGATTAACAGCCTTGTGTAGAGAAGTTTGTAGTCACTGGGGATAGGGCCTTTTCAGTGGTGTCACTTGAATTTTGGAATGTTCTCCTGGAGAGGCTCAGCTGGTGCCTACCTTGATGTCTTTTCAGCACCAGAAGACTTTTTTTTAATCTTTTCCAGGCCTTTCACAGTGCAATCCTATGGATGGCTGATCAGATGTAAATCCCAGTGAGATAAGTGTGTACAGGATTGCAGAATCATTTAATCACTTTTCTCTTCACAAAATGATTTTATGATGCATGCACTAGCTATTGTTTTCTTTTTCCTATGATGAATTTTTAAAACATTTTTAAAAATATTCTCTTTCTGTAAGCCATCCTGGGAACTTGAAGGGTAGGATACAAATGCTTAAAATAAATATGTAAGGTAAATAATGTGATGCACCAGTCCTTCTAATATCAACCTCAGCTGCTAAGTGACAACAAGATTTTAGCCCAAATGGGGCCACTGAGAAACGAGAGAGAGAGAGAGAGAGAGAGATCAGCATACTTGAGGAAACTTCAGTGTTTGCAGAAGTACAAAACATCTTAGGCAAAAAGACCTCCCCCCAGGGGGCAGCTGTCAGACCTGGTCCCAGTCTGCAGGGAGCTATAGCCCATGACACCAGTTCTGAGTCAGAGGAGGAGGATGTGGAGCCAGGCCCAGCTGTGGGAAGCCAGATGCCTGAGTTCTGCCTGGCCTCCCACCTGATTATGAGCCAGGAAGGGGTGATAGGGCCTTTTCAGTGTTGTCACCCCCTCCTGGCTCATAATCAGGTGGGAGACTCAGGATGCTGATACGGCCTATCTTCCCCACCTTGATGGATCCCCCTGCTTATCAACCAGGGATGTCTTCTATGGAAGCTGGGGGAAGACTCTGCAGGAAAGGGGGCTTCTGGGGTGGTGTCCTAAGATTCATTAAAGAGGGCAGAACAGAGGCATCCGGTGAGGCAGACCTTGTGCTTGTGAGCTACCTTCCCCTGCCAGGATCGAATGTCCAGTAATGATCTTCAGCAGCCACTCCCCTGTATGTCAACAAGAGCAACAAACAGTGGAGTTTGCTGGAAGCAGCATTTTCCTAACCTACAAAGCTTCCTTGTCTTTCTTCTTCAATGGAACTATACACTCATCTGGACTTATTCTGTATGCTGAACAGGCTGTTTGGGTCTTCTGCTGAAATACCCATAAGCTGATCCTAGCCAAGGAATTACGCCACAATTGGTTATCTGCTGATCTTTATTGAGACTATAAAGGCCTAAAGCTAATTTCTAGAATTACTGCAATAAAGGTTTTACTGGGACTTGGGCCTCGGCATCGGGAAGTCAGATTATGGTAGCAACTACCACCCCACTCCACTCCCCCCCACAAACCCAGCCCAATGAGGACTGGATGTGTATACTACCAGAAAAATGCTGAGTGTCTATGGTGGGGAGCAGAGTAGGGGAGGAGATAACTCATGAGGAATGGAGTGATGTGGAAGAGGGTATGGCTGGCTGGCTGGGACACCAACAGGAGCACTCCATGCTGAAAAGTTCTGCTGGACATCCCACTTGTCCAATACTATTATTCTATATGTCTATATCGATATCGATACCTATACCTATATCTATATATGATTTTCTTATGAAGTAGATACAAAACATATTCCTTCATTGTAAACTAACAAACAAACAAACAATAATAATCAATCACTGGGTGAACTGCTTGTGATTAAACAATAGCATTTTACAATTAATTTGGGGTACAAATGTGCATATGATATATGTCCCTTTGCCTTTCACTGTTAACCATATTTATTATGCTTTTCCGTTGATCCCAAAACATCCTTCCAGCATGACCCATGTGAGAGTGGAGGCACTATGCAAGCAGTATTATTTGCAAAATTTATTAAAAGGTTCCTAATTTTTATTTTTTTTGAAAAAAACTCTGAAATGTTCTGACCTAATCTGTTTGACCTGGTGCATTGGTTTTTCCACTAAGGCAATTGGCCAAAGTTTATTTCGCCAGATTGGAAGAGGCCTATTGTACTAACTGAAGACTGTTACCATTGCTTTGCAAGGACTGTGCAATGTAACCTATGCATTAGAACTGACAGCGGAAGCTTTTGCCCAGGGCATCCGACTCCCCCGTCAACCAAGTGGTGAAGAGTTTCAGCTGCTTCTTTCTCTGCTTCCTCCTCCTAGATAATGGAGATGTGAGTCCCAGACCTGTACTGCTTTCCTTACAACTCTCTCTCCTGTTTGATACCAGCAGATTCCTATATCTTTTCCTGCAGAATTTGTACTGAGCCAGCAATTCTTCCATTTATGGCCTCCAGCCTTAAGTAATGCATTTGCGAGAGGAGATGGGCTAAAGAAGACACAGACAACAAAGTTTGGGTTGAAAATTGGGCCACATTTATCTGATAATATCTGCAACCCTTATCCCCCCGCCAAGCCGCACAACCCGTTGGGGGGGCCTCAGGCATCACCTGTCACCATAAGGTGCCTCTGCATGCACACCATCCCTAATTTCTTTCTGCTTTTGCCCATCCTAGCCGCCAACTGGAATGTGACCTATGAGATTGGACCTAATTCACCTACAGGACGCACTCTACCCCAGTAACAGTGTGAACTAGGCAAAAAGACTCACAGTAACAGGCCAATTGAACTGTGAGCCAAAAATTCCTACATGGCTCCCAAAGGGGCAACCGGTAAGAAACCCACAGTGCTTAAGGGAGGGTGGGAGGGAACCGCATGAGCGAAACAGCTGAGGATGGGAGGGGGGCAGAGCTTAAGGCAACTCTGTCAGTCCCTCCTTCTGTGGTGGATTCTGGGGGGGAGGAACGGAGCGCCTCCCCCCCGTCCAGGATTCCAGGGGGCGGGACGGAATGCCTCCCCCCCACCATAAACATAATCAGCGAACAGGTAAGTGATTTTCATACATCCCTACAACAAAGTTTGGGTTGAAAATTTGGCCACATCTATTGATAATATCTGCAAAGGGGTACCTAGGACGGGCACCTGACTGTGTCAGTGACTAGATGGCACTTCTTGGGCGAAAACACACCCAGCCTGAGGGGTGGTGGTGATCTCACCATCCCTCCGGACTGCCCCTTCTGGGGGAGGTAGACCTTCCCCTGTCACCCCCAACCTGGTGCCGCACAACACTTGCGTGAGTGAGGAGGGTTGGTCTCCCAGGCAACCCTTATCCCCCCGCTGAGCTGCACAACCCGTTTGAGGGGCCTCAGGCATCACCTGTCACCGTAAGGTGCCTCTGCATGCACACCATCCTTAATCTCTTTCTGCTTTTGCCCGTCCTAGCCGCCACAGGAGTCACAAGTCCGGAGCTTGTGAAACTCCCCCCACCTGCACAGAAGAATTTCCCACAGGCCCCTTTGCAGATCAGACAGAAATATGTTATTCACTACATGAGACAGGCAGACACCATCCTGTCTGTAACACTCCCTCTTGTCCATGGAATTTCTGGTGGGTGGTGCATCCATCACTCCATTCGCATAGGCCATAAGCCATTTCTCTGTGCACTTTCCGACATGCCCTGCCAATGGCAACGTCATTCCACGCCTTCCAATTGATCCATGAGAACAGCGAGGACTTCAATAAGGCTACTTCCGGCCGGGTATGCCGGACCACCTGCATCTCAACCAAGGCCTGTTCGATCAGGTCCTTGCCTGGCTTACAGCCAAAGTCATTCCTCTCAACACGCAGCACCTGGACCTGTGGAGGAAAACTGACAAAACTTTGGTGGAACAGGGTAAGGAGTGGGGACTCCCACCGTATGCCCCATCTGCGAAGCCACTGGATCTTAACATGTTGGGGTGACAGAAGCTGAAATCCGAAGTCAACATACAAGCCCTTCGTGCAGCTGAAAACATCATATTGTTTGTGCCCACGTAAGAGCACCCATTTCGGCATACGTCGATTCTGCTGGTCTAAAGAATAAGAACATTAGGGCAAGCAAAGGGAAAATTGTGTCAGGAAGAAGCAGACAACTTGCGAACGCAGGACGGAATGCTGTGAAGTGCCATTTTCAAACTGCTATAACGTGGCTGTGAGAGAAACCTCCAGCGGCTGCCATGGATACTGCTCCAATGCAAAAAGAGCAGTTTCTGAACTGAAAATTACCTAGGCCTAGCGGGGTAGAGCTAATGTAGAAACTACCCAGATTGCCATTATGTCAACGGTAAGCCATTGAAGTGATAAAACAGAGGCCCCTCCTCGGACCCGTGGCATTCCATAAAAACCCATAAGGCCCAGATGGGGCATAACCCATTGACTTGTGTTTGGCCATGGGCCACTGCTGTGCCCTCGCCATACCGATCAGTTTCTGATCTCCAAATGCATAAGTGGGTCACATTGTACCTTGAAGACCTGTACCTTGAAGTATATCAAGGCCCTCTGAGACAAGTCAGACTTGGGAGCCCTGACCAGCCCTGAATTCCTAAGGGGGCTTGAAGAAGGCCATTAAGGCTGCTGCGTGGAACAGGGAAACGTCTTACTGGAAGCGCAAATGGAGGGCCATTACCCCCGGAGCCTGAAAGGGTATCAGGGGAGAGAGGGTGGCTAAAATCTACTAAAGCAGGCAACATCTGTGCCCAGCCCTACATTGCATGCCAAACCCTGAAATCTGACATGGAGTCAGTAAATCCCACCGTTGTGGGCCAGAAGGCTAAATGGCCAGCTTGTGACTTATGGTCCTGGCAGATAGTCTCTTGTTTCTTAAGGAGACGCAAAATTGCTGCAAATGATCTACAGGTAAGGGCCATGAATCCTATAACTGAAGTTTGCTCCTAAGACTCGAAAAACCCTACCTGCTCTGTCGTAGGTGGCTCCTTTACTGGGAGCTATGGAATGCAGGATGGCATGCTCGGCTTCAGTATGCCGGTCTCCCATAGTACTACAAGGATGGGATCTGGAAATTAGGGATGGGGGAGAATTTCTCCCCGAAACTTTGGGGGGCCGAGCGCCAATGCATTCGGCCCCCCGAAATCGGCAGTGAAATTCTCCGCCCCCCCGCCCCCCCCGAGATGGGACTTACCTTTCACGAATGTCCCTCCCGGTGGCGGGTCCCGGCGGCAGTTCGTCGGGTCTTCATCAGGGGCAGGGGTGGCAGCCGGTCTTTCGACCGGTTGCCGCCACTGCCATTACAAGGAAAGTTAAAAAAAAAACAACCACCCCCATGATAGGCTACGTAACGATTAACGTGGCCTATCACGGCTAGATTTGCAAAGTCAGCCGTGATAGGCTACGTTAATCGTCACGTAGCCTATCACGGGTGACTTTGGAAAAAAAATAAGAGCGCGTACGCAAATGGTGGCCCCCATAGGGAGCCGCCATTTGCATTCAATATTTGGTCCCTGTAGTCTACGTAAATCTTTACGTAGACTACAGGGACCAAATAAGGAACGCAAATGGCGGCTCCCTATGGGGGCCGTCATTAGCATACGCGCTTTTTTTTTTTTTAAAGTCACCCGTGATAGGCTACGTGACGATTAACGTAGCCTATCATGGCTGGCTTTGCAGATCTAGCCGTGATAGGCTACATTAATCGTCACGTAGCCTATCACGGGGGCGGGTTTTTTTTTAAAAAAAACAATGGAGTTCGCGGCCGGGCGAGGCGGGAAGCCTCCTCCCCGGCCTGAATTTCGGCTGGGCGAGGCGGGAAGCCTCCCCCCCAGCCTGAATTTCGGCCAGGGCGAGGCGGGAAGCCTCCCCCCCGGCCTGAACTTCGCAGGGGGAGCCGCGAAGCGCCTCCCCCCCACCGCGAACAAGCTTCGATGAAAGGTAAGTGCCTTTCGTCCACCCCTACTTGCTAGTCTTTTAGCTTTGGTGTTTTAAATCTCTATTTTAAATCTCCACATTGCTGCTAGGTTTTATTCTGGCAGTACTGTTATATTGTCATTTTAATTAAGCTTTCATATTTTATATTGTTTCATGCTGCACTCTGTGGTTTTAATTTTTGTGAACCGCCCAGAGAGCTTCGGCTATTGGGCAGTACAGAAATGAGTGAATGAATGAATGAATTTGTGTGCATGGTGTTGTCCCTCTCAGTTTTCTAATTAGTTACTGGCAGCAAAATATGCTGACTTTTCCGGCCCTGCCCCATTTCCCTTTGGCCACTCCCCCTTTGCTCTCAGCCCCACCCACCACTGGAGTGCAGCCCCTGAGCGCTTCTCCGAAATTGAATTTAGCCCATGGGTTGAAAGTGTTTTGACACCCTGCTGTATCAATACTGAAGGAGCGTATCAGAAGAAGCATAGCGTCAGATTAAAGGACATGAGAATCTGCCTTCGGTACCCTCATGTGCTAAACAATTTGCTTTAATTAATTTTCTCAGTGCACTAACAAGGCTATTACAAAATCAGACCAAGAAGACAAACAGCCCCATGGCCTACTGCAGTGAGCTTGCTTCACTTAAACAAACATTTCTATTAATGTGCCTTGCAAAAGACTCCCCATCCCAGTGTAGGGCATAAAAGCTCAGTCCCCCAGCAGTCACTCACCTGAAACTCTTATGCCACTAATATTTAAAATGGCTGGAATGAGACTTAATAACACGTATTGAAATGAAACTCATGTGAACATTTGAAAACCCACTGAGGACACTTACTAAGGCAGAAATTTAAATGCGATTATAATTATGGCACAATGCGATAAAGAAAGACTGCATGTAATATGACTGATTGGGGCTCAGCAGTGTTCTACATGCTGCGTGCATGCTGCGTACGGGGTGGGGTGGGGATGTAGCTTTTTATAACGTTTGGTGGTTTCTCCCCAAGCTGTAGAGAAATGCCCTAACCCCAGCGCCAGCTTGTCTGGCTGAAAGGGGGGGCCATTGCAGGTGGGTCGGCTGAGAGGACATGGCCGCCAGTCATTGGTGCATTCCCAGTGGCACCACCAAGGAAGGAGGGGCTGGCAGAGTTGCCTTAAGCTTTGCCCCCTCCCATCCTTAGCTGTCTTGCTCACACGGCTCTGTCAAGTGCGAGGGAGAGCCGACGGCAGAAGACTCAGCGAGGGGACGGCCTCGCCCACCTGCTTTTTCGCCTCTCACCCAGGGCGCGGCCTTCCTGCATGCCGCTGCCCACTCCATGGACGTGGCAGGCGCAGTGGCCGGCACCCGCTGGCCCCGTTCTTGTGGCTGCGGGCGTGCGGTACTTTCTTGGGGGTGCGAGCGATCGCTCTAAGCGCCACACCATCTCGCGCCCCTTCTCACCCCTCTGTGCCGCCACTTCTACTCATGCGGCAGTGGGCACAGCCCTGGGCTTCACCTGCAGGTCCCTGTCCCTGGCGACTGCCGGCTCTGGCTGGGCCTGTCCGGCATTGGTGGCCGCACCGGGCAGCATGCGTGCCCCGCTCTTTCAGCTGCTCCTGGGGGTCCCCGTTTCCGGCTGCTGCTGGCTCTGGCTGGGCCTGTCGGGCGTCAGCGGCAGCGCGGGGCTGCGTGCATGCCCTGGTGCCTTCCCCTTGCATCTGCTGCTGGCCCTCAGGCCGCAGTTGACGTGGCAGCCGGATCCAGCCGGCCCTGGTTCATCACGGCAGTAAGTGGCCTCTGTCAGTCGGCAGGCTGCTTGCCGGGCGTGCTGCCGCCTGCAGCACAGCAACCGCCGGGCCTGCCCTCATTTGTCACCCCTGGGCCTTCACTTGGGGCTTTCACTGCCTGTGCCAGGTTTCTTCGGGCCCCTCAGCCCACAGGTTTGGTCTGGATGGGGGAGGACAATTGCTGGCTGGCGCCCCCCCTTAACAGGCTTTTGGACTTCAGGCCTTTAACTCTGGCTTGCGAGCCGCCTGGACAGCGGCCCACGCCTTGGGGCCCAGGGTCCTAACTAGGTCCCATGCATAGTCGGAGGGCACATGAGACAGCTACCCGACTGGGGCTCTACGGGTCTGGATCTGATCTGCGCTTGGAGGGGAGCCTGCCTGGCAGCCATGTGTGGCCACCTTGAGTTCCACAGTTGAAGAAAAGTAGGATATAAATGAAATGAATAAATACCTAGGGGAAAGGAGGTGGAGCCTGGGGAGGGGTCTTGGCCTTCTGAGGAACCCCAAAGGGCTGGATTTAGCCCCCAGACCTGAGGCTTTGCACCCCATGCTAGCCTTTTCCTCCCGTGACTCTAAGGGCTGGATGCTCCCAATCTCTTCTGATCTCAGAAACTAAGCAGGGTCAGCCCTGGTTAGTACTTGGATGGGAGACGACCTGGGAATCAGGCTTCCTGCATTGAGCAGGGGATTGGACTTGATGGTCTTGTAGACCCCTTCCAACCCTATGATTCTATGAATTAAGTTTCTTGTTCAAGCGGCTCCCCAGGTTGCTGTTCTGGATCCCCCTCTTTCTAACATCATGCCCAAAGAAGGGACAGGGGGCAGAAGCACAGGTAAAGCCCTGCGACGCCCCCACAAAAAGGCCTCAACATAGGCACACTTCTGAGTCAGACCAATGTTGCAGGCCCAGTCTTGGCTTCCATTCTCATGTGTCTGGAAGCAGATGAATGTACTCCCAGGATCACCCCCCCCCCCGCGGCTGTGCCCGGCGAAGCCATGGCAGTCCACCCCAAACAGACATGACAACAGATGCAATGTTCACTCTTACTTTCCATTGCAGTGCACCTGGATGCCATTGAGGCCTCCACCTCACCTTCGCAGGCTCACCATGGCAACAAACCACCGCCGCAGGCAGTCCACCCTCCTGCGGCATCTCTGTCGGCAGTGACCCAAGCAACATCCTCCTCCTTGTTGGTAGGGGATCCTAGCATGGCCACCTTGGGTGCAGCATGTCTGGATGACATGGAGGCCCTCCACCTTACTGAGGCCCACAACTTGTCTTCGTAGTTTCGCTCAGGTGGCACACCACCACTGGAGGCATCTCCGTCAGTAGCACCGCAAGCAACGTCGTCCCTCTTGCTCCCGGGGACCCAGGCGCGGCTGCCCCAGATATGGGTGAGATGACCGCACCTCTCCTCACTTGGCCAGACGGGCGACCTTCAGGGCCTTGGGGTTGCTGCCTTAGCTTACCTCCCTGGGGTGGCCGTCCCTCCCAATGTCATCTCCCTATACGATGCCCGGGCTGCCTGCAGCTCTGTCAGTCACACCCCACTGTAGCCCCAGCCGCTTAACTCAGTGTCTTCCAGAGTTCTGCTGGATTAACTCAGGATCCTTTGCCCCGCCCTGCCTGCTTGGACATCAACATAAGTGGCATATTACATCCTTATACTAATCTGGTGAGTTGCGATGCCACCAGGGCTACTCCTTCTCGTAATGGCTTTCACCTGAGGTGGTGTGTGGCAGGCCTATGTCGAGGCTTTCCACAGGAGGGCCGCTATTGACCCTTCTCTGCACTGGGACTAGGGATGGCGGAGAATTTCTCCCCGAAACTTTGGGGTGCCGAGTGCCAACGTGTTCGGCCCCCCGAACAAGTTTCGGGAGAAATTCTCCACACCCCCCCGCCCCCCGCACCCCCCCCGGGATGGGACTTACCTTTGCCGAATGTCCCTCCCGGCAGCGGGTCCGGCCGGCGGTTCGGCGGGTGTTCGTCCAGGGCGGGAGCGGCAGCCGGTCTTTCAACCGGCTGCCGCCACCGCCATTCCAATAAAAGAAAAAAAAAAACCGCCCCCGTGATAGGCTACGTGACGATTAACGTAGCCTATCACGGCTAGATTTGCAAAGTCAGCTGTGATAGCCTACGTAAATCGTCACGTAGCCTATCACGGGTGACTTAAAAAAAAAAAGCGCGTACGGATAATGGCGGCCCCCATAGGGAGCCGCCATTCGCGTTCCTTATTTGGTCGCTGTAGTCTACGTAAAGATTTACGTAGACTACAGCGACCAAATAAGGGCAACGCAAATAGCGTTGCCCTTATTTTCGCCGTAGTCTACGTAAATCTTTACGTAGACTACAGGGACCAAATAAGGAACGCGAATGGCGGCTCCCTATGGGGGCCGCCATTAGTGTACGCGCTTTTTTTTTTTTTCAAGTCACCCATGATAGGCTACGTGACGATTAACATAGCCTATCACAGCTGACTTTGCAGATCTAGCCGTGATAGGCTACGTTAATCATCACGTAGCCTATCACGGGGGCGTTGTTTTTTTTTTTAAAAAACTTTTTTGTTCGCGGCCGAGCGAGGCGAGGTGCCTCCTCCCCGGCCTGAATTTCGGCCGGGCGAGGCAGGAAGCCTCCCCCCCGGCCTGAATTTCGGCTGGGCGAGGCGGGAAGCCTTCCCCCCTGGCCTGAACTTCGTGGGGGGAGCAGCGAAGCGCCTCCCCCCCACCGCGAAAAGTTTCGAGGACAGGTAAGTGACTTTCGTCCACCCCTAGCTGGGACCTGATGGACCAGGACCTTTGGCTCCAATTTTTGACTCCTTCCCGGCTAGGTTTCGGCAACAGATCTGGCAGTGGACACATTCTCCAGACTATCTCCCGCACTGGCCCTTGGCCTATTGCAGGTCCAGTGCTTCAGCACCGCTGTCTGTGCTGGGAATACAGCCCCAAGGGTGCATATTCCCAGAACTCATGCCGTTTCCATCATGAGTGCTCCCTTTGTAGTAGCAGTCAGCACTCGTGCACCTCTTGTCCAAAGCCTGGGGATGGCAGGGTCCCCCTTGGAAAGGCTGAGGCAGTAGGAAGCCCAGGGGCAGGCTACAGCTCCCTCCGGTGGGCCCCAGCCCGGTTAGGATGGTGCCGCTACTCCAGCTTTTAAGATGCTCCCCCAACAGGGGGAACGCGTTTTACTTGGAACAGGGCTTCATGCTAGGTTTTAGGACCTCCCCCCCTTTTTTCTAGGTCAACATAGGCCATCCTTACCTCATAAGCAAAATCCCTCCTTGCCAGGCGTCAACGGGTTCATGAGAAGATCAACAAGGCAGTACTGGCAGAAGGGTTATAGCCCCCCTTTCCACACCCCGATATCTAATCTAGGGATTTCCCTTCTCAGAATGGTGCCCAAGAAATCCTCTAAGGAGTTTTTGCTGATTTGTAACCTCTTTTCCCTGTGGGCCAGTCTGTTAATCATGAGATCCCTGATCATCTGTGCTCAGTGCGATACACCTCTTCGATGAGGCAGCTGTCTTGGTCTGGGATCCCGGCCATGGGTCCCTGATGGGCAAGTGCTACATGGAGTCCAAAGACGGTGGTCAATGTTCTGACCTAATGCAAGCATTGTTTCCCTTTCCTTTTACCTTGGTGTCCCTTAGCTCACGAAAAGGCTGAGGGCCCGTCTCCCACATCAACATTCAGTGAATCCAATCTGATACCCTTAAGCAATATTCTCGCCTCCCTCAGGACAACTTTCAGGTCCTTTAGGCACAGCTCCAAGCAGTTATACATCTTCCTAGGGTTTCCTTTCAGGGACATGCAAGATATTGTAGGGCATTTTCATTTCCCATGTAGGTTAGCGGTCCCTGGCCATGCCTTCTTGCGCCGGCTCAGTTTGGGCAGTGCAGGGACTGCGGCTGCCGCACCATCAAACCAGGGTCACTTCTGCTGTGTGCACGTATCCATGGGTATGGCTTCAACTTAGTAGGGCTTTAATGGCATCTCCTTCCGGAGGCGTGAGCTGTTCCTCAAAGCCAGACTGCAGATTCACTGGGGTACAGCTGGTACCCTGGGAATTTCGGAATCATAGGGCAGGTCCGATCATGCTTTGGGTAGTGGCCTGTAGAGTTGGGGCCGCCGCCGCCGAGCACGTTTTGGCTGACCTCATAGCCAAGTCAGTAGCCCTCCTTTGGTACGACAACATGACCACGTTATTCATTCCCTGTCCTCCTGAAATCGGAGGGTCATGTCATGTGTCAGAGTGTTCGTGCTCCAGTGTCTGTGTTACAACATCTGGTTCTGGGCCTGCCATGTGCCGGGTTAGGCAAACCCAATTGTCGATGCTTTGCTATGTCACGAAATCAGGTCAACAAATTCTGGGCCTTAGCCCTGCAGGTGCTTCCATTTCCAGTAGGGATGTACGAAAGGGACTTACCTTGTCCCGCAGCTTTTTTCGCGGTGGGGGGGAGGTGCTTCGCTTCTCCCCCCAAAGTTCATGTGAGGGGGAGGAGGCTTCCCGCCTCGCCCGGCCAAAATTCAGGCCGGGCGGGAGGCGCCCCATCCCTCGCCGGTGAAAGTCAGGCTGGGTAGAAGCGCCCCGTCTACCCGGCCGCGAAAAAAAAATAAAAACACCCCCGTGATAGGCTATGTAATGATTAACGTAGCCTATCACGGCTAGATTTGCAAAGTCAGCCGTGATAGGCTACGTTAATCGTCACGTAGCCTATCACGGGTGACTTTGAAAAAAAGAAAAAGTGCATACGAAAATGGCAGCCCCCATAGGGAGCCGCCATTTGCGTTCCTTATTTGGTCCCTGTAGTCTACGTAAAGATTTATGTAGACTACGGCGAAAATAAGGGCAACACAAATAGCATTGCCCTTATTTTTGCCGTAGTCTACGTAAATCTTTACGTAGACTACAGGGACCAAATAAGGAACGCAAATGGCGGCTCCCTATGGGGGCCGCCATTTGCGTACGCGCTTTTATTTTTTTTCCAAAGTCACCCTTGATAGGCTACGTGACGATTAACGTAGCCTATCACGGCTGACTTTGCAAATCTAGCCGTGATAGGCCACGTTAATCGTTACGTAGCCTATCACGGGGGTGGTTGTTTTTTTTTTAACTTTCCTTGTAATGGCAGTGGCGGCAGCCGGTCGAAAGACCGGCTGCCGCCCCTGTCCCTGACGAAGACCCGACGAACCACCGCCGGGACCCGCCACCGGGAGGGACATTCGTGAAAGGTAAGTCCCATCTCGTGGGGGGCGGGGGGGCGGAGAATTTCACCGCCGATTTCGGGGGGCCGAATGCATTGGCGCTCGGCCCCCCGAAGTTTCGGGGAGAAATTCTCCCCCATCCCTAATTTCCAGATCCCATCCTTGTAGTACTATGGGAGACCGGCATACTGAAGCCGAGCATGCCATCCTGCATTCCATAGCTCCCAGTAAAGGAGCCACCTACGACAGAGCAGGTAGGGTTTTTTGAGTCTTAGGAGCAAACTTCAGTTATAGGATTCATGGCCCTTACCTGTAGATCATTTGCAGCAATTTTGCGTCTCCTTAAGAAACAAGAGACTATCTGCCAGGACCATAAGTCACAAGCTGGCCATTTAGCCTTCTGGCCCACAACGGTGGGATTTACTGACTCCATGTCAGATTTCAGGGTTTGGCATGCAATGTAGGGTTGGGCACAGATGTTGCCTGCTTTAGTAGATTTTAGCCACCCTCTCTCCCCTGATACCCTTTCGGGCTCCGGGGGTAATGGCCCTCCATTTGCGCTTCCAGTAAGACGTTTCCCTGTTCCACGCAGCAGCCTTAATGGCCTTCTTCAAGCCTTTGACTTTGCAAATCTAGCTGTGATAGGCTACGTTAATCGTCACGTAGCCTATCACGGGGGCGTTTTTTTTTCTTTTGTTGGAATGGCGGCGGCGGCAGCCGGTCGAAAGACCGGCTGCCGCTCCCGCCCTGCTCGAACACCCGCTGAACCGCCGGCCGGATCCACTGCCGGGAGGGACATTCTGCGAAGGTAAGTCCCGTCCCGGGGGTGTGTGTGGGGGGCGGGGGGGTCCGGAGGATTTCTCCCCAAAACTTGTTCAGGGGGCCGAATACGTTGGCGCTCGGCCCCCCAAAGTTTCGGGGAGAAATTCTCTGCCATCCCTACTAGAAAGCTAAAATGCTAAAATACTGAGAGAATAAAAAGGTCTTCACTTGGCTCCAGAAGGAGTACAATGTAGGTGCCAGGCAAACCTCTCTAGGGAGCTCATTCCACAGCTGAGATGCCACAGCAGAAAAGGCCCTCTTCCTGGTAGCCACCCACCTCACTTCCTTTGGCAGGGGCTCCCAGAGAAGGACCACTGAGGATGATCTTAGGGTCTGGGCAGGCACATATGCACAAAAAACAACAGGAAGGAAAAGATCTCAAAATGCCACTGAGAATCGTCTATTATAAATGTTTATTCATTGTACAAATACCTGAAATGCTTGCTGTGGGGTTATTTGAGGGTTGTTTAACCCCCAAACAACCCCTGCCACCTGGGTTCAGACAACACGACAAACCATGGCAATCCCCCGGCAGGGGTTGAATATTCAAAATGCCCACTGGCATGGTCCACAACCCACCATAGTTTTAATACACCACAGTGGGCTGAGGAGATCATATAAACTGGCCCAGTATGTCAAAAAAGATTCCTGTCTTGTCCTGTGTTTTCTTTGGTTGGGAAGCATAGTACATATGCATATGCTTATATACCATACATGATTATATATATAAAACATATCATCAGAACTCTGTAAACAAGAGAATATGGGAAAATACTATAGCTCATTGGTCTCAGGTTCAATTGCTGGTAGCTCCACCTAAGCAGATGAGGTATTAGGTGATGTGAAATGCCTCTGCCTGAGACCCTGTCGGGTTTATTTAAGTTAGAATAGACAATGGTGGACTGGATGAATGAACAGCCCAACTACCCATATTAAAACCACGATGCTCCTGGTTCTTTACACACCTTTAACACATTTGATCACAGCATGGAGGGCAAAATGGGAAATGCATAAACAAATTGCAAACACACAAATATGTTCTGCACTGAACATTGTCTGGGAATAGTTTCCCAGAAGGTGATCCTTATTTGTTCTACTGGTAGAGTAACAGGCCAAATTATAATATTTATTTCTGATATGGTAAAGCCACCACAAGGTGATGATTTGCCATTATTTCTGATTGCAAAATGTTCCTCCTGAATGCCTCATCATGGGGGTCAAAGTTGCTTAGAAAATGGCATGATGAAATGGCATGACCTGGAGCTGAATGTAATTGTGAAGAATGGATGAGACTCTTGTCTACCTGCTATTCTCAGGAACAGCTTGGATGTGACCTGGAATCTTTCTGGTCTGGATGCTGTTTCCCCATGTGGTGAGCCACTCAAAAGTGGAAAGGAAAGGGGACAATAATATTGTCTTCAAGATTTCTTCAGATCTTGAGAGTCACTATGGTGTGATGGTTAGAGGGTTGCACTGGAACTCAGGAGATCGGGGTTCTAGCCCCCACTCGGCCATGAAGCTCACTGGGTAACTTTGTGCCAGTCACTGACTCTCAGACTAGCCTTGCTCACAGGGTTGTTGTGAGGATAAAATGGAGATGAGAACATCATAAGCTGCCTTGGGTTCCTTGCAAGAGGAAAAAGGGCAGGATGGAAATGTGATAATAGATACATTAAATCTATTAATGTACATTAAACATTAAATAAAAAACCTTTGGAATGGAACGATGCTCAGTTGTCTGAGCATTACAGTTGTGCCAGTTCTAGAAGAAAGCAGAGGGACAGAAGTCTTGGGTAATTAGGGCTAGACCTTATTAAATATCAGCAGGAAATCTACAACAACTCAAGCATTTGGAAACTGGCTGAGGTGAGAATTAGCTTCTAACATCCCCCACCCTTTGCCAGTTTGGCTGGGAGAGATCTGTCCTGCCCCAAATCAGAGAAAGTACATTAGCTGCCTTCAGCCCAGCTGGCCACGCCTTCAAGGGGTTGAGGGAGGCCCTTCTGAGACATGGTTCCCCCAACCTCCACAGCTTTAGGTATGTAACCTAGACAAAGCTACAAAGGGGAGCGGGGGCCTTTCCTCACCCATGACCCAAGAGACTGGTCTAGGTAATCCCCAGTCACCATAAAAGTGCCTCAGCACTCCCTTTTGTTCTTGCAGCTTTTCTTTTCCCACATGACACTGCCAAGTCTGAGCAAGCTATTTAAAGGATGCCACCCATACCAATATCCCACAGGTGCAGTACAGACTAGGTGAAAATTCTGCTTCCCATGGCCAATCAGGTCCACCAGTAAAAGAAATTCTACTCAGCCCTGAAGCAACCAGTTTTACTCTACTGCCATCTAAGCACCACTGTGCTGAGATGTACCACTTCACAGTGGTACCACTTCACAGTGGTAAGCACCACTGTGAAGAGTAAAGAACAGAGGCCACAAAGGGGATGGCACACCCCATTGGCTAGCTGGAGCATGCATCCATGCTGCATGCATCCATATGCCTGTTCTGTCTTCATGCATCCCATTAGGTCATGTAGGAGGAGGAACACACTTGGCTGAATTCTTCTTTCCTCTCTATGTGCCCGCATCTGTCTCTCTGTAGCAGGCTTCCCCTGGACAGATACTGGCCAGAGAAGGATTTTGTAAAAATGGGCCTTTTACTGCATACAACCTTGAACTCCTTGGAGAGGGCACAAGGAGCTATCTGATGGTCCTGGCTTCCTATTCTGGCTTTGCAAAGCTCTCTGAGTTTTCAGATCATTAAATAAATGCAAATAAGGGCCAGACTACACACTCTGTTAATTGCAGAGGTGCAGCTGAGCCTGTTGGCTTTCTTTACTCCAGTGTAACTATGCATGGTCCCAATTTGGATCAGGACCAGCATGCTCCAGAATGGAAAGATTAAGCCTCCCCCATCCATTTCCCCTGAAATTCCACCATCCCCCCACATACACACAGAAAGGGGGCTAACAAGATGAAGTCTCCATTGAAGTCAATGGAGGCTTCCCCCCATTTTAATCCACCCCCGTCTCCTGTGGGGTGGTAGAATTCCAGGGAAAAAAAACTAGGGTGGGCGATGTTTAATCCTTCTGTCTTAGAATTGGAATAAAGAAACATAGCAGTAGGGATGTACGAAAGTCACTTACCTTTTCGCAGGGGTGCTTCGTGGTGGGGGGGAGGCACTTCACTTCTCCCCCCGAAGTTCAGGCGAGGGGGGGGAGCTGTCCTGCCTCGCCTGGCCGAAATTCAGGCGGCGGGGGAGGCTTCCTGCCTCGCCCGGCCGAAATTCAGGCTGGGGGGGAGGCTTCCTGCCTCGCCAGGCCGAAATTCAGGCCGGGGAGAAGCGCCCCGTCTCCCTGGCCGCGAAACAAAGTGTAAAACAAACAAACAAACCCGTGATAGGCTACGTAACGATTAACGTAGCCTATCACGGCTAGATTTCCAAAGTCAGCCGTGATAGGCTACATAAATTGTTACGTAGCCTATCACGGGGTTTTTTTTTAACACTTTACTTTGTAATGGTGGCGGTGGCAGCCGGTCGGAAGACCGGCTGCCGCCCCTGCCCCCAACGAAAGGCCGACGAACAGCCGCCGGGACCCGCCGCCAGGAGGGACATTCGCCAAATGTAAGTCCCATCCCAGGGGGGGTGGCGGGGGGGTGGCGGAGAATTTCACCGCCGATTTCGGGGGGCTGAATGTGTTGGCGCTCGCCCCCCTGAAGATTCGGGGAGAAATTCTCTGCCATCCCTACATAGCAGGCTCAGCAAGTGCTGTGCCTAAAATTTCATTCCCCCCCCCCATTTTCAGCATCACAGGGGTGGGGGGAATGAAAACTCTGGTGAAAGAGGCTGGGAGAGGTGAACATTTCAGAGAATTTTCTCCTTGAGGTGTGGGACAGGGTTTCCACATACCTTTTTAAGTGTTGACAATCCTTGAGGGGCCTTCTATCTATTAAAAACAAAAAACAAAACAACTTTCTCCAGACTGGCAGTTCTTTTTGAATTCTCAGGAGAGTGTGTGACCTCACCCTCTCCAATAGGTATTCCAGAAGAACTGGCTGGAGAGAAGTCCTGGGCTTCTGCAAGTACAAGGTGTGTGTGTGTGTGTGTGTGTGTGTGTTTTTCCAGTTAAAAAAAATGGAAAGGAGACCCCTCAAGAATCACCTACACTTATGAAAGGTATGTGGAAAACCTGTCCCCCTCCCCAAGGAGAAAATTCTCTGAAATACTCTCCTTCCCCAAAAAAGAGGCAGAAAAAACAATGCCTCTTTCACAGGGAGAGAAAAAGTTCCTCAAAATAGGGGGCAGGATTAGGCGTAGCACTAGGCTCAGCTATACCTATGTGGTTATCAGAATGTGTCATTTGGCCCTGACAAATATATGGAACAAGGTATTGTGGTTTTTGTTTTCTGTTAAAATGGCTTTTGAAAGAAGCTGTCATGGTGAAAGAAGTGAAATGTCACTGCCATTTTACAGTTCTTAACTTTTGTCTCAAAGACATCACAACTATGTTGACACTTTCAAACATTAGAGCAGAGCACTGTAACCTCCAATTTACATTCAAGATAAATGTCATTCTCAGTTCAAAAATGGGAAATGCCTTTTAAAAATGATTATTTATTCATATGTGCTGTTTTGACCAGTCATAATGACAATGACAATTAGAATTTTCAGCACATTTTTTAAAATAACATCTGCAAAGTTTTTTTGTCTGAATATTAAACAGTAGCACATGTCTACCTTTGTTTCTGTTTCAGTGGATGGTACATTCAGATTCCTTCAGGATCTTTTCTCAGGTCCAACAAAAAAGGTGTTAACTCTTCACACATCCATTACTTACTGAGTGATATGCAAATGCAATTAGCAAGAAGATAAAAAAAGGAAGGCGTGTTCTCCAGCCACACTATTGTATACTAGCTTCTCACCCGTTCCACTAAACCTAAATGAAGGGTGTTAGCTCTGAGTGGAGTTTAATGAACTAATTGAATTTCCTTAGTTGCAATAATGAAATCAGACAGTTTGAAATTACAGGGGTCACTACAAAGACACTGGAGAAGATTTTCCTCCCATCTACACCTGTGTAGAGCTGCAATCCAGAAACCACTTGTAATACTTCACTTGTATCCAGTTAACTGATTCAGTCCCTCTTTTTCTCCTTGAGATGTACAGTAGGGATATATGAATCCCCCACTGTCCAATCCAGGGTAGGGTAAGTCCGTGGAGAGGCAATTCGGGCTGCTCAGGGCCCCGCAGAATCCTCTGGACCCCAGCTGTGTCCACCAGAGTTGATGGTGCAGCTCTCCAGCTCCCTATAAGACACGATACACTCATGGTAGCTTCCATTAGCCTATCACAGGAAAAATACAGCCATAAATGGCATATTGTATGCCATTTGTTGCTGTAAAGCAGTGACTTTGATCTAATTTGCAGCTATTTATGGCTGTATTTAGCTCAAAGTAAGTGCTTTACAGCCCACAAATGGCGTACAATGCCCCCTTTACAGCTGTAACTTTCCTGCAATAAGCTAATGGCAGCAGCCATTAGCATACCACGTCTTATAGGGAGCCAGAGAGCTCCCTCACAGGAACTCCTCCAGACCCAGAGGTAAGTGCAGCCACTCCACTGTGGACCCCAGAGGCCGGATTATCTGGAATCCAGCCTCATTTGAGTTTGCAGCATAATTCTCCAGCATTCTTAATGTACAGTCTATTGGTTATGTACAGGCCTTACCTACCAAGTATACTTATTTTAGGCCATGCACAATAGACTTTGGCCCTCACTGGCCTTGGGATCAACCAGTGAGGGCCAAACTTGATGTGACTTAGGCCAGATGACCCTTGTGCCTGAGGGTCCTGAGCTGGATCAGGGCCATATGATGGGCAAGGGAGGCTTTAACCGCTTCCAAGCCAAAGAAGATCCCAGGGCAGAAATGGTTTTTGGTTCCAATATTCACTGGTTGGTCGAGTTCACATTGCTATCCAGGTGGTAATAACAAACTTTGGTGCCATAGCACAAGTTTCTGTGTTGGTTGGTTTATAATGAGCCTCTTTCCTGCTGCATGCACAGTGGTTGGTTCTACTCTGGTAGCCTTTGCTCAGCACTTCTGTTTCACTGTGTCACTGACCACAGCACACTGATAGGTAGATAAATAAATAAATAAAAAAGCACAGCCAGAAAATTGCCCAGAAAAAGCTTTCTGGAACAGGTAGCTTTGGAAAGTAAAAATATCTTATCAAGCTCTTTTTAAATTTGGAATCCTTATCTCTTGGTACACCTTGCAGTCCCAAAGCCATGAGTCCTGTAATAATAATGACTCCTTTCCTAGTATTTTGTGGTGACAGACATGTTGAGGAGAAGCAAAAATACTCCACATTTATTTTTAGGTTACAATTAGAGAGAGTTAAACACTTGATCCTATCTACAAAGTTAAAATACTTCTCTATATGATTGCTGTCAAGATTGCCTTATATTTTATTTTCATGAAGTAGAGTGTTCAATACAATAGTTTTACACTGGGACATTGAATGGGATACATGCAGGTTAAAGATTCCTTTCCATTTTTACATGTGAGTTGCACAAAAATAAGGGAGTACAGTTCTGGTTGAGGTAAATAGAATGTGTGTGTGTGTGTGTGTGTATGGGGGCGGGGGAGAGAGAGAGAGGAAGAGAGAGAGAGAGATTTATCAATCAGATAAAAATTTGGTCTAAAGGTTGTACAAAAATTACAATGGATAACCCAGAGCTATAAACACAAGATATAAAATGAGCATCTGATAATGGGATATAATGTATGCGTGATATAATTATAGATTAAGGAAATTGGGAAACTATCTGGGTGGTTTTTTTTACCCTTAAAAATATATTTTTACTTAACATTATTTTTAAAAATGATGCAAAACTTAATTTTTAGCTAACTTTTTTAAAAAATGGGTAAAACCATTTATGTGCTATTTTTGTTGTTCAGTCGTTCAGTCGTGTCCGACTCTTCGTGACCCCATGGACCATAGCATGCCAGGCCTTCCTGTCCTCTGCTCTCTCCCAGAGTGTGCTCAAGTTCATATTCATTGCAATGTTTTGGCATTATCTGGGGAAAGTAGGATTACATGATATTATTGATGTTGCTGCTATCGTTGTTGTTGTTGTAAATTTTATCATGTATTTTTTGCTAAGTGAGCATACCATTTAAATATACCCTCCTCAAAGATCAGATCTTGGGTTATATATCCCATGGTGATTTTTCTTTAGTGGAATGTGCTTCCACTCATGCAAGTGAGGGCTAGGGATGGCACAGGTGCCATCCTCAGTACGGAAGTCCGATGGACTCCCCCCTCCCACTCACACCTCCAGGCTGCATCCGCTGAGCTGTTGCCCCTGCTTGCACCCCCCTGCACTGGCCAAGCTGCCCTCACCTACCTTGAGCTGTCATTAAGCTCCCATAAAGGCCCCATCTATGCAATATTACAGGTGTAAATGGACTATTAAGGCCTGTAATATTGCATAGGGCCGCTATTTATGGCCGCTATTAGCACAATGTTAGATTTATGGAAGTTCCCAACGTGCCTTTTTTTTGGGTAAAATGGCGACTGTGGGAACAATGGGTCCTTGAGGACAGCTCAGGGTAGGTGAGGGTGCCTCAGCGAGCATGGGAGGAGGTGCACAAGTGGATTTGCAGTGAGCAAGTGGGGGCAGAGGCATGGTAGACACCTGGAGGTCTTGGACAGGAGGGGGGCATCCATCCATCCCTAGTCAGCGCACATGATTTTTGCTGATTCCTTTACCTACTGTAGCACTGGGGTGCATGAGTGGGGGCAGTGGCTTGGCAGGCATCTGGATGACCTATTCCAGAGGTCCCCACAGCCCAGGTGGGGGTAAAGAGCTTAAGTGCATAGGATGGATAGGTAAAAATCAGGCACTTTCCATGTATGAGTGGGAAGGCTTTCTGCTAAGGCAAAGTCAATGCTGTATACAGCTTATGGCATCTAGATTTTTTGAAAAAATGGTCACCATCAAAACTAATATGGTACGGTCACTCTACCACTTCAGTTATCAAAATAATAGATCTCAGAGAAGCTCTGTCATAGGCAGAAAAGAACTTAGGGAAGCCGTGAGCAAGTCTGAATGTTTCTGTTCCAGAATTACACCTTTGCAAACAGATTCCCATTAGCTGTGGAAGAACTAGCCAATCAAACAACATTGTGGTATTAGTTAAATGTGTGTCTGCACAGGCACTCATCTATTCTACTGGTTCACATTTTATTTTTTTCTTGGGTTCTCCTTTAACACAGCTCTTTACATGCCTTTTGCCCATATATGCACCTAATAGGGCAGGCCCCACAGCATGATCCTTGATTGCCTCTATCCTCTTCTCATCCTCTTTCACTTACTGTTTCTGCCCAGACTCCCTCTCAGTGCTCTGCTGTAGAGATTTTTGGAACCAGCCATCTCTAACCCACACTCTCTGCCTCCACATACAATGAAGTACTTTAATGTGAACTTTGCAACTATGTGTGCACCGGCAGCCATAAGCCCATACTATTGATCATGTGAGGAACAAAAGCACATTCATGACTTCCCAGTATGTATTTATGAGGTAGGTTGCCACTGCTTCTATTGTCATTCTGGGCTGACCTGTTCTTCCGACCATGCCCCCTCCCTTCTCTTCTGCAGCACATAGTTAAATGATGGAATTCACTTCCACAAGATGTAGTGATGCTGGCCAATTTAGGTGAGCTAAAAAAAGGGCTAGTTCTCCCATATCTTACTTCTTCTTTTTTTTCAGGGGTTAAATCATTTCCAGGCAGTGACCAGGTTCAGTTTAAAAGTGATTTTTCTCCTACTCAGAAATTAGAGTCAAGAGGTCTGGTACTGTTTGTGCTTTGGAAACAGCATGCATTCTTCATAATTCTTGAGAAATAGGACTGTATATTTCTTACTACTAATAAAAAAAATAACTTGATTACTTCTCACCGAAATACCAAATGTAGAATAGTATTTGGTAACTCTACATCATTTTTATCATGCTGTTATTGCTCTTTATATTCTGCTATAAACATCTCAGTAGTCCTGTTAGATCCTTTAAAGCACTGCAGTTTTACATTTCAGATGCAATAATTAATAGTCCAAAGGAGTTGTTTCCCATATATTTATGAAAATCAGTGTGCAGTATGGTACTCTTGTGTAGTTCTCCTTCCAACAAGGTAATCACTAGTAATAAAGTGACACTCCCAAGTCTGATTCAGACTGGATCCATTAGCAATATATTAATTAAGAGGCAGTCCACTGGATATATAAAATTAATAAGTTTTTAGAATAGGAGTTGGCAACCCATACCCCATCATACCTGCCAAGGCCATACTGCTGAAATTCATAGTGGCAAAGTAACAACAGCAACAACAACAACAACAACAACAACAACAACAATTTTAAAAATGGCAGTTTGCCATTTAAATTTGTGAGCAAACTGCTATGGAGGGTTAAAAAGGGAATGAGTTAGTTTTCTTTTTTAACACTCCATAGTGGGTTGCTGCTGAAAACTAGTAGCAAAACACTGATTATTTTGCCTTCACCAAATTTTGGTGTCAAGGTGGCATCAAGAGTGTGGCCTACAGGGGTCTTAAAGGGCAGTGGCTGCTAATGACTCCAGTTCTGGAGGGGCTGTGATTCCATTCAGGGTTTTAGTTACCACCAGCCAAAACTCTTAACAATGCTATCCAAGGTGCTGAAAGATACTGAAGGTGCTGAACCCTATTCCCCCAAATGGGCTCAGCATCTTGGATAGTACTGTTAAGAGTTTTAGCTGGTGGTGACTAAAATCCTGAATGGAATCACAGCCCCTCCAGAACTGGAGTCACTAGCAGCCACTGTTCAGGGGGTCAATAGTCCCCCCCCAGCCTCTGCAGTTGCTCACCCCTGTTTTAGATGGATCAGTTCAGAATTTGGTGAAGCCTCATTGCACTCCTGACAATGACATCAGGTGTGTACTGAAGTCCCCCACCCACCCACACCCTCAGACCACACCCACCAAGCCTCTGGCCTTGCTGCCTCCCACTTGTGCCTTCCCATGCTCCCCACACTCACCCAGACCCATCCGCGAGCACTCCCGATTTTGCCAAGGGTTTTTTCTTTAATGAAAAAGGGAGCTAATTAAACATGTGCATATTTAAATATGCTCACATCTGGGCTGGGAAAGCTTGATCCTAATATTTCATAGATCAAGCTTTCCCAGCCCGAATGTGCGCATGTTTAAATATGCACATGTTTCATTAGCTCCCTTTTTTCATTAAAAAACCTCAGCAAAATGGCGGGTGCTCGGGGTCAGGACCCGGGGTGACTGTGGGTGGCTTGCCGAGCTCATGGGGGCTTGAGTGGGGCAGCTGTTCAGGAGACTCCCACCGATCCTGGACAGGGGTGGGTTTGCACATCCCCATCTGAGAGTTTCATTTGTACTCAGAAACAGAGCTGAAGAAGAAATGGATGCCCCAAATCCAGTTGGTGGATCTGCACCTCCCCCATGCCTAGTAATAATTTCGTTTTATATGCCATTGTAATTCTGACCCCATGCCAATTCTACTTTACTGAAGGTGCTTCATTTGCATTCAGTTTTTCCTTGGAAGCCTCATCTAAGGACACTGATAGTGTGCTACATCCTGTCCTTTTGGCAGCTCTAATTTGTTTGTGGCTGTGTTTGTGAAGTTAATTAAATCTTTTCATCCTACTGCTGCCTTTGTTTCACTAGCCTGTGTATCACGAGCAATTTAAAACACTTATGACTGCACTGTGAGAGCCTTTCTTGATACATCTAAGTGCCTTTTTTAAGCTTTTCCCAGCA